>NW_004524586.1:6494990-6497059 GCF_000260255.1 Octodon degus | reverse complement strand
ATATATACAAAGCCACCTAGGAGCACCTCAAGTATGCAAAATAGAATATAAATTTATACCTTCTAGGACATGCAGCTATTTTCCTTCCCTGGCTCATTCTTCTTCACTGAATTTTGTGACAAACTTTCACTTTTGCATTCAATAATTAAAACAAAAAAATTTGCAATGAAGACAACATTTATGCAGGGGCCTGGGGTTAGATCCCCAGGCCTACCATGCTGGCCTGGCCCCCGGGGTTCGCTGAGACTATGATTAAGAGTGGGCGTGGTGGCCCGCACCTGTAATCCCAGCATTTGGGAGGCTGTAAGCAGGAAGAGTCTGATCTACCCAGTGAGACTCTGTAGTACCTGTAGACCTTGTACTAAAAGACAACACTTGAAAATTCTAACAGCTTCAATATTTAAATAATTTAAACAAGAAAATATGCTAAAATATTTGATAGCAAATGCCAAAGTCCCTTGAAATTCATACCCAACAGAATCTTCTGTGAGGTGCTAAGGTTTTTTGTTGTTGTTATTGATAAGATCACATGCTAATATTTTTCTAGGTAGGTGCCATATGATCTGTCCCTGCTGCAGTATTTTATATTTGCATATAACAGAGCCTGTAAGCTGAAAGCCAAGCGATGTCACAAAGTTAATACATGCTTGCTAGCAACCGAACTACTCCCTCTTCTTTATATTTTTCAGGTGAGAAGCCTTAGGATTCACCAGTGTAATAACATTTGAATATTCCATTTCTGCAAAGTGTTGACTAAAATATAACCATCAATTTATTTGAGGTGGAGTGCAATTCTTAAGTATCAACATCTATATAAAAATAGACTTGTTAGGGCCGGTGAGATAGCTCAGCAGACAAAGCGCCTGCTGGTTCCTGTAAGTGCAGGAGCCAGACACAAAGAGAGTTCATACCGTGTTGTCCATCAAGTGCTCACAAGAAAGACTGGAGTTGTATTAGCATGAAGATCAATTATGCAGGCCTGGAGAAGAGGAGTGGCTGCCACTTCAAGAAAGGCTAAATTTTTATTTTGATTCTTTCTCCCTAAACAATAACAACAGTCTAGAATTGAAAGACACAGAATTGTCACAGACTCACTGTGTCTGTTCAACAAAAGAAAGAAAAAAAGAGGTATAGTATATGTACTTTAACAAGAAAATAATTAAATGAATATGCCATTTTTAAAAGATGTGTGTTTCAAAATGGAGGGTAAAGAATTATATTGGTCCCAGATCACTAGAGCTCTTCTATCCTTTGTGATAAGGCAGTGTCACTGAGCGATCCCTCTCCACAGAATATGGGAGCTTTTCCAGAACACTTGTTCTGGGAAAGAACAATGGACAAAGCTATTCCCAACCTCCCATCATTCAAGGTCAGAAAACAAATACTGAATTATAGGTATTATTAGTCTGGTACTTAATGAGAGGTAGAGACAAAGACAGTTTTCAACATGCAAATTAGATCTGTATACTTTCTCATTTGTCAATCTAGCCTTCTAGTCTTGAGTTAGGGATGCATCTAGTTTGAAGATTTAAGAGTTATGGAAACATCACTACCATGAATTAAACACGGATAGTGTCCCTCAAAGTTCCTTATGTTAGAGACTTGTGTTGCATCCAGTATGAAGTGTTGTAAGCTTTAAGAGTTGTGACCTAGGATAAGGTTTTTAGGTCATTAAGGCCATGGCCCTGTAAGAAATTGTGTGATTCATACTGTCCTCTTTCTTTGCTTCTTGCTTAAAATGTAAGTAGTCTACCAGGATGTGCAGCCCTCTCCAAATTCCCAAAGCAATAGTGCCACCTGATCTTAGATGGAAAGTTCCAGAATTTTGAGTCAATACGCCTGTTCTCTTTATAGGTTGATTGCCTTGGGTATTTCACTATACTAAAGCAAAACTGACCATTGTATGTACATGCAAAACATTGCACTCTCTAAAAGAGGAGCCACAATTTTTTTTCTACAGTTTTATTGGTAAACATATAGCAATGAGACAGTTTCAAATCAAATCGGAAGTACAGTTTCAACAAATAATACACTGCATATATTCTTCTTAGTGGTTAATTGCTGTACAA
>NW_004524586.1:6445826-6491720 GCF_000260255.1 Octodon degus | reverse complement strand
TGGAGCTCTACAGAGTTTGGAGTTATCCAGCTGCGTCTGGCTTAGGTCTGGCTGCTGTGCTCAGCTCCTTCCTGCTGCGGACCTGGGCTAGGACGGACCTGGGCTAGGACTTCACAATTTTTTTATGTTAATGTATTATAAGTAGATATTGATAAGGAAAATAAAAATACTCTTATAATAAAGAACAAAATTTCATAGCAAAATTGAGAATAACAGTAGTTAGTACATTGCATATCATACTCTTAAAAGAAGTTATTCAGAATACAAAACAGAATGAAAAGACTCTTGCTTAAGAAGAAACAGATAATAGCATAAAACTTTCTTTTCAGTGAATTAAGAGAAACTAGTTAATACAAATGAACCAAATTAGTATGTATATTAAAATGTTTTTGAAACAGAATAGGTAATTTGGGAGTTTACTTGAATTTTTCTGTACTTTCTATTTAATATATACTACAGTTTTGCTCCTTATTTGTATACACACACACACACACACACACACACACATATAAATGTATCTGCCTTATTTCACTAAGTATTATGTTTTTAAATAATATTTGCCTATGAATGGTTTAAGTTTATCTTTTTTCATAGCAAAGTAGTACTCCATTGTAATAACCATGTTTTCTTTGTCCATTCATCTGTTGATGGATATATATGCTGTTTGCATAATCTAACTATTATAAATTAGGGTGTTATAAGTATGGTTATGCATGTATCCCTATAAGATGATGATTTTAACTCTTTGGGGGATATGCCTTGGAAGGGACAGAATCAAAGTTAGAATATTAAGTGTTCCTACTGTGAAATCCTTCTTATTAATACCTGTAGACTCTTGAGGCCTTTATAGTAAGGTAATATAATAAAAATAATATGATTTACAGAATCCTAAAAACATTAAAACTGACATTCTCAGAATAATGAAATGACATCTCAAGCCTAGATTATAGAGTTATTCTGACAAACACTCATACAAATAACAAATTTTATGTTTTAAAAATTCCTTTGCAATATTCACTAACACTGTCTAGCCCTATTCTACCTTATATTCTTATGCCCCATGAGTACTAACATCATTATTGTGGGAGAAATAGGAGAAAATCCATTTTTATGGTCTACTTAGTGAAATATTTTAGGATCTGCCTAGTTGTTTGTTTGTTTTGATGATACACACACAAATGGAAACTAAAAAGAATCTCATTCACATTTGACATTCCTGTGGCATGAAGGATGTAATACATGTTAGTTACAAATTTGGTCACATTATAGAAGTCCTTCACAGCAACTATATCAGAATCTTCAAAAATGTTTGTGGTGGAGAAACACTAAACCCATGAAAAGCCCCACAGACTTGAGACTTTCTGCAAACTGTTTTTTCCCCTTCAAAATTTTCAACACAAGTTCTACCATAATTACAATGTTCTTATAAGTGTTGACAGAGGGAGATGTGACACAGAAGACAAAATAGGAGATGTGACAATGGAATCAAGAGCTTGGAGAATTTTTAGGAAGGGATTATAAATTAAGTAATGCAGGCAACCTTTAGAAGCTAGAAAAAAAAAATATTCTTCTCAGAGCCTTCAGGAAGAAATATACCTGGCTGAGTGTGGTGTTGAATGCCTGTAGTCCCAGTGCTCTGTAAGCTGAGGCACAGGGATCACTGTGAGTTTGATGCCAACCCGGGCTACGCAGTTGACTTCAAGGCCCATGTAAACTACAAACAGATCTGTCTCAAAATACCTTTTCCCCAAAAAGAAGGAACCAGCCCTGCCAACATTTAATTTTAGCAATTTTGATTTCAGACTTGTGATATGGAAAACTATCAAAACTTTACTTTTGTTATCATAAACCTCTATATTTGGAGTAATTTTTTGCACCGACAATAGAAACAACAATAAAATACAGCTGATGGAGAAAAGCAAGGTACTGGAGTCAAAAATCATTCCTATTTTACAAAATGTTAGGCAGGGATTTACTGAATAAAAAATGTTTTTGAATCCAAATGCCGACCTTAAACTGGATGCCACATGTTCTTTATCCGACTTCCACTTTTTAAGACCTTTTATGGACTCTTGTGTGAAAACTCCTGGGTGTTACACTATATACTTTCCTTCTGCATTTCTGCAAAATTCTGGTATTAATGTAAACAAAGTATTTTTATAATGTTTAAAGATTCATTTGAAACCTCAACCCATTATAATAAATCTTCATGTCTGTTTGATAAGTACTGAATATGCCCTTAAGTAGGCAATATTCTTAAACATATTTACTACTGTATTTTGGATATATATTTCTGTGACCATACTAAATTCTAAGGTGTCTTTTATTTTTATACATTTTCCTAATCAATAGAGCTAAAAATATTATGTCTATGTATGTGTAGACAGAGAGTGATATTTAACGTTAATAAAGGCTGTCTGCATTTCTGTTGAAGCTCTTCCATTTGCTAGTTCTGTGCATCTCTGATCTTCAGAATGCTTAATGTAGAGAAATTATAGAGATGTACAATAATACCTTGTTTCCTGACCACTTCTGTTTGGAAACAGTTCACTTCACAAACAATAGCATCTAACAAAATTTTGCAAGCTCTGCATTGGATGGGAAAACTGACCACAGTAATTTTCCCCACACAAACACAAATGCAGCAATCTTGCCCCAATCATATAACAAATTAAATTCGTAAACCAAGGTACCATTGTATCTTAGGGCTTTGTTAAAGAATTAAATGATAATTGGTGTACATGATCATAGAGCCTACATTATATTGTCTCCAACCATTTCAATTTGTTATTAATCCTATGGTTGATCCTCAATAAACATCTTCTAGTACTCATAGCACTATTTGTTGGCATCCATTTTAGAGTATTGATTTCTGACTAAGAAAAATTGCTTTTGCAATATTTTATAGTTCTTTATTAAGAATTATCTGATGTATCATTTTAGCCACTAAGATACTTTTAGTATAATTATTTTTAATGTGTAAATGTTATAACATTTGTTCTTCTGATTTTTAACAATATTTGAAATATGGCACCAATAACAAATACAGTGAAAAATATGTTCCAAATTTATTTTTGTATGTATTTAAACTAAAATTATAGTTAATGCATAATTTGATTTATATAGAATACTATTTAAGACAAGGTGAGATCTGCTAGATCCTTTCGTTTTCTGAAATTATTTCACTTTCTAGAAATGACTGAACCTGGGATCATTTTCTAGAAATAAAACCAAATTAGAAATTAAAAAAGCAATTGAAAAACCTTCCTGTCAATCACAATTTAAGGTATAAAATCCAAGTTTTAGAAAAAAACATTCTGAAAGCTTAATGGCCCTAATAAAGCTATGAAAATAAATTATTGTTATCATCATTAACTTCTTTGGATATTATACTTTTAAAAAGATGAATATCATTAAAATGTTCCTAATTTTTTTATTGCTTTCACCAGCAAAACTATATCAAACAAACTCTTGTTACTTAATGTAGTCAAGGTTTACAAGGAAATGTATTTAATACAGCATACATAATTTGTAGGATTATTTTTTAATATTCACTTAAAGAGTAAAATGCAAAAGAGTGCAGGAGATCTGAGCACACCTTAGAGACCCAAAGAATCCAGTTGAGAGCATAGGTCCCATGGTAATATCCTGCATAAATCCAGCTGAAATTTAGAGCCCATGGCAATGTCCCTCATAGGTCCAAATGGAGACTGAAGAGCCCATGACAATGTTTCATGTGCTCTGCACTGAGAAGGCCAAAGGTCAGTGGCAGAAGCTAGAATGTCTATATGAGCAGGATGAAGGACCTGTGCCAGCAGGCTGAAGGATTTGCACTGGAGCTCAAAGTAGGACTGGAACTTCTCCAAAAAGAAGTACAACCATCCTCAGTGACAGCAAGGACCTGAGGTCCTCTGATGGGAATAACTGTTCATATCAGAAAAACAAGCATGACAAACTTCTCTAGGAGAATCAACAGTGCACCATCTTCTCCTGTAGATCTTTTTATTCTGTTGGCATCAATCTTCAGGTGGGTCTTCAACAACCAAACAGCATGCTGATTCAGTTCATCTGGGTGTTACAAGCTTCCCATTAATCTACTATATATAACAAATGTCTATTAAAGTGAGCAAGACTTCCTATGGAATAATAAATTACAATGCTATATCCAATAATAAAGAATTTGTTAAATTGCTTATGTATTCATCTACCCATATCAAGTGCATAAATATTTAATCTGTGCTTTTGTTCAGGTACATGGAATAACAGGCTGCCTTTTATAAGTCAGTGGTGAGCTTCTGACTTACATCAACTGCCATGCGTAGGACCCAATCTTCAACAGTTTTTCTGCTAAGTAGACTCTCATAGGTGTGTTGCATAATTTTATCCTTGTTTGGGAAATCATGAAAAAGGGAATTACTCTAAGACAACATGATGATTTGGTAAAATCCCCTGTGGAGAAGAGGTTAACATGTTTTTCTCCGCACAGTGAAATTACCAAGCTAGCATCTGTCAGGTGATTTGTTTTAGAAAGATAGTTTCAAAGGTGAAGACCCTTGGAATGATAGTTCCTCAATTACCCTTCAAGAAATTCTTTCCTTTCAGTTTTATCAAGTTGGGCAATACTTTTATAGTCGGTGCCAAAATGCCATCTGACACTGGATGCGCAACACATAACAGGAGGACTACATAGACTATATCACACTTTCTCATTGTATTCAGTCACTTCAAATTACTGTCGGAGCCTGTTGGAATGATTTGCCACTGTCTGTTTTCATTATTTGTTCTTTTGTTGTTGTAGTCATTTATTGGTATTCAAGACTTGCAGTCTATAAAATCACAAAAGTTTAAAAAAAAACCACTCAAGACAAATCTGTCCCTGTACCAGAAATAGTTAACACTATCAGTTAATGCTGAAGAGTTGGGTATTTCCTGAATCAACTGTCTAGGACAGTGATTCTCAACCAGGGTTCCTATTGAGTGTTCTGACCACCAGCTGAAGGGGGCAGTATTCCACTGACCTGCAGCTTTTGGTCTGCTCTGAAAAAGGCATCTGCCTCCTGCCTTGTCTTTGTTGCCCAGGATAGCCTTTGCTATTCTAGGTCTTTTCTGGTTCCAAATAAATTATAGGAATTTCTCGAGGTCTGTGAGGTATGTTGGTGGTAGTTTGATAGGGATTGCATTAAATCTGTACAACAATTTTGGGAGTGTGGCCATCTTCACAATGTTGGTTCTTCCTATCCAGGACAAGGGAATATCTTTCCATTTTCTGAAATGCTCTACGATCTCTTTTTTCAGAATATTGTAATTTTCCTTGAAAAGATCTTTGACTTCTTTAGTTATATTAATTCCAAGATATTTCATTTTCCACAGTGCTATTGTAAAAGGTATTGTTTTTCTAATTTCCCTCTCAGTGTGTTTGTTATCTGTGTAGAGAAATGCTATTGATTTTGGGGTATTGACTTTATATCCTGCTATGCTACTGAATTTGTGTATCAATTCAAGGCAGGAGGCATTATAATTTCAGACTTGAAATTATACTACAATGCTACTGTGATAAAATCAGCCTGGTACTGGTGACAAAATAAAACTGAGGATCAGTAGAGTAGATTAGAAGATGCAAAAGCCTCTATGAACACACTCAGTCACCATATCTGCAACAAAGGGGCCAAACATGCTTACTGGAAGAAAGATAGCCTCTTTAACAAATGGTGCTGGAAAAACTGAAAAACTCTCTACATGATGAAGACTAAAACTTTACCCAGGTCTATCACCATGCACTAAGCTAAAGTCAAAATGGATTAAAGATCTAAACATTAAAAGAGAAACACTAAATCTCCTGCAAGGGAAAGTAGGGAGAACTCCTTGAAGACTTAGGGGTAGGCTAAGAGTTCTTGAACAAAAATCAAATTACACGGGTAACACTTTGAAAGAATTAACAACTGGTACCTCCTCTTATTGAGAAGTGTTTGCACATCAAAATAAATTGCCAACAAAGTGAAAAGACAACCCACAAATTTGGAAAAAATCTTGACTAACAAGCACTCAGACAAAGGTCTGCTCTCTAGAATTTATAAAGAACTAAAAAACATTAGGGCTCCAAAATTTAAAGACCCAATCCAGAAATGGGCATTCGAGATGAATGCACACTTCTCAGAGGAAAAAATTAAAGAAGTGAATACATATATGAAAAAATACTCCACTTTACTAACCATCCATGAAATGCAAATTAAAACAGCACTGAGATACCATCTCAGCCCAGAAAGAACGGCTATCATAAAGAAATCACTCAACAACAAATGTTGGAGAGGCTTTGGGGAAAAAGAAACCCTTCTCCACTGCTGGTGGGAATGTAGAGTGGTGCAACCATTATGGAAATCAGTGTGGAGACTCCTAAAAAACTAGGACTGGAAATCCCATTCAAACCAGCTATCCCCCTACTGGGAATTTTCCCAGAGGAACTGAAAACGTAATATCATAGTGATACATGTGTGCCTATGTTTATAGCAGCACAATTTGTGATAGCCAAAGCTTGGAAACAACCAAGATGCCCATCACCTGAGGAATGGATGAAAATATGTGGTATTTTTATAAAATGAAGTACTACTCAGATATAAAGAATGATAAACTCAAAGCTTTTATATATAAGTGGATGCCACTTAAAGATATACTCATAAGTGAAATAAACCAGACCCACATGTGTAAATATCATATAGTCTCCCTAGTATAAGAACTCAAAGGAAGAAATAAAAATAAAAAGGCATAACACAATTAAAAGGATAGCAAGGACTTCAGGATTAGTTAATGAAGAGAGGGCAAGGAGGAAAGCTAGAAAACATGACAAGGGCAAAATCATACATTTATGTATGTACTGTAACATCATGTAACTCACTTGTGTCCCAAATTTTCTGATCAAGGAGATTTTGGGGCCACAGAGGAAAGTGTTCAATAATGTTGAGTGTGCCTAAGGAGAGTCACATGGAAAGAAAGCATTCTCTCAAGTTTTCACAGAGAGCAAATTGGTCAAGCAATGGCCGTGACTCATCCATATGGCTGACAAAGGTTCTACAAACTGAGGTACAGGGTTTCAGGTTAAATCCTGAGGGAATTTGACTGACCTTATCTGACACAAAAGTTACATTTCTTGTTATATAGGTCTTGCTCTTTCTTGGTCTTAACCATCTAGCAGAAAAGCATAAAAGTTAAGTATAAAAGGTAAAGCCATATTACTATGCTGAGCTGTAAAATGCTCAGGTCAACAACTTCAGACATTGACAGTCTTATAGAAAACCCACTACTATTATGGACTATTGGATTATATTGGGATATTTTGCTGAATTCATGCACCTACAGTACTTAAATGAAAATGGAATGCCCTTCTCTGACAAAACTAACCCAAAAAAGGGTCGTTCATACAAATGAACAACCATTTTGTATCTGTATACTCAGAATAGTTAGGATAGATGCATAGCTTCATTCTCTTAATTCAATGAATAGAGAGGTTCATTCTAATAGTGTTTGAGACAAGATATCATGTCTGTATCTTGTACAATGAATAACTAGTAAGACAACAATATACAATGTATTAATTATTGAAATTGTACTAGTAATTGGTTGTGGAACTGTCTCATTGCTATTTGTTTCTCAATAGAAATATTTTTTATAAAAGAAATAAAAAGACATCCGAGTGCATTTCTTATCTTGTGGGGAGATCTGCTAAAATCATGGCCAATTCAAGCAAAACAGTGGTACTTTGATTCATGAACTTCATTCTTTCTAGTATTCTGTTTGCAGAACTGATTCCAAGTATATAGTATATGCTTGCAGTTCATTTACAATCAGAATATGGAAAAAAATATCTGTGCTCCTCTTTTTTTATAATTTCTTTACAGCCAACTAAATATGATGTTTGAGATTCAAATATGCCAGGCAGACAGCTCAACATTTAAAGAATCTTAGTCTCCTAATTAGAACATCTCTTTCCTAAGTCTTATATACCAAATTTAAACTTTTTCACAAAAAAACCTTCAAGCTAAAATATTATGTTAATAAAAATGAATATATTAAAAGTTACAGCCAGGGGCTAGGTAGTTAGCTCAGTGGGCTAAGTACCTGCCTGGCAAGCACAAGGTCCCTAGGTCAATCCCCAGTACCACATGCCATGCCCACCCCAGAACCCTGAGTGCACTGTGCTGGCCCTAAAACCAGCTATGGTGGTGCATGCCTACAATCCCAGGATATGAACCTGGGGAAGTTCAGGCAGGAAGATCCCTATGAGTCCAAACTGTGCAGCAAGACCCTATATCCAAAAAAAAAAAAAAAAAAAAAGTCACAACCACATCAAGAAAATATGTATATTCCTTGGCAACACAAAGATCAGCCATGCAAAAGCTTAGATAAGTCATGGGTAATAAGTCACAAGCCATGACATCATTGCCTGGTACCACAACTCCTTTCTGAGCATCGGCATGGCTTCTATGTCCATGGTTGTGCTCTGTTCTGCTGCGCTGCTGCACTGGTGCTGGGGTGACTTGGCTTCAGTGTTGACAGAGAGAGCCCTATGTCCCTGCTCCAGCTTATGTGCTATAGGTTCACCACCACTGCCCTAGGCCCTCATCTCTATCTTCTCATTTTAAAGAAATACTTTTATCTTATCACTTCATCTTAACTGTGCCATGACCTATAACCTCTCTGTCAATCATTTGGGGCATTTGAATTTCTGAGATCGTATTAATTTCTTTGTATCATTTTTGCCACATTTTTTCGAAGACTTGGGTCTCAGCCTGTGACAATTTTGAGAGTCAATGGACAACAAAGATTCACTCTTTTAATTGTTGCATGTTTTATTCTCAGGTGTGTAAGGGGATCAAATATTTTCCTTATTCTTTCCAAATTGTTCCCAAGAATCCAAATCAGGAGTCTTTGGTCATTGCCTTCCCCACCTTTGGAACTATATATTAAACTTTAATGTTTTATTTTAAAATTTCTGTACATATCCTACTATTCTCTGAACCCTAGTTTATTTTTATGATCACTCTTTCACAGACATTAAGAGAGAATAACTCATAATCTGATAATAGTCTTAAAGGACTGAATATTTTAAATGTATCACCTACATTTAAATATCAAGTTACTATTTGCTCCAGTGTACATATTGGGAAGATTAAATAATGAACCACATATATATCAAGTGGAAGTATAATGATTTGAAAGCATTTTTTCTAAATCTAAAATAAAAAATGTTTATTTTTCTGAGAATTGGCCTTTGGAATGTGTGTCTTGAAGTTCCTGCTAAGGTGAAAATCACAGAAAGAACCCTGTAATTATTCTCCTTTCTATTTTATCTGTCTGGCGAGGCTGCCCCTCTTCTTGGACTCATGCTGTGGGACTGACTTCCAGTGCCTTTGGAGACTGCAGGGTGCATGAGAACCACATCACTTAATATGTCAGCTAGCTTTCCATAATATTCGTATCTATCTGAAGTTTGGCTCACAGCCAACCAGTATCAGTATTATGGATTAAAATGGAATAATTCCTTGAGCCCATATGAAATTAAGCATGCATACATTTTTTCAATTCTAGCATGAAGTTTTCTTCTTGATATTTTTATGGATAATTTATTATCTCTGTCGATACTAGAAAGCCCATATTTCAAAGATCCATTCACTTGAGGTGATATTTAAATCATGAAACATTGCGGAATAATGATGTACAATTGCCATATTCCTTTCCACATTTAATATGAGATCAGTGTGCTGCAGTATTGAGATATAGTCCT
This sequence comes from Octodon degus, assembly GCF_000260255.1. Classification (NCBI taxonomy): domain Eukaryota; kingdom Metazoa; phylum Chordata; class Mammalia; order Rodentia; family Octodontidae; genus Octodon; species Octodon degus. The sequence continues at coordinate 6,481,945 of NW_004524586.1, read as the reverse complement.
CTGAATCCTTTCTGTATTGCTTCTGAACAATACCCAGGGTTCATTAACCTTTGAATGGTCAGTGACCCTCTGGAGTGACAGCCTTATCTTTACCCTCTTGGATTTTCCTAGATCCTTGTTGATCTCATGTCTATCAAACTTTTTCTTTACATTATGTCAACTGGCAGTGATTGACTAATGCCAAGACCCTACCTTGGTCTAGAGACAACAGTCCAAGTGTGAATGATGTATGTAATTGTTTTCATGAGTTTGCATTCATTTCTGTGTTCTTTTTAAGGGAAAAAAATGTGCTTTTTGTCCTAGAAATTCTATGGTAGTATCGTAGGGAGTCTCTTAAAGATGGAATACTTCTCAGTTTCCCATTTCTTCCCTCTTTATCCTTGACTCTTTCAATCACTTGATATTGAGTTTCATCTATTTTATAATTTAAACCTCTGTGTAAGATTTAATTAAATAAATAGATTTGAATATCTGTGCTGTCATCTCAATGAGAAATAGCAGTGCTCCTGTTTCTCTGGATAGATCTTATATGAAAAAATGACTTTCTTCAATCTCCTATTTGGGCATACCTACAAGTTGCTTAATATGGTTATGTGGGTTGGCAAAGAATATTTTGATTATGACTAATTTTGAATAGGAAATAAAGCCAATTTCATCTTTCATAATGAGAACATGTTAATATTTTGCCAGCTGAGGAATTATTTCCATTAGGATGTTTCACTTATTATCAGGAGCCACTTTCATCTGCATGCACCCATTCAGTCATAACTCATTTGTGAAGCTCTTATTGTATATGATGTGGTGAACTGTATATTCCCTGCCCTCAAAAAGCCTGTAATCCACATCTTGTTTGTGCAGGTGCCTGGGGTGAAGTGAATGTGTAAATTCAAATACAGTGTAAAATGAACTGTTTTTGCGGACATGCAAAAGGCTGATGAAGTTATTTTTAATTTTGGAGAATAGGAAACCTGAGGAAAAGTCCTCATAAAAATGCTGGCATTTGAATTAAATCATGAAAGAGTTAGATCTAAAATGTTCCCCCAAAGTCACATTCAGATGTGAGGCCTGGAATGATGATTGGATCGTGAGGGCTCTAGACTCCTCAGTGGGTTTACAGTTCTTAGCTGAATATTAGGACGTGAGGCCTTGTTGGAGCTGGGCCTTGTAGGTCTCTTGGGGTGTACCTTTGGGTGGCAGATCTTTCTTATGCTTTTCCTTGCCTGTGTGCTTCCAGACTGCTGTAGTGTTGCACAATGGAGTTTCTGCCGTGGAGTCAGCCCACAGTGGGCTGGAGACTCTGAGGCTGTGAGGCAAAGCTAGCCTCTTCTCCTTTAAGTTGTACATGTTGTGCATTTTTTTTGTCCAAATAATTAAAAGCTAACACAGGCTTGCAGAAGTTGAAAGGGGAATGTGGATTCCCCATTTACAATGGGATTATATTCTAACATGCACATTGCAAATTGAACTTGCGTCTAATATACCTTACTTATTGAACTTCATAGCAAAGCTTACTCTACCTTAAACATGTTGCTAACACTTCTATTAGCTTATTGCTATAGTTGGGCTAAATAATTTAATAGAAAGTCTAATTTATAATTGAGTGCTGAATATCTCAGGCAATTTATTGAACTCTTGCATCCCAAAAGTGCTAGCAGCACAATACACTGGAGAGTATCCATTTTTTAGCCTCATGATTATGTGGCTGATGGAGTTGTAGCTCACTGCCATTATCTAGCCCCACGAGAAAACATTCTGCCACCTATCATTAACCAGATAAAAGATGGGAATTCAACACTTAAATCATGGTTTCTACTTAACATGAATACTTTTGAAACACTGTAAAGTCAGAAAGTCAAAAGTCAAACTAACATAAGTCAAGAACCCTCTGCACATCCATGTGGTTAGTAGATAATAATGCAATATCTGAGATGATGCCAGTTTGCAAGAATTTGTATATTGACTCTTGAATTACTAGAACTATAGCATGGAAGATGTTTCTTTGGATCTCAATTTCTCCACCTCTAAATGGTTATATTAATAATAACTCATGTCTCTTTGAGGTTTATTAAATAAACTAATACATAGAAAACATTGAATATGGGGGAGGTGCTCAACACATAAATGTTAGCTATTTCATGTTGCTGTTGTAGGAGGAGGGTATCTCAATTGACCAAAACAGAATACATAAATGTAGTAAAGTGTTTTGAAGGGTAGTACTATTAATTGTGATATGCCATCTTGACTGACTTGTTAAATGACCAGCAGATTAATAAAGCACTTTTGGGTTTGTCTTTGAGGTATTTTAAGAGATGATTGGCCTGTGGTCCAGCCAACTAAGAGAAATCACCTACCCCAATTGTGGAGAGCACTAGTAAATAAGTTTGTAGCCTCGGTGGAATGAAAGGAAAAAAATAAAGCCTGTAGTTTGGAAAGCTCCATTGTGCTTGGGCATCTGCTGCCATCACCTGTGGACATCAGACTCCAATTTCTTTAGCCTTCCATTGCAGATGCATATGAGAAAGTCTTCAGGGAGGTTGTAGGACTCTGACTTGGACTACTGCTACATCCTTGTTCCCTCTTCTTCTGTGGCTTCCAGTCTTTTGGATTGAGCATCTACAGGATGCTGTATCTCTCAAGAACACAGATGGAAATTGTGGACTCTCCCACCTCTGACATTGTAAACCTACCTCTGGAGAAACCTAACCAATATAAGGTTTTGGCCCAATATTCAGAGTAGAAGTGCCATGGTTGTTCTCAAATGAACTCAAGGCATAGACTTGGGGATTTTATTAATTCCTTAGCACAATGACATTTTAAATGATATAAATTTGGCAGGCTGTTATGGCTTGTTCCTCCAAAGTCTCATGGTCTCATAGGGGGAGGTAGCTAGATGTAGGGAGTGATAATTGATTAGTCCATTGATGGCTTTAGCATTCAGAGTGTGGATAATAGAAAGGACCACCAAGGCTGTGGGCAGCACCAATAGACTTGAAGTCAGGTTGAAGTATCAAGGTAAAGATGAAAGGCAGACTCACTGTCTTTTCTCTGCCACCCCATGTACTATTTCTCCTTTGCCATGCCCCTGTGTCATGTCACCAGCCAACTATGCACTGAAACCTATAAACTGTGAGTCAAAGTACTGGCTTTAAGGCAGGGCTTCATGATAGAGAATAGTCCATCCTCTGGCAGACAGAAGGCAGCAAGCAACAGCTACAGTCCTTCCTTTCCCTTCTATTCTATTCAAGCTGTAAGCCTTTGGATGGTGCCACCCACACCCAGGATGGCATTTCCCATTACCACACCCAGAAAAACAGTAAACCAATCAGTGGAGTAACCCAATTATCATACCCTTAATCCACAGTCACATGTCTTTAATCTACTTTTATATACACTAGACTCAGCCAACTCTGAAAAGCCCCACCTATGAGCACATGAGACATTGGGGACATCTAGAAATAAGCCATAGCACTAAGACAGCAGCCAACCCGAAAAGCTGATAATCTCTTGTAACAAGGATTGGTGTCTTACAGTTCTCATGAAAAAGAAAACCAAGCAATGGTATATATAGAGTATACACATATACATAAGTAGTTATATATACACATACATACATCTACAAGGAAATTTATTGTGAGAATCATCTAACATGAGTATAGAGTCTTAGCAATCCCATTATATGTTGTTTGCAAGTTGGAGACCCAAGAAATCTGGGGGTATAACTCAGTTAGAGTCCAAAGGCCTAAGAACCAGGGCAACCTGTGTTTAACTCCTAGCCTTATACTTTAGGCCTTAGAACCTGCGAAGGAGTGGGATAGATGATGTCCATGCTACAGAAGCCTGGGGAAATACGACCTAAGGGGTCCAAAGGCAAAATATTGGTATCCCGTCTCAAGGAGAGAGAGACTGCCCTTGCTTCACTTGTTTCTTCTATCTGCTGTCAAAAAGGATTAGATGATTCACCCATATTGTGATGCTGAACCTTTTTGATTTATTCCATTGATTCTAATGCTAATATCTCCCAGAAACACTCAGCCATACTCGGAATTTTTTTTTCTATTGGCTATCAGAGCATCTCTTATCTGAGATGATTTTGCACATAAAATTAACTATCACAATCAACAGACTTTTAAAGGGCCAGATAAAGTGTACATATGTTATATGTTCAGGCATTGTAAGTCAAAGGATCTCAATCAGAACTACTCACTTCTGCTGTTATATGTGATAACAGCTATAAACAACCTGTAAATGAATGAATATAGATATAATCCAATAAAACTTTATCAGCAGGCACCCAAACCAGAATTTCATGCTATTTTCAGGTACCTTCTATTATTTGTCATTTTAAATATTTTTACCTGTTTATGTACAAAACTTCTTTAGTTTGTGAGTTATATGATAAGACAGGTGATAGGCTGGATTTGGATTAGAACCATAGAGCTAATCCTTGATTTGTGGCACCATTTTTATGGCGAAGTTGATTCTACGTGCTAAATAATTGACTTTGAATTAGATTTTTGATACAACCTGTCAGTAAGATAGGTGCTATGTAACCTCTATGCTGTCTTCTTAAGAGCTGATCTGATAGCTAATTTTATTCACAAGCACTTTATCATGAAAAAGCTTATTGGTAGTCATTTTCCTTACAAATAATTTATAATAGCGACTCACATTTGCTACTATAATGAGTATGAGATTCTTTCAAACTATTCCAGAAGGCTTTTTCAGCAGCTTTCCATATTCAGCTCTATTTCACAGTTCCTTCTCCAAACCACTCTAATTTCTTCCTGCTTTAATAATGAAAATTGTAGGGCCAGGCAGATAGCTAAGCAGACTAAAACATCTGCTTAGGCAGAGGCAAGACCAGGTTTGATCCCTGGTGTGCCATTCTGGCCCTGCCTCCAGGGGTACACTAGGATGGTGATTGTAACTGAGTGTGGCAATAATTGGTATGTCATGACAAGCAGTATACATTTAGAAGAACAGAATGATAGGCATTCCAAGCATGACCCTAAAATTACACATTGCTATCTTCAGTGAAGTTGCTTAGTTCACAGGTATCAGCATACATAGTCAGGGGGAGAATCCTACCAACTAACTGCTAGTTTCAAAAACATGCTGAAGATTCTCAGAATCATTGCCTTACCTATCTTGTGCATATAAATGTATGGCTTTGCACCTGTCATGTTTCCTAGCTTTTCTCCTTGCCCTCTTTTCATTGTCTAATCCTCAACTTCTCACTTTCCTTTTAATTGTGTTATAACTTTCTATATTTATTTCTTTCTTCGAGTTCTTATACTAGGGAGACTATATGATATTTACACATGTGAGTCTGGTTTATTTCCCTTATAAGTATATCTCCAAGTGGCACTCACTTAAATATGAAGACTTTGAGTTTATCATTCTTATAGCTGAGTAATACTCCATTGTATAAAAATACCACATCTTTTTCATTCATTCCCCAGGTGATGGGCATCTTGGTTGTTTCCAAGATTTGGCTATCACAAATTGTGCTGCTATAAACATAGATACACATATATCACTATGATATGATGTTTTCAGATCCTCCGGGAAAATTCCCAATATGGGGATAGCTGGTTTGAATGGGATTTTCAGTCCTAGTTTTTTAAGGAGTTTCTACACTTGTCATGACATACCAATTACTGCCATACTGTCTCTCAAGTAAATGTTTGGTTTTTTTTTTTTTAAAGCGTAATAAATGAAAACAAGAGACAAGAAAAAATATCATAGGACTGTCCTGCTACAATGCTGTATATGGTTAGATTTTTAAATTTCTATGTAAAATATGTAACTGTTTATTTCTATTTTTAAAATATTTTTTAAATTTTTTAATTTTTTTCTTCATATTCTGTAGGAACTTAAAGTTTAACATATCAATACTTGATGGAAAATACCTGTTCCATCTTATGCCTGAGATGTTTGATATTCAGACAGATAGTGAGGTTAAACTCAACTGCTTAAGTTGTTTTGTAGTAATAATAAGCTTCTCTTCTGGAGAGTTAACAACCTAAGTTTTCAGACCAAAATTTAGAGAAAAAGAAGGGCTGCAAGGACAGCCAACATTTTGGTCCTAGCCTTTCAAGGTCAGTGAAGACTCAGGACATAGGAAAACCTGTACTGTAACATCATGTAACTCAGTTGTGTCCCAAATTTTCTAATCAAGGAGATTATGGGGCCAAAGAGGAAAGTGATCAATGATGTAGAGTGTGCCTGAGGAGAGTCACATGGAGAGAAAACATTCTCTCAGGCTTTCACAGAGAACAAATTGGTCAAGCAATGACCGTGACTCATCCACATGGCTGACACTCACAAAGGATCTACCAACTGCGGTACAGGGTTTCAGGATAAATCCTGAGGGGATTTGACTGACCTTATCTGATACAAAAGTTACATTTCTTGTTATGTAGGTCTTGCTTTATCTTGGTCTTAACCATCCAACAGAAAAGTATGAAAATGAAGTATAAAAAATAAAGCCATATTAATATGCTGAGCTATAAAATGCTCAAGTCAACAACTTCTGACATTCCAGTCTTATGGAAAATCCACTACTATTATGGACTACTGTACTATAGTGGAATATTCTGCTGAATTCATGCACCTGCAATATTTAAATGATAATGGAATACCCATCTCTGACAAAATTAAACAAAAAAGGGGGGGATACAAATGAAGGACCATTTTGTATCTGTATATACAAATTAGGATAGATATACAGCTCCTTTCTCTTAATTCAATTAGAAGAAAGTTTTGTACTAATAGTGTTTGGATAGGATATCATGTCTGCATCTTGTACTATGAATGACTACTATGTAGAGAACAATATGCAATATATTAATTATTGTAACTGTTCTAACTTGTTTTGAAACTGTCTCATTGCTACTTGTTTCTCAATAAAATTAATTAAAAAGTAAATAAAAAATCAGGCACCCCAAAATTCAAAGACTCAGTGAAAAAATGGTCATCTGAGATTTTTTTATACTTCGCAGTATAAATTTATACTTCGCAGGTGAAGACATACAAATGGCAAAGAAATATATGAAAGAAAATTCAACATCATTCATCATTCAAGAAGTGCAAATTAAAACAACACTGATGGTCCAGGGAGACTGCTCAGCAGAGTAAGCTCTTGCCTGGCTAGCATAAGGGTCTGATTTCAATCCCCAGTTCCACCAAAATAAATAAATAAATAAATAAATAAATAGAATAACACTGAAATCTTGTAGGTGACTTAACCAGTTGAGGTAGAGACCTTTTATTCCAATTTTATTTAGGGTTTTATCATGAATGGATATTATACTTGAATTTTCATTGAATTATAGATATCATTCAATTTCTTGTTTAATTTCATCTGTGACCCATTGGTTGCTGAGTAGGGTGTTGTTTAACTTTCATGTATTTATGTTTTTTTTCTGGTTTCTTTTGTTGTTTATTTCCAGTTTCTCTTTGTTGGTAAGTTTTTTATTACATTTTGTATTTCATTGGATGTTATTGGGTTAAGAGTTGTTATATCTTCTTGATTCAGTTTTGGCAATTTGTACCTTTCTAGGAATCTGTCTATTTCTTCTATGTCTTCTATTCTGTGAGAGTAAAGATTCTCAAAGTAGCTCTTGATAATAGTCTGAATATCCACTGGGTCTTTGGTAATTATACCCTTTTCATTCCTTATTGCTTGTATTTGAATTTTTTCTTTCCTCTTTTTGATGAGGTTAGCTCGAGGCTTATCAGTTTAATCTTTCAAAGAAACAGCTTTTTGATTCATTAATTTTTTGAACTGTTTTCTTTGTCTCGATTAAATTAATTTCTGCTCTCATCTTTATGATTTCTTCCTGTCTTTGGGCTCTGGGTTTGGTTTACTTTTCCTTTTCTAGATGTTGGAGGTGCAACATTAGGGTGTTTACTTTTTCCCGTTCTGTTTTCCTAATGTGTGAGTTCACAGCTATGAATTTCCCTCTGAGATCTACTTTCATTTCATCCCATAAATTCCAATAAGTTGTGCTTGAATTTTCATTGAATCGTATTAGACTTTTATTGAGATGATTATGTAACTTTGTCCTGGAATTTGTTAATGTGGTATATTGTTTATTTATATGTGTATGTCAAACAATCCCTGAAGCCCTAGGATGAATCTTCCCTAGTCACGATGTAAAATCTCTTTGATGATTTACTAAATTCTTTTTGTCAGTATCATATTGGGCATTTTTGCATCTATGTTCATTAAGAGAATCACTAGTAATTTTCTTTTTTGTTAGGTCCTTTTCTTGTTTTTGTACTGGATAATGCTTGATTCCAGGTATGACTTTAGAAGTACTGATTCTCTTTCCATTCCATTAAAGAGTTCATTGGTAGTGGTATTAGATCTTCTCTAAATTTCTTGTAGAGGGGTTGGGAAATTAGGTTGGTGGTCTAAGCACCTGCATGCTAAGCACGAGGAGCCAGTTCTCACTCCAGTACTGCATGCCATTCTTGCCATGGAACCCCAGGTGCACTGTGCCACTGAAACTGGATGTGTTGGTTCAGGCCTGTAATTCCAGCACTGGCGAGGCTGCAACAGGTGGATCACTACAAGTCTGCGCTGCATATGGAGACCTTGTATCAAATAAATAAATAAATAAATAAATAAATAAATAAGTAAATACTAAATTTCTTGTAGAATGCAGTAGTGAATCCTTTGGAACCAGGACTTTTCTTTGTTGGTATTTTTAAATTATTTTTTGAATTTTATTTATTGACATTGGATATTTAGTATTTCTATATCTTCTTGATTCATCTTTGGTAATTTATACATTTCTAGGAATATATCCATTTCTTCTGAATTTTCCATTTCCATTTCCATTTCTTAAAGTAGGAACCAATGATCTTTGAGATTTTGCAGGATCCAGTGTGATTTTACCCTTTTCATTCCTAATTATGGATTTGGGTCTTTTCTTTTCCTTGTTTTGATAATGTTGACATGGGATTTGTCTCTTTTATTTAATCTTTCAAGAACCAACTCTTTAATACATTGATTCCTTTTTCTGTCTCAATTGAATTAATTTCTGGTTTGATCTTTATAATTTCCTTCTCTTTCTAGCTTTGAGTTTGTATTGCTCTTCCTTTCCTATAAACTTGAGGTTTAACATTAGGTTATTTATCTGAGGTCACTCTTTTTGGGTTGTGGGAATTTATCATTAAAAATCCCTTGCAAGATTGTTTTCATTGAACTCCACAGGTGCCAATATATCACATAGATATTATCATTCAATTATAGAAATTGTTCTTAATTCCTTTAATTTCCTATGTGACCCTTTGGTGGTTCATGAATGTATTATTTAATTTCTGTGTGTTGATACAGTTCCTTTGTTGTTTCTTTTGCCATTAATTTCAAATTTCACTGCAATATGATCTGATCATATGTTTGGGAAATCTTCAATTCCTTGCATTTACTTAAGCATGTCCAGGAACTAGAATGTGTTCTGTTTTGGAGAAAATCTCATGTGCTGTGAAGAAGAAAATGTAATCTGTTATTGTTGGATGGAACACTCTACATATCTGTTAGGTTCATTTGTTCCAAGGTTTGGTTTAACTCTGATATTTCTTTGTTGATTAATTATCTAATGATCTATTGTGACAATGGGGTGTTGTAGTAAGCACTACAAGTGTGTTAGTGCTTATGTGATTTTTCATATTGATTAATGTTCTCTGTAATTTCATGTAGTTTTATGTTTTATGTAGTTGGGTGCTCCAGTGTTTGGTGCATATGTATTTATCTCTTCCAGTTGAATTATTCTCTCAATTGGTATGTAGTGATCTTTGGCTCTTCTGATCATTCTTGGCTTGAATTTTACTTTGTCTATGATTAGAATAGCTACTCCTGCATTTTTCTGGGTTACTATTGCCTATTGCTCTTCATTCTGTGACATTCAGTCTGTAAATTTCTTTTTGAGTTAAATATTGGTGTTTTGGGTTTTTTGTATTAAGCATATTGTTGGATCTTGTTTTTTAATCTATTCTACCAATCCATTTATTTTGATTGATGAATGGAGACTATTCATATTGATGGTGATAACTGATAGGTATTGACATACCTTTGTCATTATATTATTTTCTTGTTATAGGTTCCCTTTATTTTGTTTGTATTTAACTACATACAGGTATGATGAATTCATTCTGTTGAGATTTTTGAACTTGTTATCTTTGTTTTTGTCCAGGATATCCTTGATAACTTTTTGTAGTTCTACTTTTGTGACCATAAATTTCTACAGGTGTGCTTTATCATTAAAGTATGTTTTTCTCAATTAATTTTGTAAGATAATTTTGTGAGGTAAATCAATCTGGGATGGAGCTTGTTTTCTTTAGGGTTTAAAATGTTTCACTGAAGGCTGGCTTGATATCTCAGTGTGCTAAAGCACCTACTTAGGCAGAGCACAGCGGCTGAGGTTTGATCCCTGGCAGGCAGTGCCAGTCACACCCCTAGGGGCACACTGAGATGGTGATTGAGACTGGGCACGGAGGGGCACGCCTGTAATCCCAGTACTTGGGAGGCTGAAAACAGGAGAATCGCTACAGTTCTGATCTATGTAGTGAGACCGTGTAGGCCCTCAGACCCTGTCCTAAATACAGAAATAAATAAATAAATAAAATGTTTCACTCAAAGGTCTTCTTGACTTTAGGTTTAGCACTAAGCAGTCTTCTATAATTCTAGTGTGTTTTCCTTCATAGGTGATTTGTTTCTTTTCTCTAACAGCTTTAAAGATTTTTTTCATATGTTGAAATTCTGGAATATTGGCCATTACATATTTTGCTGTAGTATTTTTTCTGATGATGGTTATTTGGAGTTCTATATGCCTCATTAACTTTTGGTGTGTCAAATTGTTTTTCCATACTTGGAAAATTTGCTGCTATTACTTTTCTAAAGAGGGGTTTCATGCCTTCTGTGCTATCTTGCAAATGTTTTTATCAATTCCAATTAACCTTAGATTAGCTCTTTTTGCATCACCTAACAGCTTCTGGATTGAATTTTCATGGTGCTTTGCTATTTCAGGAATCTCTCATTTGTTGAATACTTACTATAATATTTGTTTAATCTTTTATTTAATTATTTGGTACAGGGTCTCGCTATGTAGCTTGGACTCATAGTGATCCCCCTGTCTTCCCCAGTGCTGGGATTACAGGCACATATCATCACCCCCAGTTTTGGTGGCCCACATGGTGCACCCAGTGTTCCAAGTTGGCACAGCATGTAGTCCCAGGGATTGAACCTGGATCTTTGCACTTGTCAGTCAGGTGCTTAGACCACTGAGCTATCGCCCCAGCCTGAACCCTGTCTTATAGGTCAGTTATTCTATCTTCACATTGGTTAACTCTGCTGCATATACTTTAAATTTAATTATCTAGATTTCTCGTTCAGACTGTTTTATGAAATCCAGCTCTTTTCTCCATTAGGCATTCATGATTCTTATTTTTCCTTATATCCTTCATAGGTAATAACTACTTTTTAGTGATTCTTCTATGTATAGCTACCTATTGGCCTTTGGGTCTGTCCCAGGATTCTACCACACCTGTTTAATAGGTGTGAAAGTCTGCATCCTGCTTGTCTTTTCCACTTCTTGTATCAAAGGCCCAGTGAGTTGACTCTAGAACTTTCAAAGATATTGAAGAGGTTTTTTACTCTCCCTTGTTACCTTATTGGTTATTACATGCAAATACAATATATATTGAGAAGAACTTAGAACAACTTCCTATAAAACTAAGTAAATAGAGAATCCTATTTTTTTTTTATTTTTTGAGTGTCCTTATTTCTGTCTGCCCTGATTTTCATGAATTTCTCAGTGTGTTCCTCACAAATTTTAAGCTCTTTTATATTCTCTATAATATAACTTCAACTCTTTAAAGGCTATAGTTATATCTTTAGTCATATTTGTTCTATTTCAATTTCTCATATAATAGTCTTTTTTTAAAAAAAGATTTAATTTTATTTATTTGATACAGGATCTTGCTTTTTTCTTGGACACATAGTGATCCTCTTGTTTCAGCCTTCCCAGCTCGGGGATTACAGGCATACACCACCATGCCCAGTTTAGAATAAAATGGCAAAGAAAAATAAAAGCCTCTATGTTCCCTTAAAACTACCTTTGTACAATAGTCCGTTCCTCAGCATCAAGTACTCCATTTAAATATATGTTAAGTATGCAAAATCATTTTATAAACTGTAAAGTGATAAACAAGTAAAAGCAAATATTGCTATTTTGTGGGTCAGTTATAGAATGACTATACCAATGTGTGAGGCTGGCACAGTGCAGGGCTGGCGTGACATGCGGTACCGGGTATTGAACTCAGGTCCTTGCACTTGCCAGGCAGGTGCTTAGACCACTAAGCTATGTCCCTGGCCTATAATAGTATCTTATGCATGGCAATGGGTTCGAACATGTTTGTTGAAGTCCAATTTAAAAATTTATCTTCAGTTATAGGTGACTGCCCTGCTGGTCATTAGAGTATCACTTTATTCCTGAGTGGAAAGGTGAAAAATCATCACTTGGCCTTTAGAAGCAAATGTGAGTTATATTTCAAAAGAAGAAAAAGCATTTAATTAAAAAAAATTTAACATATTTAGTATAGGTTCTACAGGGTCTTACTACACAGATCAGACTCATAGTGATTCTCCTGTTTTCAGCCTCACCAGTACTGGGGTTAAAGGCAGGTGCCACCACGCCTAGGCTCATTTGCTGTCTCAGCGCACCCGGGGGCAGGGCCAGCACAGTATGACATAGATTTACCACCAGCTGCTGCACCCTGATAAAAAGCATTTCATTCTCTTTTGTGTAAGCATCACATTTAGCATTTCAGAATTGATTTTTTTTTTTGCAAGTGAATCTTGAGATAATTCCCTCTCTGCTTGATTTCACAGTAAAGCATTTCTTATAAATATCAACTCATGAAATAGTCATTATGATACACTATATACATGAAACATGTAAAATAAGGAAAACAGCATAGAGGAAATTAAACAGAAATGAGAAAATCCAAGATATAATCATTTTAAAATTCTCATTCTTCCCTTTAAGATCTTCAATTTCCCAATAAAAGAAACCAGGCTATCTTTTCTTCATCACATTATTCCAGATAACTTTTCATAATATAATCTTTTAATTATTGAGATACTTTCTTCTTGTTTTAGGATTACTGATTTTCCTATCTAGAAAAAAGACTAAAAGAAAGATAAAGAAAATGACAATATTCGCTTTTACTTGTTTATCACTTTACAATTTATAAACTGATTTCACATACTCGACATATATTTAAATGGAATACTTGATGCTGAGGAAGGGATTATTGTAGACAGGTAGTTTTAAGGGAACATAGAGGTTTTCACTTTTCTTTGCCATTTTATTCTAAATTATGCTATCTTATGCTACCAGGACACTTTCCTAGTGATATATATGGAAAACAGGAATTGCAGAAAAGATGAAATGACAAGGAGATTAGGGGGAGAAAAGGAAAGAAAATGAAAATAACATAAAGCCAGGAAGGTCTGTTTTATTCTTTCATCTACCATCAACACCAAAGAAAACAACTTTGGCTGGTGAACTGGGAAAGAACGAAAACACAGGGTGCTCTGCTGAAGCACCTTGCTTCACTAGAACGGAGTGAAACAGACTCCATACTGTATGGCAAATGTGAGGAGAACTCCCCTTTGTGCTTTTTTTTCAGAAGCCTTGCAAGATGCTTACAACTTTTAAAGGAAGTTTTGCTCTTCCTTCATATTTAATTGTGACAATAAAATCACTTGGCTTTTCAACATTTTTCTATTGCACGGGGATTTTTCCAAGATTAATGACAATTTCATTATGTCTTACATTTGTAACTATTCAGATATATGGCTTTTGTCATTTGTATTTCATTTACATTGTGGAACTTTACATTTTGGAGCTCAGCCAGATATAGTTTAATAATCACACTGAAAAATGATAGATAGATAAGTAAATAACTCAGTGAATGTAATATGCATGTCAGCAACTTCTCAGTTGTTCAAAGGAGGGTCAGTAGGACTCCAGTGACAGCTGGAAGAGCTCATATGCCTTTTACAATTCCTATTTTCAATTTTTTTTCTTTCAGTTTGTGGAATGCTAGAAAAAATGCATGGTCATGAGCTTTGCAAAATATCAATTTAAATAGAAATAGTTCTTTGTATGTAAATTAAAGCAGGGGATGCCGTAGCTGGACATCAGTACTGTCTGCATCTCAGTTTGGTATGAATTCACAATACTAAATTTTGCAATTATTTTTCATTGTACTTTCTGATTTATGTCCTAGTTACAGTCTATTTTTGTTTTGCTCTCCTGTAGGACAAGGTAAGAGAAAAGAATTACCAGCTTGAGTTTGACTAAGTGATTCTAATTACTTAGGAAACATAACTTGTATAAAACTAGCATTTATTATCAAAGTTTATTAGTAGTATTTTGACTATCTTTTCTCACAAATGAAAGAAGAAAAAATTTTTCAATTCAGTTTTCTTATTTTTACTTTTAAAAAATAAATTATTGAGCTTAGATATAGCTACCTTAAAATTTTAAAATACCTTCTTAAAAGAAGCTAAATGAGTCTTCTCACTTCACGTCTCACCTTTCCTTTCTATTTCAATGACTTATGGCCATACTAGTGCCTTAAGTTTCACTTCCAAAGCCTTTTCCACTCTCTTCCTTAAATTACTGGTGGTGATTCTGGGGCTGGGTTACTTGGTAGACTTTGTTTTGTTTTGTTTTTGTCATATTGGTGCTCATACTCAGGTCCTGCATATTCCAGGCAGGCAGTGTACACTGAGCTACTTTCCAATTTTCTGTTATACTTTTAATTTAATTTTTAAAGATTTATTCAGTTCAGCTCATTTTCTTGCCTCCTTTATCTTGAATCTTGAAATGTATTTCCTTTTGCAAACAGAAGAATGCTTGCCAGGTATTTCTAACTTACTTTTATGCTTATTTGCTTGTTTATGCTTTTGCTTCCTTTTTGTAAAATAATGTTTCTTATACTTGCTTTACCTTTTGTGAGGTACATTATGTTTTTATATAGTTTACTTGAACAAGAAAAAGAAAACTTGGTTGTATTCTTGACTAAAGACAGAAGGTTTCCTTTAGAATGTGGTAAGATACTTTTCTGTAACTTGAAAGACATAAATGATATATAGAGGTTATCTGATAGGTGGAATTGATCTTTGACTTGGTGGGGAATAATTTGAAAACTTTTTTACCTAGAAGTGGCTAAAATGTCAGTGGCTGTGGTTTTCCAAGGGCTCAGTTGCTGTGGCTTTCCAAGAAATTCTCAGTTGCTTAGCTACAAGAATACTTTTGGGTTAGGTCACATCACTTTGATAAATCTCTTAGTTCTGAATTAGCATTGCTTGTTAAATGATATTATTATAACTGAAGGTAAATAGCAAATTGAAGAGATGACTATGCCTATCTAAGGATAGGCTTGGATTAACTTTTACTTGTCAGTATTCTTCTTCTATCATTTATATTTGTTTGAAAATTATCAGAAGTCATGAGGTTCTTTTGCTTCCATAGATACATAGCCTCTGAGTATGGAGAAGAGTGTTGTGGAATTCAACTCCTGTGCTTGTCAGTGTGAACTCATCTTGTGATTGATAAGAATGTGCCGTAATAGTTGTTTGGCAGCTGCCTTAATGAAGCTCACATAAAAGTGGATTTGCATAGCATGCTTCATTGTCAGCTTGAGTTTCAATAGTTTTTTTTTTTGTTTTGTTTTGTTTTTCAGGTTTTATTGTAAGTTTTGTCATTTACTATGAAGCTGTTTGAATTGTTCATCCATTATTATCAAGAGAGCTCTAGCACATGCTAGCCTACACCTGGATTTCCTTTACAATGAGGGGGAAAGTGTGTGTAGGAGATATGTAACAAAGCACTGTATTTATGTTAAGTGTATTTATTTACAGACTTGAGCAGTTTTTAAAAAAAAATCCTTTTCATCTGATTATTAACCTTAAGATCCAGGTTTAATTTTCCTCATAGTCACATGATCATATGTTGTTTATACACAGAAAATTTTTGTTTCTCAAATCACTTTTAGATAAATGTATCTGTTTTCTTATCCCAAGAGGTAGCCAGGTAGGGCATGGCACAACTGTCAAATATTTAGACATTAATTTTCTTTTTTAAAATTCCAAAAATATCATATAGAATTTGACCTAGCTTATTTAAGTTTTACAAAGAAAAGTTATAATTAATAATAATATAAATCAGTCATGACAAAAACCTGTGCTGGTGAAGAGACTCTAGCTATAAAAGAGAATCTGTAATTTTACCATGCTTGATAGGAAACAGAAATCCCACACCACAGGCCAGGACCAAGACCTTTTATTTTGCATCTGTTCAAGAGGGAAATATTTTTTTTAAAAAATTCATATGGGTTCCAGTTGGGAAACACAACTACTGGTAATTAAAAACTCTCATTCATTTATTGAGCGGCCCCAAGACAATCAGTAGGAGTTTGTGCTCTAAAGACTCCAGCTGCTTTCAGCTTGCAGATGACCCAGTTCCCAACCTTTTTAGTCAATGACACACCTGTGCACTGGCCCGGACACACTAGAGAGTAGAAAGGAAGTCCCTTGTCCAGTCTGCTCCCAGCCACATCAGAGCTACACACCAGGTGTGACTGAAAAGCAATGAGAATCACAAGGAAAACAATATAATCAACCCAAGAACAGGGTTTATGTGTCCAGTTGAGGATTGTTCCTCAAAGTAGTCACCATGGAAAATATAAAAATATTGCCATTGTTCATATGATGTTTAGAATGTTCCTAAGAATAGCCTTGAGATATTATAATATCATGCAAATTGGATTATGTTATCAATATATCCACATTAATCTGTTAACCAAAAACGTTGCAATTTGCTATATGGATCTGTTCTCACAACAGAGATAGACAGGGAAAATAGTACCAACAATGTCATCACTGTCACAAACCATCTGTAAATAAACAATAAAAGTAGTTGAGAATCGAAAGATGAAAGACATTCTTAGGCTACTCATCCATCCATTGGCAGTACCACCTTAATTTGAATGGAGTAAAAGCAGCAGAGGAATTAGCTCCCTTGCCTTGATCCTCTGCTCTTAGTTTGACAAATTGCCTTCCAAGTGTTTCTCATCCTTGCCTGGCTCCAAATCACAGATAACTGTGCCTCTAATTATCTCCCCTTCCTTGTTCCTAGAAATCCTTTAAATTTTCGCCACCCAGTAAAAGCTTCAGGAGTCAACCTACATTTTATTTGTATCATATTTTGGCAACATTTTCAGTCAGGTCCTTAATGTCTTAATCGCATTCAGCAGCTACCGTACTTTGAAAAAATAAAAAAAAATATTCTTGGTCGGTATAGTTTTTCCAGTGGAGAAACACATGTGAAAGAATTTGGGGATTTTAGTCAGAAGGCCAGGGTTAGAATTTCAGAAAATTCAACTAATGATATCAATGAGTTTCAGATTCTTCATCTGTAAAATGGGAATCTCAGTATTCAATCTAATTTCTTACAATTAATATTTACATTATACATTATTTTTATAACTTGATATTTATGAACTATGATCACTTATGAACCATAAATATACACTAATAGAAAAGTATATATCAAAAAGAGGATAGTTAATTTTGAAAGTAAATACTTCAGCGAGGCTAAGTAACTTACTTAAATCACATGGCTGTTGAATGTCCTGGTATAGATGTGGATGCAACTGTAGTTAACCTATGATCAGTACTAATCTATGATGCTTTTTCATTTCATTAGTATTTCTCTATCTTTCTGAAAGTTTCATGTATAGGTCAAACCCTGAAAAACATCTAGATTTTTCTTTTTTCTTTCTTTCTTTTTTTTGGCAAAACCGGGGATTGAACTCAGGCCCTTGGGCTTGCCAGGCAAGTGCTTATTCTACTGAGCTATCTCCCTGCCTTCTATTATTTAGTTCTACATTGACAAAAGTCCAGGTTTCTTGTTGTATTGTCCAGCTTTAAGAAAATTACTGTTAAATACACTACCATTTAAGTAATTATAAAAAGCTCTGAGCATATGAATATTTTAATACCATAAACACAAACATAGTGTTCAATTGAAAAATACAAGCAGTTTGAATGAAGATTTTTTTAGTCTAGAGATTACTTCAGTAGTGAAACTGTTCTTTCTGAAATTATTAATCTTGTAGATCTCTTCTGAGAAAGCTCTCTTCCTCAGTTTTATACTTTTTTCAATCCAGAGACTATCAGAACTGAAATAATTCTTTTCCCCCCATAATTTTATTGAGAAAAATAGCAATGAGACAGTTTCAAACCAAATTGGTAGGACAGTTTCAATAATTAACACATCGCATACATTCTTCTAGTGGTTAATTGCTGTATAAGATGCAGACATGATATCCTATTTACAAACAGTATTAGAATAAATCCCTCCATTCATTAAGAGAGTGCAACTATATATCTATCCTAACCATTTTGAATACACAGATACAAAATGGACATTCATCTGTATCCCCCTTATTTGTTAAGTTCCGTTATTTGAATATTATAATTGTGTTAACTCAGCAAAGTTATATGTTGAAGATAGGCAAGGCAATGATCCTGAGAATCTTCAGAAGATTTTTGAATCTAGCAGTTAATTGGAAAGATTCTCACCCTGAGTAACTATACACACTGACACCTGTGAACTAAGCAACTGCACTGAAGATAGCAATTTGTAATAGTAGGTTCATGCTTGGAGTGCCTGTCATTCTGGTCTTCTGAATACAGGCTGCTTGTCATGACATGCCAGTTGCTGCTGTGCTGTCTCTCAGGTAGATGATTGTTCAAAAAGAAGGAGGTGGTGAATGAAGGCAGGAGACAGGAAAAGGAATGTTGTGGGACTGTCCTGCTTCAAGGTTGTATATGATTATATTTCTGGACTTTATGTAAACATAAGAATTGCATAATTCTTTATGCCTATTTTTAAAATATATTCTAATTTTTTAAATATTTTTTCATCATATTCTGTAGAGACTTAACGTTTAACATATTAATACTTGATGAAAAATAACTGTTCCATGTTATGCCTAAGATGTTTGATATTCAGACAGATAGGGAGGTTAAGCTTAACAGCCTAGGTTGTATGGTAATAACAATAAGCTTCTCTTTTGGAGGGTTAATGACCTAAATTTGAAGACCAAAATTAGAGCAATAGGAGGATCGCAAGGAAAGCCAACATTTTGGCCCTAGCCTTCCAAGGTCAATTAAGACTCAGGACATATGAGAACTTGTACTGTAACATCATGTAACTCAGTAGTGTCCCAAATTTTCTGATCAAGAAGATTATGGGGCCAAAGAGGAAAGTGATTGATGATGGAGAGTCACATGGAAAGAAGATATTCTCTCAGGCTTTCACAGAGAACACATTGGCCAAGCAATGACCATGACTCATCCACATGGCTGACACTGACAAAGGATCTACTATCTGAGGTACAGGATCTCAGGATAAATCCTGAGGGGATTTCACTGACCTTATCAGACCCAAAAGCTACAACTCTTGTTGCATAGGTCTTGCTTTATCTTGGTCTTAACCATCCAACAGAAAAGTATAAAAATGAAGTATATGTTGAGCTGTAGGGGACTCAGGTAAACAATTTCTGACATTGCCAGTCAAGCGAAAGACTCAGTACTATTATGGACTACTGGACTCTTTTAGTATATTTTGCCCAGTTGACACACCTGTAATATTAAAATAACGGAACTAAACAAAAAAGGGGATACAGATGAATGTCCATTTTGTATCTGTGTTTTCAAAATGGTTAGGAAAGATATATAGTTACGTTCTCTTAATGAATGGAGGGATTTGTTCTAATAGTGTTTGTAAATAGGATATCATGACCACATCTTGTATAGCAGTTAACCACTAGGAAGAATGTATGCAATGTGTTAATTATTGAAACTGTCCTACCAATTTGGTTTGAAACTGTCTCATTGCTATTTGTTTCTCAATAAAATTATGGGAAAAAAATATATATAAAGGCTTTGAGTTTATCATTCTTTATGGATGAGTCGTACTCTATTGTATAAAAATACCACGTCTTTTTCATCCATTCCTCAGGTGATGGGCATCTTGGTTGTTTCCAAGATTTGGCTATCACAAATTGTGCTGCTATAAACATAGGCACACATATATCACTATGATATGATATTTAATTACTGAAATTCTATATAACAGTTCCCAAATATCTCTATTTTAAAAAAGGGGCCAAAATCTTAAATACAAATGGAAATAACATTCAAATTAGCTCTATCATCATTGTAATGAAAATGTATTGTTCTCTATATTTGTGTACCCCTTCGAGTGCCAATTATTTCCTATATTCACAATCATAGAATTTTAACATGCAGCACATCATATTGGTGTGACGACAGAATAATGAGGTAGATTGTTTGCCAAGGTCTACTGCAACAATTTTATCTCTCTTGATTTTATTCTTTATAAAAATAGATTTATGGAGTCAGAAATCCTATCCATGAAAAGCTTGGAGTCTGCACTGTGTTGTTGCTTTTAAGTAAGCATGTACATTAAAAAGTAGTATTTTAGGCTGGCCAGATAGCTCAATGGACTAAAGTGACTAGTTAGGCAGAGAGCAGCACGTGGGCATACCAAGCTGGCCCCACCCCCAGGGCTCCCTGAGATAGTGATTGAGACTGGGTGTGATGGCACATGCCTGTAATCCTAGAACGCACCTGTAAAACACTTAGGAGGGGAATAGCTGTCTTAAATGGGTCTTCCAATCATAGCTTCTTTAGGAATCTCCACACTGATTTCCATGGTAGTACAACTACCATGCACTCCCACCAGCAGAGGAGAAGGGTTCTTATTTCCCTACAGCCCCTTCCGACATTTGTTATTGGTTGACTTCTTGATGATAGCCATCCTTTCCGGCATAAGATGGAATCTCAGCTTGTTTTAATTTGCATCTTTTCAATGACCATTGATGTTGAACATTTTTTATATATTTATTTGCCATTTGTATTTCTTCATTCGTAAAGTGCATATTCTTCTCAGATGCCCAGTTTTTAGTTGGGGTTTTGAATTTCGGGAGCCTGATATTTTAAATTATTTATATGTTCTAAATACAAGACCTTTGTCAGAGGGACAGTAGGCTATAATGTTTTCCCAAATTTATGTGTTGTCTTCTTGCTCTGTTGGTGATTTCTTTTGAAGTGCAGAAACATTTCAAAAATATGGGATCCCAATTGTTGATTCTTTGAAATATCCCCCCTGCAATTTGGTTTTTATTCATAAACTCTCTACTTACCCCTATGTCTTTCAGATTTCTACCTACATACTCCTCTAGGAGATTTAGCTTTAATATTTAAATCTTTGATATATTTTGACTGTAGTTTTGTGCATGGTGATAGGTGTGGGTCTGGTTATAGCCTTCAGCATGTGGAAAGCCAGTTTTTTTCCAGAATGATTTATTAAAGTTCCTATCTTTCTTCCAGTGAATATGTTTGGCCCCTTTGTCAAAAATAAAGTGGCTTAGTGTGTTTGTAGTAGTGTTTACATCTTCTAATCTGTTTCACTGATCCTGAAGTCTGTTCCCCACTCCCAGTACCATGCTAATTTTATCACAGTGGATTTGTAGTATAATTTCAAGTCATGGATTGTAATAGCTCTTGCTTTGTCTTTGTTGTTCAGGATTTTATTTGTTATTCTACATCTCTTTTGGTCCCAGATAAATTTTAGGAATGTTTTCTCTAGATCTGTAGGTTATACTAATGGTGTTTTAATTGGGATTGCATTAAATCTATATAACAATTTTGGGAGTATGGCCAAAGTTTGCTCAGATTTTTCACAATGTTGGTTCTTCCAATCCAGAGCAAGAAAGACCTTTCCATTTTCTGAAATCCTCTTCAATTTATTCTCTAAGAGTACTATAATTGATTTTTGCTGTATAAATCTTTCACTTCTTTTGCGAGATTGATGCCTAAGTATTTCTTTTGATGTTATTGTGAAAGTTGTTTCCATAATTTCTCACTGCGTTTGTCATTTGTGTACAGAAATGCTATTGATTTTTGACTGTTGAATGTGTATCCAGCTGTGCCACTGAATTTTTTATTATGTCTACAAGTCTTTTGGTACAATTTTTGGAATTTTCTATGTATAGTATTGTGTCATCTGCATATAATGATAAGTTTTTCTTCCTTTCCAGTCATTATTCCTTTTATTTCTCTGTCTTGTCTAATTGCTGAGTCTAGTATTTCTAGAATTATATTGAATAGGAGTGGTGACAGTGAACATCCTTGTCTTGTTCCTGATATTAAAGTGAAAGCTTTCAGTTTTTTTCCATTTAGTATGATGTTGGTGGTTGCTTTGTCATAGATGGATTTTATAAGGTTGAGTTAAAGACCATCTATTCTGATTTTACGTAGGATATATAGAAATATATCTATACGTATATCTTTGCCTTTGTTTCTGTTCATGTGGTATATCCCATTTATGGATTCGTGTATATTGAGCCATCCCTGAATTCCTAGGATGAATCTCACTTGGTTGTGGTGTATAATCTTCTTGATGATTTGCTACATTCTGTTTCCTAGTGTTTTATTGGGGATTTTGCATCTATGTTCATTAGGGAGATTGGCCGGAAGTTCTCTTTTTTGGTTGAGTCTTTCTACAATTTTGATATCAAAGCAATAAATGACCCTAGGAATGAGTTTGGGAGAAGTGTTTCCCTTTCAATTTCATTGAAGAGTTTGAGAAGAGTTGGCATTAAATCTTCTCTAAATTTCTTGTAGATTTCAGCTGTTAATCCATCATGACCTGTATTTTTCTTTGTTGCTAAGGTTTTTTTTTTAATACATTTTCAATTGCATTCACTGATATTGGGTTATTCAGAATTTTATATCTTCCTGATTCAGCTTTTGTAGTTCATATCTAGGAAGTTTTCCTCTGTCTTCTATATTTTCCATCAAATGAGAGGAAAGATTTTGGAAATAGGTATTACTGATCTTCTGAATTTCTATAGGGTTTTTATCATTTTCACTGTTAGTGCATGAATTTGAATTTTTATTTCTTTTTTTCATAAAGTTTTCTTGGGCTGTATCAAATTCTTTTACTCTTTGAAAGAAGCAATTTTTTGATGCATTAATTCTTTGTATTGTTTTTCTTTGTCTCCATTGCATTAATTTCTGCTTTGATCTTCATAATTTCCTATTTTGCTTGGCTTTGGGCTTGACTTACTCTTCTTTTTCTAAGAGCTTGAGGTGCAATATAAGATTGTTTATTTGGGCTCATTCTGTTTTTCTGATATGAGAATTTACCACTATAATTTTCTACTTAAGACAGCTTTTATTGTATTCCACAGGTTCCAGTAAGTTGTACCTGCATTTTCATTTGACTGTAAAAATTGTTTAATTTCTTCTTTAGTTTTATTTATGATCCATTGATTGTTCAGGATGCTGCTGTTTAGTATGCATGTGTTTATGGAGTTTGTGCTGTTTCTTTTGTGAATAATTTTCAGTTTCATTGCACTATGGTCACATAATATGCCTGGGATAATTTTAATTCCTTTGCTTTTACTTAAGTATGTTCTGTGTGCTAGTATATACTCTGTGTTTGAGAATGTCCCATATGCAGCTGAAAAGAATGTATATTCTGATGTTTTTACATCAAATACTGTGGAATAGTTTGTTAAGTCCATTTCTTCACACATTTGGTTTAGTTCTGTTGTTTCTTTGCTGATTTTTTGCCTAGTTTATCTATTTGTGACAGTGGTATGTTAAAATCCCACATTAAAATTGTGTTATTGCTCATTTTTTAAAATGTATTTAGGACAGGGTCTTCAGGGTCTCACTACATAGATCAGACTCATAGTGATTCCCCTGTTTTCAACCTCTCAAACCCTGGGATTACAGGTGATAATGATACCTAGTCTCAATTGCCATCTCAGCGTGCCCCAGGGGCAGGTCTGGCATGGCACTCTGGGGATCGAACCCCAGCTGCTGTACTCTGCTGAAGCAGGCACTTTAGTCTACTGAGGTATCTGGCCCACACTGCTCATTTTCTTTATTTGTTTGTTTGTTTATTTATTGTATTTTAGGGAATATTTTAGGGAAGGGTCTACAGGGTGTTCAGGGTCTCACTACTAGATTGGACTCTTTAGTGATTGGCCTATGCACAGCCTCCCAAGAGGTGGAATTACAAGCATGTACCACAATGCCCAGTCTCAATTGCAGTCTCATTGCACCCCAGGGGCGGGGCAGGCACAGAGGACCTGGGATTCAACCCCCAGCCCCTGCACCTGATTTTTTTATGTCTGTTAAAATTGGTCTTGTATAGTTAGGTGCTCCTATATTGGGTGCATATCTATTTAAGATTATCTCTCTTCATCTTGCAGTTTTCCCTTAACAAATATGTAGTGACCTTCCTTATTTCGTTTCATCTTTGTTGATTTTAGGTTGACATTGTTAACAACCATACTAGGTATTCCTGCTGTTTTTTGTTCCTGTCACATAGAGTGTTGTTTCCTGTCCTTTGACTTTCAGTCTGTGAATTTCCTTTTGAATTCAATATGTTTCTTATATACAACATATTGTTTGATTTTGTTTCTTGATCCACTCTGCCAGTCTACTTCTTTTGATTGGTGAATACAGGCCATTTATATTGAATTATAGCTGATATGTATTGACTTATCTTTGGCATGTTATTTTCCTGCTATAAGTTCCCTACTTTTCCCCCTCTGTTTAGTTACTTGCTCTGCTTAGTTGTTCCTTGAAGTTGTGGTATTTCTGTCTTTCTAGAATATCTGTCAGTATTCTTAGTAGGGTTTTCCCTTAACAAATATGTAGTGACCTTCCTTAGTAGGGTACTAAGAGTACTAATTTCTTCAGTTGTTCTTTGTCATGGAAATATCTTAACTTTATATTAAATATTTTATATAATGTTCAGGGTATATCTATCTGGGTTTGATGTTATTTTCTTTCAGAACCTGAAGTACTTCACTCCCAGCTCTTCTTGATTTGTTGGTTTGTGTTGAAGAATCTGCTCTGATTTGATGGGCTTTCCTTTATAGGTGATCTTTTTTTTAACAGTTTTTAATATTCTGTTCTTTTGATCAATCTTTACTATTATGTGTCTCAGTGAAGATTTATTTTGATTATTGGATTTCTGTGTGTCTAACTTAACCGTATGACAGATTCATTTTCTGTGCATGGGAAATTTTCTGCTACTTCTTCTACACACAATCTTTTTATATCATTTGTGCTGACTCCTGTTTTTTGATAGCTATTAGTCTTATATTGTTTTTCTTTGAATCGTCTTATAGTTGCTGAATTGTTATATCCTGATTCCTTCTTATTTTTAAGAAATTTTTCCTTTCACCTTTACTATCTGCCATTCTATCTTCAAAGTCTGAAAGTCTATCTTCACTGAGGGGATTTGACTGACCTTATCAAATATGAAAGTTACATTTCTTGATATCTGTGTCTTGCTTTATCTTGGTCTTAACCATCCAGCAGAAAAGGATGAAAATGAAGTATAAAAAGTAAAGCCACATTAATATGCTGAGCTGTAAAAAACTCAAGTCAACAACTTTGGACATTGACAGTCTTACAGAAAACCCACTACTATTATGGACTACTGGACTATATTGGGAGATTCTGCTGAATTCAAGCATCTGCAATATTTAAATGACAATGGAATGCCCATCTCTGA
Source organism: Octodon degus (assembly GCF_000260255.1). Classification (NCBI taxonomy): domain Eukaryota; kingdom Metazoa; phylum Chordata; class Mammalia; order Rodentia; family Octodontidae; genus Octodon; species Octodon degus. The sequence continues at coordinate 6,456,224 of NW_004524586.1, read as the reverse complement.
CAAAACTAACCAAAAAAGTGGGATAGAAATGAACGACCCTTTTGTATCTGTATACTCAAAATAGTTAGCATAGATATACAGCTCCATTCTCTTAATTCAGTGAATAGAGAGGTTTGTTCTAATAGTGTTTGAGACAGGATATCATGTCTGCATCTTATATAGTGAATAACCACAAAGACAAAAATATGCATTGTATTAATTATTGAAAATGTGCCAGTAATTGGTTGTGAAACTGTCTCATTGATATTTGTTTCTCAATAAAATTATTTTAAAAAATTAAAAAAATATGAAAGTCTATCTTCAGTTTTGTTTAAGTGTTTTTGCCAGGTTTTAATTTAATTCCTGATTTCCTGAATATGTATTTGAATCTGTTTTATGCATTCTAATTCTTCTCTGCATTGTTTGTTCAATGTTTCCATCATTTTTCTATTCTCTTTATTTTTTTATGCCTACTTTAGATGTGCGGAGCATTTCTTTCATGATTGTTGTCATTTCTTTTTTGTTTCTTACCTGAGAGATAATTTCTAATCAGATTTGTTTTATAGCCTGATGTAGTTGTTCTTTACTTCAGTTGCTGTAATTTTTGAAATTTCAGGTGTGTGACTTCCAGGTTCTTCTATGTCCTTGTTTCCTAAGCTTGATCTTGGTGGGCTTGAGATTTAAGCTTGCCATTTGCTCCTTTGTTTAACATTTTTGAACCTCCCAGTGTTCATCCATTCTGAGCAGTGATGGGAGGGGCACAGGGTATAGGCCAGTAAGGCTCCCACGACAGAAGTTGTGGGGTATGCTCACCAAAGCTCCCACTATGAGGGATTCAGCATACATTCCAGCAGGGTGAAGGGGTTAGTCCTAAGCTCAACAAGGCTCTAAGGATGATGGGTGTAGGCCAAAGTTCAGCAAAGCTCCTCAGACTCTGGTGAGGGTATAGCATGACTCACCAGGTGTGCCAGTTGTTCCCCTGCCTTCTGCAATTGTTTTTTCTTTTTAATCATGTCTCTCTAAAAACAGGAAAGTGGACTTCTATAACTGTTTCAGAAATTGGCAAGAATGATGAAATGTGTATGGCAACATGTCTTTTACTCTAATAATATTTTATATTTAAGCATTCATTGTGTTAGTTTTCTTATTGCTAGGACAAAATACCTTTCACCCAAAGTTAAAGGAGGAAAGGGTTATTTTTGGCTTATAGTTCATAGAAGTTTCATTCCATGAAGCCTCTGTGTTGGCTGGCTCCAAGGCCAGGTACATGACAGAGAGGGATCACAGAGGTGAAGAAGTTCATGTCAGGCAGAAGCCAGTAAAAGTAAGCAAGAGACAAGGGACACACCTCTCGGTTCCTTGTATGTTTTCTGTGTTACTTGCCCTCAAGGCAGGTAACACATCCTTAATCCTTGTATTTCACTATGAATCAGTCCTAGTGTCATACACTATAGATCTAGCCACCTGTAACAAGCCCCACATTTGATGGCATGAGGCTTTGGGCGACATCCTTATGCAAGCCATAACATTCATTGTATATTTTGATTTATCCCTTTCTTGTAAAAAAAATGGTTAATGTGACTTCCTTTCACTTCCTTTGTTCCAGACTAAACATGCTAATTTCTTTAAACAATTTTCACATGTCAATATGACTGAAATGTGATTTAATCTTTTCTTCCCAAAGATTCTCGTCTACCCTCCATTTTCTGTTTTGCTTCATGATTCTGTATTTTTCTGAGCTATACAAGCTTGAAGTTGGAGTTTTTCTGAATCCTCTTTCCTCGTCTCCTTCAAAATCTACTTCATTTTCTAGTCTTGTGTGATCTCTCTTTTCATTCATCTTCTATTTCTCATACATGTCACCCTTTACAGAGGCCTTTTTGTCCCATTCCTAATGCTGTTGAAATGGCTCCCAACTTCCATATTTGCTTCTAGACTTCGCCTCTCCCTCTGCCCTGTGAGATATATTCTACCTTATTGCTTTTACACTTATAGAATTCCTCTGCTTAATTTTTTTGATATCTATGAATAAGGGCTGGGGAGATAGCTTGGCAGCCTAAGCACCTGCCTGGCAAGTGCAAACTTCCCTGGTACCACATGCCATGCTAGCCCCAGAACCCCAGGTGTGCTCTGCAGACCACCAAAACCAGGCATGATGTTGCATGCCTATAATCCCAGTGCCGGGGAAGCTGAGACAGGAGGATCACTATGAGTCCATACTGCATAGCGAGACACTGTATGAAATTTTAAAAAATAAAATAAAATAATCCAAATAAATAAATAAAAATTTAAAAAATATATATCTATCAATAAAATCCAAACTCAATAGCTGGCTTTTCCAAACCTTCTATTGCCCACTCCCCCTATTTCCAACTATATTTTCTGTTCTTCTCCTTCATCTCCCATTTCATCCAGCCCAGATGTACTGTTAATTCATGTCTTATAAAGATCTTGTGAATTACGTCCAATTCTGTTAGGTTTTCTTAAATAAAGTGTAGTTCATCTAATGGATTGAACGACAGACATTAATAAGACAACTTAAATTTAAGTTCACTAGTTGTTTTATTTTTGAAAAAATAAGAGTTTCTCCAAGCCTCTATGCCCTTATCCAAAAATCATCTAACTAGAAGATTGCTATCAGGTTTAAATAAGAAGGTATATATTTTTAAAATGCTTAAAACATTGTTCAGGTGATTTGTCTCTCCAATTTCTGCTTCTCAAAGGTTATCCTAAATGACATAATTGGAAAATTTTGTTTGTCTTCATTACTTCTCCATGTGGACCTAGATGTTTCCTTTTTTGAATCACAATAGCATTTTCACTATGCTCTGTGGTATATTATTAGATCCACAGATGGGCCCCTATGTGCATTGCCAAGAGGGCTCTGATTCATAATAGTCAGCTGGGTGAGAAGACCAGGGGCCTGGATAGGAGTGAGGAGATGGATGACTTTCCACATTACCTTAGGTGTTCAGTTATTTGAACACTTAATTCTATGTTTCTGTGAAGAACATAAATAACCAGGAAAGGTCATTGAACCTACATACTTCTCATAACTCTATACTTTATATACTCCATCTTGCTTTAAAATTATTATAAACATCCTACTAACCTGTATTGAAACTGTTTCATCATTATTCTTTTTTCTCATTAAAACGAATAAAAATTAAAAAACAAAAAAATAAAATAAAAATTATAAGGCCTAGGTTCCTGTTAATTTCATCTCTGTATATTCCCTCAATTGAATATAGTCTCTAGTACATTATAGGTGTTCTTTTATATTTAAGAAAAAAATGATAAGCTTTAATTCATGTGTATGAAAATTTTACTCACCTTTCTGTATTTAATTTCTTTGACTAATTGCAACCTTTTAAGAATAAAATGCTGATCAGGTTTCAGGAAGGGTTTGAATCTTACGGTTTAGAGCCTTGAAGCCAGCAGCAAATGCAACAGTAGTGCTATGAGAATTGTGTTAGCAGACATCAGTGAGAAAATTTTCTGTCCTAATCTTGCATTTAAATATTCAATATCATTGTTGTATGGCTGTAGATTTGGGCTTCAATTTATAAAGTATCCATATTTTCATTGTGTCTAGATGAGTAAGCGAATGTCCTTTACCTGGTTCATTGCCTACATTAGTAAAGACATATTGTAGTAAAATAAGGATTATAAATTTTTCACTGACCTATATCTAGAACTCATCTTTTATAATTTTATGATTATTTTTATAGATGGTATATGGATTTCAAAGAAACTAGCTTATAATTTGTTACTTTCTCTAACCCTATCAAAATTTTGTATGAGATCCACAGATGAACTTCTCTGTGCATTGTCAGGACGTAAAGGTGTGCCTCATAATGGACAGCTGAAGGTCTAGGAAGTCAATAGAATGAATGGGTGAGGAAATGGACTTCTTCCCACATTGCTTTATAAGTATTTGATGCCTGACATTGTGTGAGTTGTTGTGAGGAATATAAAATAAATCATGCCTGAGTTCTTCTCTAACATAGAGGATGAGAGTATAAAAAGATAATCATATTACACAGCAGAAATAATACAATGCACTCAGCTCTCATGTGCCAGGCTCTCTGTGCTTCATTAGTATATTTCAATAAAATCAAGCTCTAAATGAGATGAGAGACACATTATTTTCATTTTATAAATTAGAAAACTGGTACTCAAAGTATAAAATTATGAGTATAGTTACATAACTAGTAAGTTATGGATCTGGGACTTAAACTTAGATCATTCTACTTGAATTATAAATGACAGCAGGATTGGCTTTTTTCAGTTTCATATTAATTTGTTTTTATTTATTTATTTATTTTTAAAATAATTTTATTGAGAAACAAATATCAATGAGATAGTTTCACAACCGATTACTGGCACATTTTCAATAATTAATACATTGCATATTGTTGTCTTAGTGGTTATTCATTGTACAAGATGCAGACTTGATATCTTGTCTTGAACACTATTATAACAATCCTCTCTATTCATTGAATTAAGAGAATGGAGCTGTATATCTACCCTAACTATTTTGAGTGTACAGGTATAAAAGGGTCATTCATTTCTATCCCACTTTTTCAGTTAGTTTTGTCAGAGATGGGCATTCCATTGTCATTTAAATATTGTAGATGCTTGAATTCAGCAGAATCTCCCAATATAGTCCAGTAGTCCATAATAGTAGTGGGTTTTCTGTAAGACTGTCAATGTCCAAAGTTGTTGACTTGAGTTTTTTACAGCTCAGCATATTAATGTGGCTTTACTTTTTATACTTCGTTTTCATCCTTTTCTGCTGGATGGTTAAGACCAAGATGAAGCAGGACTTGCATAACAAGAAATGTAACTTTTGTATCTGATAAGATCAGTTAAATCCCCTCAGGATTTAACCTGAAACCCTATACCGCAGTTTGTAGATCCTTTGTGAGTGTCAGTCACGTGAATGAGTCACGGCCATTGCTTGACCAATTTTCTCTCTGTGAAAGCCTGAAAGAATATTTTCTTTACATGTGACTCTCCTCAGGCACTCTCTACATCATCGATCACTTTCCTCTTTGGCCCCATAATCTTCTTGATCAGAAAATTTGGTACACCACTGAGTTACATAATGTTACAGTATAGGTTCTCATATGAACCTATACTCCTGAGTCCTCACTGACCTTGAAAGGCTAGGGCCAAAATGTTGGCTATCCTTGCAGCCCTTCTTTTTCTCTGCTTGTCATTACATACCAAATACTGCCATAGTGTCTCTCAAGTAAATGTTTGTTTTAAAAAAGAATAAAAGGGCAATAAATGAAAACAGGAGACAGGGGAAAAAATGTCACAGAACAGTCCTGCTACAATGCTGTATATGGTTAGAGTTCTTAATTTCGGTGTAAAATTATGCAATTTTTATTCATATTTTTTCAAATTTTTAATTTTTTACAATTTTTGTCTTCATATTCTGCAGGGGCTTAAAATTTAACATATTAATACTTGATGAAAATACCTGTTCCATGTTATGCCTAAGATGTTTGATATTCAGACTGATTGTGAGGTTAAACCCTACTGCATATGTTGTAGGGTAATAATAAGTTTCTCTTCTGGAGGGTTAACAACCTAAGTTTGCAGACCAAAAGACAACAGGATTTGAGCCACAGGTGAGAGTTACAAACTACCATAGGAACTTAGAGAGAGAACGTACTCCAAACATATGTTTTCAGAGACAATTTAAAGTGTTTTTGGTAGAAATTTACCTGAAATATGTATTTTCTTGACATATTTTAAAACATCACTTATTTCAAGTGTATATAATAATGTAATGAGTATTCACAAATCTACTACTCAAAATTGTCATGTTAGTTGTTTATCAAATTAAAAGAACTTTGAAAGAGAAACTTGTAAATATATGTGATGGCTTCATTTTGTTGCTATGAATGCATTGTTCCTCTCCCTTAATATAACTGCAATCCTGATTTAGATATTTGTTCTGAACTTGAACCTTCTGATTCCTTTGCAAAGGAAAAAAGAAAATACTCATAGTGCAATAGTGGCAGCGTTGGTAGCCCTGTTCTCATAACTTTCTGTCATTTGTCCTGTTATATTAGCATATGTTTGCAATACGTAATGGTTACATTTGCCATTGGGAATGGGTGTGTGCATTCAATACATCTAATTCTTTTTTTTTTCCCATCCACTACCCCTTCCCCCCTCCCTGCGCCTTTCAACTCTTGGTCCTTTTACAAGTCATTATCATTTTTTTACCATATAGAAAGTCTAGTTTAAATGTGGTTCAAACTACCCTATAACTTGCTTACTATCTCTTTAGCCTATCTGACAGAAAATCCTTCCACGACTGATTAAAATAATACATGTGTTTCTTGTTGTTGCTGATCAAAAATGTGTACCAGTGATTATGCTGTCTTATACTATGGTGATTGTTGTCTTCATAGTAGTTATTTAGAGGACAAGATGTAGACATGATATCTTGTCTAAACAATATTAGTACAAATCTTTCTTTTCAATGAACTAAGAGAAAGTAGCTGTATGTCTGTCCTAACTATCCTTAAAGTTCTTGCGTATTTAATCACATGCTAATCTAGGTATTAGTATAAAGGTATTTTGTAGATGTGTTTAAAGTACATAATCAGTTCACTTTATTTATGGTAAATTATCCTTTATAATCTGGATGGGCTTAGTTCAGTTAGATAAAAGCTTTTCAAAGCAAAGTTGACACTTCCAGATAAGAAATTCTGTTTTTTGTTTACAATTTTAATTAATACCTGTGATTTACCACCTTCCTTTACTGGTGGCCTGTCATACAGATTTCAGACTTTTTACCCAAGCCTCATATTGTATAAATCTTGTAGTTACCTCTTAATATTTATCTTCTACTAGATTTATTTCCTTGCTAATTTTGAGAGACATACATATTATATTGAAAATTCTGTTAAGGTGTCCCTTCCTTCCTGCCTGCCTGCCTGCCTGCCTGTCTGCCTGTCTGCCTTTGTGCCTACCTTCTTTCCTTCTTTACTTCCCCTCTCTCTCCCTCTTTGTCTTTCCATCTTTAACATTAAGTGTGACATTATTATTATCTAGTAATTCAGATATTATTATTTTGAGTTGTTTGTCTCTTTTCTCACTTTAAGGATATTTTGATCTTTAGAATTTAACAATGAATTGTGCCACACACACTTGCTGAACTGACAGCCTATAAACAGTGACTGTCCTATTTCCATTATGTTAGTAGTATCATACTTTTACTAGAAACTTGTAAATCAGACCAAAAAGTCTCTTTAAAAAAGTACATGAAGTATAAGCACATATGAGTCTGAGTGAGGGCAGAGTAAAGTGTGTAAATTCTTATGAGAAGCTATTTGAAATTTTGTCAGATTCATTGTGTAGTTTCCCAAGAACCTGCTCTGTGCCACTCTACTGCAAAGAAACAGATTATAAATAGATAATGATGACAAAGAATCCAGGTTCTCTGACAGATATTTGGATAGTAGGCTTCAAGGATCTAAAATGGAAGGTAATGACGTTACAACTCAGTCACATAACTAAACATATGGAACACGTTCTATTCAAAGACAGTTTCACATTCTCTAAACAGGCAAAATTTTTAAAAATTGAGTTTTAAAGACTGAGTCAATTTTTATCAGTGACTTATGGATTGTGTAGGATTCTGTTATGAAATAGAAAGTTTTGTGTTGTTGTCTATTTTATAAGTATCTTTCTGGTTTATCTCTTGGATGCTAAGTAACTATGAATTTGATGATTAACTATTATTATTCTTTTATTTTGTTATGGAATTTTCATGTTTCATAAAATAAAAAATATTTCAATTATATATTTAAAAAAGAAAAGTGCTGAAATGAGTAGAAAAGGGTGTGCTTTAATAGCATAAAAGACTGCCAACAACAGAAACAACACATCGGTCTGTTGTTCAACTCAGGTGGATTATGTGACACCAGATATGACTGACTCCATTCTGATTTAACGCGGTCTAGCACAGCAGTGCACTCCCCAACAGTGACCTCTATACATTTTGCTTAACAATTTTAAATAAATTTTAAAGAAAAAGTAGGAGAACTCATGATCAGATGTAAGAATTTGAGAAGTAAATAGCTGATATCTTCTTCTAAGTATGTGACTAAAGTAGTCTCTTCAAGTCGTAATCTCTGGAAGCATAGTATAATGGTTCAGCATCCAGGCTTGGGGACTCATCCCTGTATTGGAAGAGAACTGAGTAGCATGCTGACTTGGCATCTTCTGTTGATTGGAAGAACGACTTCTTCATGGCTTGATAGGTTGCTATCACGTAAGCAAACATCTTTGTAATCATGATACAGATCAAGAAATAGAACTCTTTTAGTCACTCTGAATTGCCTTATTGTGCTGTGTCCCAATTAACCCTGTCACTATCTCCAAAGAAACTACTGTTCTAATGACTTACTTTCATTTATTTCTATTTTTATTACCTAAGGATGCATCCCTATACACAACAGTTTGGTCTTTTCTATTATGTTTGCAATAAATTTCATGTTTTTGAAGTGTTTTAATTTAACATTTCTCTCCTTTTCTATTCCTTGCAGTTTTGTCTGTGGAAAAATCCAGGGCATTTGACTAGTTGAGTTTTCCATAGTCTGAACTATGTGCATTTCGTACTTACAATTCCATATGTTATTTTGTCCTTTGTATTTCCTGAAAATTGATAGCTACAGGATTGATCAACAGCTTTGGTCTCTTTGGCAGGATCAATAGCTCTTTAACATTTTATTTTCAGGATTCTTTTGTTTATTTGAAGACCTCAAAAATTTCCATGGTTTACTTATCAATGTTAACTATATTATAAACTGAAACTGAGATACTTAATATTCATTAACTACTCATTTTAAACTAGCAGTAATAAATCTACTATTAACAGAAATAATATTTTATATAATAACTAATTAATGTTATATATTAACTATAATACATATATTAACTATCATATGTTAAATATAACATAAGTACTATATAAAAATTGGTGAGAACATTGACATTATTTTCCCCTTTTAAATTCACTTTTATGTTTTGATTAATGAAGACAGGTATATTATTGTATCTGATTTTATATTCAATCTATTTTATTTGAAGTATATGAAAAAACCTGGCCTTATATAGACATGTATCTGAAAATATATGTGCCTCACTGATCTGTGGACTGTGCTTTAAGAATTTCTGAGGATCAGCCAAATAGTTCAGTGGGTTAAAGTGCCTACAAGCAGGTGTAGGAGCAAGGAGTTTGATCCCCGGCCCCAACCCTGTGGCACTCTGAGACAGCAATTGTGACTGGGTGTGGTGGTGCATGCCTGTAATCATAGCTCTTAGGAGGCTATAAACAGGCAGATCACTATAAGTCTGATCTAGTAGTAAGACCCTGAACACTCTCTAGACCCTTTCCTTAAAAAAAAAAAGAATTTCTGAGCAACTGTATGATGGAGTTCTGAATTTTTCCATCAAAAGGAACATGATGTTTAGCTGTTGCTGCTATTGTCCAAATGCATGGATTCATTTGATGTTAGACAATAGTGATAGTCTAACATTTCCTTTTAATGTATTGGTTGTGATACTTTTATAAAATTCTGTACTACCTTATTTACTGATTATTCAGTGGTAAATTTAATGTAGAAAAAAGATAAATGATTGATTCTTTTTCTTATTTACCATTTTTAAACATATGAATTGGCTCTCCCAGAGAGAAATAACTCATTCTTAATATATCAATATGGATTAATGGAGTTAATTATATTAATGAATTCAAATGTTTCAATTATTATCGTTTTTTAAGTTTATATTGCCCCATTTTTAATTTATTTGGTGTGTCTCGAAAGTCATTCCTGAGTCCTGATAGAAAGCTAAGCACTTACATTTCTTCACTATCAAACATCTCTGAAATAAATAAAGCACTTATCGAATGGTTTTTGTTGTAGTTTGTATCATTGCTTTTTGGGGACATTTTTTCTTTCTTAGTGATATGTAAAATAATAGTGCATATACAATCAAGAGCACTTTAGATTTCAATACAAAATACCTTAATACAATTAAGATTTATGACTTGATTGAAATTTAGCTGAGGCTGTTGGGCATCCCCTTAATCCTGTCATATCATCTGAAAAACTGTCTCTAAGGTTACTGTTAGCAGTGTTATGGAAGAAATCTGAGGATTCTACCATACTTTTAAAAATTTAGGCTCAATTAATGTAGTAAGTATTGTTTTTCTCCTATGACTTTGCTATTAATTTTTGTTTTACCTTTTTTCCCATAAAAATAAAAAAAATCAAGATCCAGGCTCAAAAGTGGTTTTTATCACTTTGTTTACATTTCTCACTGGATGAATTTTATCACATGATTACAATGTAAGCATGAAAAATGCTGGGAAATATACTCTTTTTT
>NW_004524586.1:6414724-6445488 GCF_000260255.1 Octodon degus | reverse complement strand
GGCTTAGGCAGCAGTATCTGTTCTTTAAACCAGTCCCTTAATGAGACCATCTTTTTTTCATTATTCACCTTGGTTTGTCAGGTCAAAGAATAAAGATACTGAAGAAGAAACTTGTGGCTTAATTTTTCCTTGTTCCACAAGGAAACCAGTTCCATTTTTACTTCTTTAAGAGCCTCGTGGTCTGTTGGATGCTTGAAGAGCCATTTGCTTCTCCACTATTTGAGAACACTTTTAAATGTTTCCAGAAACTGCTGTTTGTTGATAAATCAGGATATCAGAAAGAAGAGTATTAGTAAAACTGTAAAAGTAAGAACAAGATTTTATCCAGTGGTGCCAGCTGTCATCTCACTTAGGAACACACATCGTAGATTTCAGAGCTTTTCAGACATCTGCTCTCTTAGCTATATAAAACAGTCCTTCTGTCAGGAAAAATCCTGGCAAATGAGCTCCATTATTTCAGAAATCGCATTCCCGGGCCTGGTGCCTGTATTTCTCTCCATAGTTGTAGATATGGAGAAGTCACATAGTATTCTTGCAAAATTAACTCACGATCTAGTACTTGTATACATTTTCTTACCCTGTGGTTGCAATTCAAGCTTTCTACATTGCTAAATATGTAGCACTAGATCAATGTACCTGATCATCCTGTCTCCTAATGTGAAAGTCACCATCTAAATCCTTTCCCACGTGGATCATGACTACAAGTTGTCTCTAATCATCTGGTGCATATTCTTAGCTACCTCACCTAGACTTTTAGAATTCTCCAAGCTGATCTCATTCCTCATGACAATTATCTAAACCCTTAGCATTTCAAGATTGAACCCAGATCTTGCAGTTTATTTCAAGCTGTTTGTCAGCTTTCACTTGAACCTAGAAACCATTGTTGTCATTTGAACTCTTTACCATCTGACGATTGAAACCAGACTACAGGCTGGTCTTCCAAGCTTTTTAATGACAAGAGATTGAACCCAGACCTCATTTCTGACATCCAGAACTTTTACCATTTGAGGACTAGTTCATTCCCAAATACTGTCCAAGCTCCATTCCATTTGGGGACCAAACTTTAGGTTTTAGGAATTTTATCTAAGTTCCTTACAGTTCCTGGATTTAACCCATGCTACTCATGTTATCAAAGCATTGTATGAATTGGAGATTGACTGCACACCGCAAGGCAGACAGCCAAGCTCTTTAGCAGTTAAATATTGAACCCAGACCTCACTAAGGATTGTCTTCCAATTTTTATGCCAGCTGGATTTCTAGCTGTCATGGCTGTCTTCCAACCCCCTTACTGATGGGGGAGAAACAGAAGTCCCCAAACCATTTTTAGGAATTCTAACCCAAAGGATCAAACCTATCTGTGGGCATTATCCAGCCTCTTTACCAACTGTGGACTGGACTCAGCTGTCAAAATCTAAGTAGAAAGATTGGTTTAAAACACTCTATCTTTTTCACTTTCGAAATATCTTGAATGGTGCTATTGAACTGCTTTAAGGAATAATACTTCTCAAAATGTAGTTCTCTACTACCTGCATAAGAATCACCTGAAGCTGCTTATTAAAAAAGCAGATTTCTAGCCAGCCTGGTAGCTCAGCGGACTAAAGTGCCTGCTTGGGCAGAACGCAGCAGTCGGGGTTCAGTCCCCTGGCATGCTGTGCTGGACCCACCCCCAGGGCACACTTAGATGGTGATTGAGATTCTACATGGTGAAAGGTTCCTGTAATCCCAGTGCTTGGGAGGCTGAAAACAGGAGAATCACTACGAGTCCAATCTACGTAACGAGACCCGTAGATCCTGTCCTAAATGCAGAATAAATAAATAAATAAATAAGTAGATTTCAAGGCATATTTCAGATTTTCTGGCTCAGAACTCTTAGGACTATGACCATGAAATCTGCATTTTTAGCTAGTACTCTGATTAATTTACATGCATACTAAATTTTGATAACCACTGCCCTTGAGCAAATACATATCTGTTGGAGCACAATCCCGTATCTCTCATCCAGCTGTTCACCAGCTGGGTCTAAAATGCAGGTTCTTCTTACTATACTCTGTATCAGAACATTAGTGGGTTAGCCTGGATATATATAAACCAAATTCTTCCCAATGATTATTCACTTCTGCTAGTTATAGGATGGGCTCATCTGCCTGATTCAATAAATATGTAGGGAGGCACTAAGTTGATTTTAGTACAGCATACCAACTCTGCAAGAGAATCTTAATTTCCTAAAGAGGACCACCAATATTGTATCTTGCCTTGGGGAAAGCATACCAGCAAGCCTGAATGTATGTTCCTCAGGGTTACACTACTTAACAAATACAAAGGCTGTCACACTTTCAAAACTGGTTCTCCCTCAACTTCATTCCAGCTTGTAAGTCAGTCAAAGTGGTGTAGTAGGTGAAACCCTAAACTTCTTACCCACCCTATTTCTTGTTCTCTTGCTCTACTTTTCCTCCAATAAAAAAGTCAGAATATTTACAAATGTTCTATCCTATAAGGAAATGTGGAGGGGTAGAGAATGAAAAACAAACATCTAGATGCTGACATCTGGAGCAGACCAAATTAAGACACAAGAACTCATTATTGTAGCGATTACTTACTAAGTCTGGGAAACTAAACATGGGTTGGGACTTTTTAGACATGCTTTAATATAAAAATAACTTGGGAAAAATCTGCATGAACCATTGTGAGTCAAATTGAATTTCATGTCCACTATTGAAAATGCATAGCCCTGCTTACTCATTGATTTTGAGGAGAGAATAATGCTCTCTGGGGCCAGAATGTGTGCCTTTACTTTTGACCAAAGGATGTTAAAGAATACAGTATTTTAATCATATGTAATTTCCCCATATGTAATTTAATTATATTTTTGAACCTATTCAACAATCAAACTAAAATCCTCATAATGTTAGGAGTTTTGTTAATAAGGCTGATTTATGTATACATGAGCACTTTTCCTAAAGGATTAGACTTAGGAGATGTCAAACATGATTTTTGTAAATTCCTTGCCCTCTGGTGATGTAGTGGGCTGATATAGTCCTTAGCAGCATCAATGCCAAACAATCTTAAAGCAGATTTTAGCTTTTAACTTTTACCACATGACAAACTATATAATCCCTCTAACGTTTGTGTCTTTCATCCTTTAACTAGCATTTTTAATAAATACCATTGCTGTTCCTCTTTGTAACCTAATTTAAACTGTACTTCTCTAACCATCTTCCTGGTCTTTTCTGTTGAAGGCTGTTATAGTTTTCTTTTGCTGTATAACAAACCACTTTCCCAGACCTAATGGTTTCAATTGATAATTATTTAGTTTATAAGTTGTTGATTTTTATGCAGAGATTGGCATGCAAGCCCTATCTTTACTCCTTCTGGCATCAGTCACCTGGCCAGTTTGACCTGGAAGCTTGTGGGTCCACTTCCTATAGGTCTAACTCACATGGCTGGTAACTTTGTGCAAGCGCAATGCCTGCTGGGGATAAAGGGTAAGAGTTTCAATTCCTCTCCACATAGCTTTCTCTTTGGGCTATGTGTCTTCATGATACCTGAATGCTAAAAGAAAGTATTACAAATAATAAGAAGTAGAAACAGAAAAACAGTAGGTTTCTCAAGAAGTCTTAGCAACCGGCACATTGTCATTCTTGTCATTGTCATTCTGTTCTTCTAGTAATCATAGAATCAAGATTGAAGGACATATACTGTATCTTTCAGTGGAAGTCTGTCAAAGAATTTGGGGCCATGTTTCAAAACTTCCATAAAGCTATTTTACAAACTTCATTTTGAGTCTAGTCTCTACCCTCATGTTAGTGTTGCTATTTTACGTTAACATTGTATACAATGTAGTAACATGAATCTATAAAATTAAAACTAGAGTTAGATTGTTTTGTTGTCCCTATATATGTCAGGCTCCTGAAATTTTCCTTTTCTCTAACATGTTCAACAAATAGTTATTGTACTGTTATGTCCTTGTCATTATTCTCAGCACTAGGAATACAATGGTGAACAAGATAAGTCAGAATTTTGCATTTTTGGAGTATAAATTTTAGTATGGAAGTAAATACACAAAAAACAGTGAAGATAAAGACTTTGTACAGAATTAAGTTTCAAAATGTGCTAATTTCTAGAGATAAACATTTTCTGCCACAACTACCAGCTGAATTTAATTAAGAACAATTTAAATAATGAGTCTGGAAGGAGGGTGATTTCACTTGTTAATTTAGTGGTCAGACATATATCATCAAAAACCCAGATGTTGGGGCCAGAGAGATGGCTCAGTAGAATACATGCTTCCCTAGCGAGTGCAAGGGTCTTTCAAGAAAAGAAAAGAAAAGAAAAGAAAAGAAAAGAAAAGAAAAGAAGAACTCAGGTGTTAGGGCCAGGAAGATAGCTCAGGGGCATAAGTGTCTGCCTGGCAAGCACAAGGTCCCGAATTCAATCCCTGGTACCTCAAAAAAAGAACCCAGGTGCTTTCCATCTTTTCTTTCTCAAGATCATACAGTGGTACAAGATGGCATAAGAGAAGACTATGTCTGTGCACATCTTTCTTTTCCTTTTGAATAAGTGAAAGACATTTCTCAGAAGTATATTTCCTTCTTGTTTTATTGGATAGTATCATGTCCCATATCCATGGTATCCTAGCAATAGTGATGAGACATAGAAGACATAAACCAATTAGGATTCCATCCCTGGAGAAAAGCCTGTCTCACTACACATCACAATTCAGAGGAGGGTTAATAAAACAGATTCTGTTAACGAAGAAGGAAGAACTCATTTCAAATTCAGTGACTTAAGTTTTCAATTGGGGGAGTTAAAGGCCTGTCTTGAATAGATTTCATTTGAACTGAAGACTAAATGACAAGAAGAAGTCAACCTCAGTGAAGGAAAAGCAAACACTTAAGGTTCTAAACAGTTGGCATCTTACACAGTTCTCTAGTGTTTCAATAATTACCTGTGTGTCTACACCAGTCTTTGCCAATGGCATTTCCCTTGTCTATGTGCTCCTCTCTTCATTCATTCTTCATAGGAATGCTTATTTTCTCTTCAGCTCAAGCATTACTTCTTTGAGAAAACTTGCTTCTTCCCATGTCACAAACATCCAAGAACTAGATCAAACTTCCTTGGATTGATAAACTCTAAAGAACCATAAGCCTTTTGTTTGTTGTAATTTTTTCTTGTATAATTACTTACATCATGTGCAGTAGTCACTCCATTGTGTTAGCTATAAGAACAGAGATATCATACCCATTTTTTTCAATAATATACTTGAATGGCTAACACAGTACCTGATACATAGTAAGTGCTGAATAAATATTCAGTGAATAAAAGGGAGAAAGAGGAAGAAGGAATATTTACCCTTAAATATGCAGCTCTTAAGGGCTGGAGAGAGCGATCAGCAGCTTAGGCGCCTGCCTGGTACCTCCTCCCTCCAAAATAAATAACTATATGTGTATATATATATACATGATAGAGAAATAAATAGTTGGAAAGAGGTCTGAAAAATGCTATGCTAGAAGAAAGCACTATTAAAAGGATTTTAAAAGCAGTAACAGAAACAAAACAAAACCTGACTCCCTGAAGGGATTTCCTGAATTCTTAGTAGACTATTACTATATTACATTAAGTAATTTCAATGCTGTAGGCACCACTTAATTATGACCTGAGATGGCCCAAAGTAGTTTTATAGTAATGAGATAGTTTTAATTTGAGAAGCAAAATGTCACTAAAACCTTCTCAGCTTATGGAACTATAACATATTAGAAATTATGTTGATTTCTGAATCATATGAAGATTAACTCCACCTTAAAGATAAGATGAAAAGGAACTTTTTAAAACCTAGATAATTCTCTGTGATGGTGAGAGACACTAACACACACGAAATCTTCTGAAAATGTGGAGAATAAAAATGAAGATAAAATGTTCTGTGTTTTTTAGTAACATTTTAATGAATTAAAACAGATGCAGACTCAGTACCTCATGCCATGAGGGCCCCACCCCCAGGTGCGCTGAGCCGGTGACCCAGTCCTGGCCTGGTGGTGCATTCCTGTAATCCCAGTGCTGGGGAGACTGAAAACAGGAGGATCAGTAGGAGTCTGAGCTGTATAGTGAGACCCTATACCAAATCAATCAATCAATCAATCAATCAATCAGTCAGTCAATCAAACAGATACAGAAAAGTCAACACATTTGTAAAGCAACTCCTAAGATCAGTAAATAAGTAATTACTAGCATAAAACTCCCTCATAACCATTCTCACTAACTAACCATAATCTTCTGTTTTAAGATAAGCACTGTGCTGGCATTGAAAATCATGAATTAATCTTGTGTGGTTTTGAACTTTATATGAATAAAACATAAAATATGTACTCTCTCTTTTGTTGAGCTCTTCTCATGTCATTATTTTTGTGAGACCCATGCACACTGTACTACCTTCCTCAAGTTCATTGTAATCAAATCTTATATTCTGTTATTTGAATGTATCAAGTGTTTATTATATTATTGATAACCATTTGGGTTAGTGCCAGTTTTGAACTATTAATAAAATATTCCCATACAATAACATCTTCAAAAGACATTTTCTGTTTTAAGTAAGTATATGTTTCCATTTTTGTTGGCCACATGCCTATGAATGAAGTTCTTAGGTTATAGAATGAGTACAATGGTTCCCCTTTATCTATGGTTTCACTTAACCTGTGATTGATTATGATAAAAACATATGTGGCAATTAATCTTCCTGGGCAACTTGACTGGGTAAAGATTGTTGAAGAGTAGATTGGATTATAAGGCCAGCAACCTAATAAGCCCATTAATGGAATCATAGCTGGGTGGGTTAGGAGATAGAACTGAGTTGGAGGAAGAAGGACATGGGGATGTGACCTTGTAGAATATAAGTTATCCCTGGCCCCCTCCTCTCTAGTTCTCCCAACACTCTCTGCTTTCTGCCACCCTGATGTGAGAAACCTTCCAATTTGTGCCACTCCGCCATGGTGTTTCTATCTTTGGAGCCAGTCATCTGTGGCCTGAAGCTCCAGAAACCATATGGCAAACACAGACCTCTCTTCCTTTGGGCTGTGTCAGGTACTTTATCCTAGCAGGAGAAAACTGACCCATACAATATGAAATAGAAATTTCCAGAAATAATTATTTTTAAATTGAACTTTTCTAAGTATTGTGTTGAAATCCCTCGCTGACCCTCTACATCCAGCCCTTGGCAGGAATCATCCCATTGTCCATCATCTCTGTGCTGCATCAGCATCACTCAGTTATTACATTAGCTACGTTAGTATTGCAGTTCTTATATTCAAGTGACTTTAAGTCACTTGAATGCAACTCCTCACTTTTTCTATATTTTGACTAACCTTTGATATTCAAAATGTTTGTCATTGTGGCCACTCTAGTGGGAACATAGCAATGTCTTATGGCATCTTCTTTATGAAATGCCTACTCAAATCTACCCATTTTCTATTACTTGCCTTTTTCTGATTGATAAGGTGTTGGTTCATTATATAGTCTGGATTCAATCCCTCTCATAGTTGCTTGTATTACAAATATTTTTACTCATTCTTTGAATTGTCTATTTACTGGTTCAGTGTTACCTTTTGATAAAAAGAAATTTATAATATCATTATAGGTCAATTCATCAATCTGTTCCCTCTTGGGTTCTATTTTAGTATCTCATTTAAGAAATTATCACCTACAATACACATAGAATTGATTTTTGTAGATGAGATGGGAATGAAGGATGGATTAAGGTATTTTTAAATCTGCATATCCAGTTGATCAAGCATCATTTTTTGACAAGATCAGTCATTTTTTACCAGCAGTGTGGTCTTCATCGTGAAGCAAGTATCCGGATATTTGTAGGTATATTGCTGGTCTCTTCTAAATCATTGGCTCTTTGAGTATTCTTGTACCAATATCACATGCTTTTAATTATTTTGATGTATAAATCTTTATATTCAGTAGAATAAAATCTTTAACTTTGTTTCTCTTCTTGATATTTGCCTTGGCAACCCTTGGCTTTTCATATGAACATATAAATATTAGCATTAGCTAAAAATTTCTACATTGCTAAGCTTCTCATGCTTTGATTTGAGAAATCAAGTACATTCAGAGTATTAATCACTTAAGAGGAATCTCTATTGAATTTTACAGCTCATGAAATAATTTTTCCATTCATTTTTTATCAGCAGTGTTTCAGTTAAACACTGCTGATAAAAAATGTTTCAGTGTTTCAGTTTCAATTTTAAACAACGCTTCATAGTTTTTTTGTATATATCTTATATCTGTATTTAAGTATTTTCAAAGATATTTTATGTGTATTTTGCAGTTGGAATGTCTCAAGTTTTCATAATTTGATTTGCAATTGTTTGTTGATAGAGTACAGAAATACTACGATTTTTAAATATGTACTGAGTAACACTGCTTGATGCATTTAGTCTAAAAGTTTATCTTCCAGCTAAGTGCAGTGGGACATACGTACAATTCCTGTGCATTTTGGGAGGCTGAGGCAGGATTGAAAGTTCAATACCAGTCTAGACAAGTATTTGACTTAGCAAGATCAAAAGAGTTGAGTATATATCTGCAGGTAAAAGCCCTAAGTTCAGCTCTCAGTTTCACCAAAATGAAAAAGAAAAAAAAAGACCAGAGTTTTTGGACTTTTTAATTGTAAACAGTATCACCTAATAATAATAATATTTTTATTATTCTTTTTCATTTCTGACTTTAGCTTTAATTCTTAATTATTAGATGATAAATACCTTCAGTACAGTATGGACAGAAAAGTGGAATCTAAAGGTACTTTTGTTTTATTATCAACTTTTGGAACAACTATCTACTTTTTCAAATAATAAGTGTGAAGTAGGCATTTATTTACTGCAGATATTGAGAGATGCTCTATCATGTTGAGGCTATTTCCTAAACTTAGTTTGTTCAAAATCTCTTTTAAATGAGCACTGAATTTTATCTAATGCTTTCACTGTATTTTTAAGATGATCATGTAATTTTTAATGTAGTGAATTACAATAATTTCTGAATGTTAAAAAACTGGAATTGATTCTTTTTAGTTTTGATACATTATTGGTTTTGAATTTTGCTAATTTTTGCTTACTAAAATTTTATTTAGGATTTTTACATCTATTTTCATGAAAATGGATACCCTGTAGTTTTTATTCATAGTAATAGTTTTACAATTTTCTCTTAAGATTGTTCTGATCTAGTAAAATGGATTAGGAATAGTTCTTTTTGTATTTTCATTTTCTGAATGAGTTTATGTAAAACTGGTATCTTCTCTTTCTTAACTTAATGGAAAATTTATCAGTTAAGCCATTTATAAAATTCTTTGTGAGAATGTTTTCAATCAGAGATTAAACAATATGAACCAATAAAGTAGAAATTATTTCTTTTTGCTATATAATTATAACATGTTCAATTTTTCAATATAGGTTTATAGATTAATAAAGCAAATTCAAAAATTTAATAGGTGTTATAGTACTCAGTCCAATTTCTTTTGCATCAATTTTGATAAATCAATTTTTATAGGAATTCATCCATTTCATCCGTAGTTTCAAATCCAGTGGTTTATTGTAATCTAATTTTGTCCTCATTATATTGAGTCATACAGAATCCATAGTGATGTGCCCATTTTAATTCCTGATACTGTTGTGTTCTCTTTTTTGTTCAATTTTGTAATGAGTTTTGGTTTTATTCAGCTTATGGTCTTGGTCTTTTTTTGACATTCTAAGTCTACTTCCAAAATTGTTACTGATCTATTTGTATTCACATATACAACTTACCATTTCTTTTATAACTCTCTTATGTCTTTTATGCTCCTTTTCTCTCTTTTCTTCAATTTTAAAATTCATAATATTTTATTATTTTACCACTGTCAGCTGTTCTTAAGCATTATTTTAAAAATTTTAGTGACTATCTCTGAAATTGTGGCATGTATTCTTGGCTTCATATTAGAGTATTATTAACTAGCAATTTATAATTTAGTAACTTATAATTTACTAGACAGTGTGAGGACCCCAAAGCACATTGATCTACTTCCCTTCTTTGACACTATAGTCATTTGCTTTACTACCTTGTTTACCTTGGAATTGTACTTCATAAAAGAGTGACCATAAACTGGAACGTGAAGTAAGTCAGTCATTAAACATCACAAGGTTTCTCTATTGTGACAGACCCACAATATAAATAATTTACAGGTCAAAATAAAGATATACTAAGAAACAGCGAAGGAGACTTTGTAGAGATAGGAAGCAGATCTGAGGAAATCAAGAGAGAGCCAGGGTAGCAGGGGGAGTAAAAAGGATCAGATGTGATTTGCACAGGTACCTATTCTCCAAGCTAAATTTAATGACTAGGTATCACAAACATGTACTAATAAAAACATTTACACTTATATTGGAAAAAGATACTTGGAAGACCCCTAAATATTTTATGAATTTACAAACATCTAAATAAAACATAAAACAAGCCAGAAAGGAAATGTTTAAATATTTTAAATTAAATAGTTATAAAAATACACTATCCTACAATTTATGTGATATGCTGAAAGCAGTCATTTGGCAAAATTTTATAACATTAAATACTTATTTAAGCATCAAAAATTTAAGCTGGAAATATAAGAACCTATATGAGAATAAGAATATAGAAAACTGATGAAGCAACAGATGATTCTTTGAAAAAGACAATAAGGTTGTTAAACTGAATGAGGAAAATACAAATTATGTTCTTCAACATCGAAGGGCTTAGATAAAGTGAACGAATTTCTTGAAACACATAAATTTGCAAAGTTCACACTAGAAGAAATGTATTACCTGAATATTACTCTACTTATTAAAGAAAGAAAAGGTATAAATTGTTATACAAATTTTTAAGAATATAGATTTCCCACTTGTAAGTTGTCTTTTCACTCCATTAGTTGTTTTCTTTGCTATGGAAGAGCTTTACAATTTCATAGAATTCCATTTGCCAATTCTTGGCATTAATTTGTGCAATTAAGATTCTGTTCGGCAAGTCATTGCTTGTGCCTATGTCTTGAAGGGTCTTAGCAATTTTATCTTCTAGAGAGTCAGTGTTTTTATATTTATATTTAGGTCTTTGATCCAATTTGATTTAATTTTAGTATAAGATGAGAAATATGGGTGTAAATTCATCTTTCTGCAAGTAAATAACCGGTATTCTCAGCACTACCTGAGAAAGAGGCTATCTTTCCTTCAGCATGTGCTCTTGGCCTCTTGGTCCAAAATCAGAAGGCTGAAGGTGAGTGAGGTCATTTTTGCTATCTCAATTCTGTTCCACTGGTCCACATACTTTTTATCTGAGTACCCTGTTATTGTTATTATACCTTTGTAATATAATTTTATAATTATGACTGTAACATAAATGGATAACATATCCCACTTTGTTATTTGGGATTGATATTATTATGTAATCTCTTTTGGATCCCTATAAATCTCAGAAGTGCTTCCTAGCTCTGTGAAGAGTGCTGTATGTTTTGAGTGGAATTGTACAGTATCATGTGTTTTAATGTTGGTAATGTGGCCATTTTGATAATATCATTCTGCCTTGGAAAAGGGAATGAACTTACTCAAAAGGAAAGTGCTACTGAGTTGAGGAGGACAGGAGAAGGAGTGGGGGGAAAGAGATTTATCTATACATAAGCACGATGGTTTGGGCAACTGTACTGT
Organism: Octodon degus; assembly: GCF_000260255.1. Classification (NCBI taxonomy): domain Eukaryota; kingdom Metazoa; phylum Chordata; class Mammalia; order Rodentia; family Octodontidae; genus Octodon; species Octodon degus. The sequence goes on along the minus strand of NW_004524586.1, from coordinate 6,433,798 downwards.
GCATTTCTGCTGGCCAATGGAAAGAAGCAGTTAATGCTTTAATTTGTTTCATCTCCTTTTCTCAATTGTTTGTACTTTTTGTCTTCTTAATTTCTTATACATTTCTTTCTTTTTTTGGTTTTTCTTCCAATTTTACATGCATATATCTGGTGATTTGGATAACTGGTTGGAAGACAACACTATATTTTACAACAAATACTGTGAAATTCATACTACTTTGTTGAGTGAAATTCTTTATCACTTGTATTTTTTTGTTTTAATTATAATTTGTGCTCTCTTTAAAAAAGAAAAAGAAAATATTGATCCTGCCTATCCAGGAAAAGAGATTATCTTTCCTTTTTTTTTTTTTTTGTCTTTTTGTTTTTCATACAAGGTCTCTCTATGCAGCTCAGGCTGAACTTCAGCTCACTTTGTAGCCTAGGCTGGCCCCAAACTCACATTGATGCTCAGGCTTCAGCCTTCTGAGTGCTAGGATTACAGGTGTGCACCATCATGCCTGGCTTTATCGTTCAGTTTCCTAATGTCCTCCTTAATCTCTTTTCTTATAATGGTATGGTTTTCATTATAGAGGTCTTGAAGTTCCTTGATTAGGTCAATTCCTAGGTGTTTAACTTTCTTTTTAAGCTACTCTGAATTTTAATTTGTTTCCCACCTGGTTCATTGTTGGTATACAAAAATATTATTGATTTTTGTTTGTTGATTTTTGTATGTTGCACCTTGTTGAGCCCATTTGTTAATTCTGATCTTGTTTATTAACTAAGTTTTTTGAGGTCTTTTCTGAAAGCATCATGTCATTTACAAATGATAGTTTTGTATCTCTCTTTCCTACTTGAATTCATTTTATACCTTTCTGTTGTCTGACTTTGCTGGATAAAATTTTCAGTACTATATTGAACAAGAGTGGTGAGAGCAGACACCTTTGTTACTGATTTTTAGAGGAAATTTCAGGTTTTCCCCATTTTAACATATGACCAGTGGGTCTGTCATAAAAGTTTTTTTTATCAAGTTGATGTAAGTTTCTTATATATTTATCTTCATCGAAGTGTCTATTATGAATGGATGTTGGATTTTTGTAAAAGGCTTTGTCTACATCTGTTGAGATGAGCATGTGAATTTTGGCTCACTTCTGTTTGTATGATCTATTACATTTGCTGATTTACATATGTTGAATCATCCTGAGATTGCTGGAATGAAGATAACTTGATTATAAAGGATTGTCTTTTTAATTTGATGCATTTTGTTTACAGGTATCTTGATGAAAATTTTTGTATCTATGCTCAATAAGAAGACTGGCCTGTAGTTTCAAGTTGTCTTTGTCTGGTTTTGGCAATAGGGTAATGCTAGCTTGCAAGAATTCATTTGTCAGTACTTATTCCCTTTAATTTTCATTGAAGTGTTTAAGAAGTGTTGGCCTTAGATTTGCCCTGGTATTCTGCTAAAAACTTGTGGTGAATCCATGGGTTTAATGCCTGTTCTCATCTCAAGATGAGATTTTCTTAGTTGGTAAAATTTTTATTACTGCCCGTATTTCATTGTCTCTTCTTGATTCAGAATATATGTATCATCTTGGTTCAGTTTTGATGATTCATATTGTCTTAGTTACCCTTCTCTTGTTGCTGGGACAAATACTTGACACCCAAAATGAAGGAAGAAAAGGTTTATTTAGCTCACAGTTACTGGAGGTTTCAGTCTATACTCAGCTGGCTCCAAGGCACAGTGGCACATGATGTCCCAAGATATTGGAATACATGGGTTTTTTAAATAGTTTTTATAATCTTCTCAGTTTTGGAAATGTCCATTTTGCTTTTTCTAACTTTATTAACATGGAAATTTTCATTCTTTTTGTAAAGGTTTATCAATCTTGATTATGCTTTCAAAAAACCATTTTTTGCTTCATGCATTCTTTTTTCTGTCAACTCCATTAATTTTCACTCTAATCTTCATAATATCTTTCCTTATAGTACTTTTGGATTGTCATTGCTCCTTTCCTCTAGGACCTTGAGAAGCACCATTAGGTTAGTTCTTATGGGCTTGCTCTGTCCTTTTACTATTTCCATTCACAGCAGTATACTTCCTTCTTACAATTCCTTTCATTGTGACTCAGATTTTTTGGATTTTTAAATTTTTTTTTATTTTTGGGAAGGCTCTACAGGATGTTCAGGGTCTCACTAATAGATCTGACTCATAGTGAGCCGCCTGTTTACAACCTCTCAAGAGCTCAGATTACAGGTGCATACCACCATGCCCAGTTTCAATTGCCATCTCAGTGTGCCTCAGGGGCCAGGGTAGATTTTTTTTTTTTTTTTTGTGGATGTTATACAGTGATACCTCAATTGTCCAACTCAATTTGTTTAAAATTGTATTTGAAAAATAAAAAGTTAGAGAACTGAACATGTTTATCCCATAAGAAATAATGTAAAACCAAATAGTTGTTTCTAAGGCCCAGAAATTATACTTATAAATTCACTTCTCCAGGATTTGACACATTTTGCAATGATTTCTTTCTCTAGCTGTATCATAGTTCTCACACTTGTCATCTTTGCTTTTCTGTTGGTATCACTAACTATCTTTGGAGCTATGGTTATGATATTTTACGCAAATAAACCTCAAGAAAAAACACAATAGAACACAAAGCACGCTGTATTTTCTGGGTGAGAGGAGTGTTTAGACTGAAGCATTGCACATTTGTATCCATAGTGAGACCACATGTGTTACTTGCTCTTGGCCTGTTCCAGCTTTTTCAAGTCAAATTTCTGATTGGACTATTTAGCAAATTTCTTTTCAAACTTTACTGTTTGAGTAATGGAAATTTTTAGCTTGGAGCTGTTTCATAAGCAAGGTATCACTATACTTCCATTGTCCTTTCATTGTGGGAAATTTTCATTTCTTCTCTGATTCTTTCTATGACTCATTGATTATACAGAGCCCTTCTGGTTCTTGTCTTGGTCTGGGAAATTTATATTTGTAATACCATGATAAATTATTGGAATCCAATCAAGTTAATTCCAATATACCACTTCCAGTGGAACCCATGGTGAGAATAAAGATCCTAAGGCATATTTATACTATAGAGAGGCAAGGGGTCATAAGTCCAGCCATTGTGATGTATCCAGAACAGAGGTCTTGACCCAGGGATGCATCCAGGATATATTCAGTCATGAAGGAGGAGTGGCTTGAAGATGAATGACTGAAAAGCAGAAAGTAGGTGAGTACTGTGAGCTGGGCTAGGTAGGAGGGCTGCATTTACCTCTGTCATATGCAGAGAGAAGGATATGCAGAAAAATAATCTGCATTATACTATTGAGATAGTATCTAATGTTTTAGGGTTCAGTGCTTCAGCTCTGATGTGTAATCTTTCAAGCCCTAGGAAGTCATAGCTTCTTATCTTGAGGCTTGATCCCAGCCACCAGTGTGGAGCACTGGCTCTTCATCTTGTCTTGACCTAGCTCATATTAAAGAGCAGCAGGTGTAGGTTATCAAGGAAACACACATGTCATCTTCAAAGACTACCAACAGGACCTCGGCTAGACCATTACATATTGCTTAAAGCAATGAAAAGATAAGAAAAGTCCTAGCTATCTCTTTACATATCAATACAAGGAGATAGGGTCAGGCTCAGCCAAAATGGAGACAATTGCTCTTCTTTCCAAGGAGCTGCTCAGGTGGTATTCTACAATTGATTATTGAAAAATGTATTATTTGATATATACTTGTGATTTCTGTTGCTGTTGATTCTAGTTGCATTCTGCAATAATCTGATAGTATAATGACAATATGTGAGAATTTCAATTTTTGTATTTGTTGAAATATGCTTTTTTGACTTTAAGGTAGTCTTTTTTGAGAAAAAAAGCACCTCTCTGTCCTGCTTAGAAAAAAATATATATTCTGTTATTTGGATGTAAAACTGTGTAGATATCAGATAATTCCATTTGTTCAATATTGTAGTCTTGTTATCACCTGGCTGGGAAGGCCAAAATCCTTTCAGATAGTTGACATATTCCAGGTTCTTCTTGCCTTGAACAAAGAATTGGACAAGCCAAGCCAAAAATGGTATCAAATGTTTATTTGAAAAGTGAGAGGTTGGGGCCGGGGAGATAGCTCAGCAGAATAAGTTCCTGCCTGGCAAGTACAGGGTCCTGAGTTCAAGCCCCAGTACCAGAAAAAAAAAAAAAAAAAAAAGAATTTTGAAAAGTGAGAGGTGAGAGGAAAGGGGAAGAACTATCTCTGTAGAGCAGACATCCACCTAGAAAACAGAGGAAAGGAAAAAAAGCAAAAATAAAACTGCTCTCTATGTAGGAGACACAAAGTAGGCCATGGTGAGGAGACACAGTAGCAAGCTCCTCTTGGTGTCTTCTTTTTTTATATATATATATGCCATGCCATTCACATCTTGTGGGTGCCCAAGAGAAGTTCCACATATGGGATCTTGGGAATTATTTTATGCTGTCCTAGGATTTTGTTATTGACAGGTCCTACTTATTTTTCTCAGAAAACTTTACCACCCTTACCTCCTGTATCAGTTTAACTGATATTTTTTATCTGCTTTACCTGTCTATTTGTGAGAATGGATATTGAAGTCCATTACTGTGGTTTTATTAGTGCCTATCTTGCATTTTATAGCCAGTTTTCATTTTAGGAAGTATGTAATATACATATAGATTATGTGTATGTAAATGTATGTTTATTTACAGTTGTCATTTCTTTCTGTTGAACTGTTCCCTTCACCAATATGTAGCAGCAAACTTTTTCCTTTCTGTTCAGTTTTGGCTTAAATCCAGCTGTGTCTGAAAGTAAGATAGGTATTTCTGCTTGCTTTGGGCTCCTGTTGCATTTTTCATTGTTTCACTTGTAATCAGTGTGTGTGTGTGTGTGTGTGTGTGTGTGTGTGTGTGTGTGTGTTATATATGAATCTTAAAGGGAATGTATAATTAATTTTTTCATCCAATCTGCCAGTCTGTTTCTTTTGATTAGAGAATTAAGATTATTAACATTTAGGGTAATTGTAAAGTATTTACTGAATCTTGTAATTGTATTGCTTTTCCACTATCTATATGTTTTATTTTTTCCTTTTTAACTTTTATCCCAATTAAACGTGTGCTTCCTGCTGGGCTCTTTGTTGGGGGCACCCATATCTCTGTCTAAGATGCCCTGAAGTATAGTATATTTTGCATGGTTGTTTTAAGGGTCATGAATTTCTTTAGGACTTCTTTGTCATGGAAAGTCTTGATTTCTCCATCAATCCAAAGAGTAAATTTGCAGGACATAGAAGGCTGGGTTGACAATTATTTCCTTTTAAACTTGAAAAATTGTGCTCTAAGCTCTTGTGATAAATAATTTGCATTTATTCTGATAGGTTTACCTTTATAGATTATTTGCTGTTTTCCCATGTACGTTTTAGGGTCTTTTTTTTGTTGTTTTTTTGTTTTTTTGTTTTTTTTTTGCTTTGTTGAATTTCTAAAATTTTGATTTTAATGAGCAGTGGAAAGGCTCTTTTTGGTCATGGCTATTTGTGGTCATATGCCACTTGCCCTTGAATATCGAATTATTACCATAGATTTTGAAACTTGTTATATTTTCCAAGGGAATAATTTATACCTTGTAAACTGTCTTCTAATTTTTTCTTTATTCCTATAATTTTTAATTTGGGTGTTTTGTTTTATTTCATTTTGTTTGTCTTCCAGAAGCTTCTAAGTCCAGGTTCCATGGTGTCTTGTTGGTTTCAGGGTGTAACTGAATAAATGACCTACCAAATCAGCTTTGTTTGCAAGTTCTTATACTCCAACTTCACACTGATCTAACCTGCTGTCCATATTTTCAATTATATTTTTATATATTGGATTTCTGTTCCTAATTTTTAATTATTTACCAAAATGATTATTCCTATATTAAATTATTTAGTTCAGCTTGTTTTTGTCTTCTTTAAGCATACTGAGCATTTTATTAAATCTTTTATCTGTTTATTTAAATCCTCTTTTTTTTTCTTTTATGGTACCAGGAATTGAACTCAAGACCTTGTTCTTGCCAGGCAGGCACTTATTCTACTGAGCTATCTCCCTGGCCCTTATTTAAATCCTCTTTAAACATAATTAGTATTGATTATGTTACCTATATGTTTGTACTTGATTTCTCCAACCTTTTGACCATTTGATTTCAGAATTCTTGGCCTGTAACTTCCTGTACTTCAGTTTTCATGATGTTAACTTGTGAGGAGTTAAGACTTTTGTGGACTATCATGTTACCTTGCTTTCTTCTGTTTATGTTTTATGCTGATGGTGCAGCTCAGTTAAGTAGAAACTTCTGCATTTACCATGAGGACCTTCCCACGAAAATCACAGAGAGATGAGTCCTTGCTGCAGTGTGTCCTTGGGTATGGTTACCTTCTGGTGTTTATAGCCCTCTTCATCCTAATCAAAATACTCAGTGCATGCCTTATTCTGGGGCCTTGATCCTCAGCAATATTCAGAGTAGAGGAAACAAAAGCCACGGTAATGTTGCTGACACAAAGACAAACCAGATTTTCTTGGTTAGTTTTCTCTCATTGCTAGAACAAAATACCTGACACCCAAAATTAAAAAAGAAAAGATTTATTTAGTTCACTGTTTGTGGAGATTTCAGGCCATACTCAGCTAGCTCCAAGGCAGAGTGGCACATGGCAGAGGGCAGCAGTTCATGGTGGACAGAAAACAGCAGAACAGTAAGAGCAAAAAGAGAGGAGCAGTGAGAGCAAGTTTCTTTTCCTCACTTGTACTGCATTCAGGCTGTCACCCCAGGGCCAGCGCAGCACTCACACCCATAATCCCAGCACCGGATCATGAATGAGAACTCTAGAAGCCTACTCATGACTGCATGAGGGTTTATGGGGACATCTAGACATAATGCGTAACACAGATACTGCCAGATAGTAAGAACCAATGAAAAGATAACGACTTTGCCACATCTGACAATAGAAAATAAATAAGCAACAATAATATAATCAAAGAGAAACAGAATATTGAATATTGAAATACCTATCATAAGAACCAATAAAAAGCTACAACTAGGGCCCAGGAGATAACACAGTAGAATAAGTGATTGCCTGACAGGAACAGGGTCCTGAGTTCAATCCCTGGTACCACACACACACACAAAGGCTACAACTATATGACCTTTTACAATAGGAAAAGGATCTTCAATAATGCAATAAACTAAATCACTTAAAATTTGCAAAGGTTAATAGTAGTCATAATAAAAATAGAGAAGATATACAGAGGGAAAATGGGAGAGATAAATTTGAAAAAGAAAGTAAAGAGAAGAAGAAAAATGATGTGCATTTAAAGAATAACAAAATTAATAGAATTAGGTAAAAATAATAGAACTATGCAAGAAGAAAACACAAGAGAAGAAAAGAAGAAACAAAGAAACTAAACACTCTCCCCCAAAGGAAAGTGAGTAAAAGCAATACAATAAATAAAAAAGAGTCCTCCAGATTGAGGTGTTTGAGTGAATACTTTATTTCCAGGGCATCTTGTTTTGGAATCCACCAGATGTGGGGCAGCAGAAGTGAGTCACAGTCAAGGCTATTTGTGTTTTTCCACTATGAATGCCGAGTCCTGCCCTGCATTTCCTGGTGGGTATGACTGCAGTCCTGTGATATCTGCCCAAGGCCTTCCGTGTCTGTGCCCTTCTTTGAACTTTGCCTGCCGCACAGCATATGGGTGCATGAGGTGGCCTACTTGCTCCCCAGGCTTCTCTGGCCACGTATTGCAGAATGTGGCAAACATCCAGACCAAGGTTATCCACGATCACATTGCCAGATGGGAAACAGACCACTGGGTTCTGTTCAGGAAACCAGAAATGGGAGGAGGGACCAGTTCACTATATTTCATCTCAGCACCTTCAGACCCAGATTTCTCAGAAAACTATACATGATTAACCTAACTTCTTACCACAGAACATGGGACCGCCATTTATTCCATAGCCTGAGCTCACTGCTGCTTAAACTTCCTAGGGGGCCTGTGACTTTCTCTTGTGGCTGTCTCCCACCCAATCATTGCAGTAGGGAAAGCCCTGAAACTCTGAAGTGTCATTCTGTAGCTCTGTATCTTGGAGTAGCTCAGTCTTAAACAATAAAATCCCTTCTCAAAAAGACTCCACAGTATATCACTTTCGAATATAGCAGCCATTGCAGTTGATTTCTTCTCCATCCCTAGCCCACCACATAGAAGGACTCACTTTCAGAATAAAACCTCACATTCTACTTACACAGCTTACTGCAATCAGGGGAAATGGTTCCTAGGGCCAGTGCTACTTGTCCATTTTTTATTGGGGCACTACCAACCCTTTCTGGAGGGTTGATATGCATTTAAAGAATATCAAAATAAATAGAATTAGGTAAAAATAATAGACAGAACTAAGCAAGAAAAAAAATACAAGAGAAGAAAACAAGAAGAAACAAAGAAACCAAAGGAAATAACCTGCCCAAAGGAAAGTGAATAAAAATAGATAGATAGATGATAGATAGATAGATAGATAGATAGATAGATAGATAGATAGATAGATAGATAGATAGATAAAAAGACACCTCCAGGATTGATAGGTTAATCCTCCTTTTACCTAAACCCTTCTGGACTTGCTTAGTTTATAGAAACAGATGCCCTTCCCTAGAGTTGAGGTTGTACTGCAGGGTGCTCTGTTCTTTTCTCTGTGCTGTGCTCAGCTTCTCTGTAATTTCTGTCTTTCCTGTCAGCTCTTTCCTGAATCCCAGACCTCTTCTCTTTCTCTTAAGTTGTTGTTTTCCAGATGTCTTGATTCTAGATTATGGAGAAGCTGTATTTTGCTGCTTCTTTTTATTCCATCATTACAGACTGGTTCATTTATTTGCCTTGAATCACATAAAGGACTCTGGATTTATAACATTTTTGTCTCCAGAGTTTCCAGCATTCTCCCTGTGGGTCTCCTGCCCTGCAGATCAAATGGTGACAGAGGCTATGGCCTTGTTGTATGTCTTAAAAATCGACATTCTTTATACTAAAGAAGTAAAACCATATGATTATCTCAATACATGCAGAAACTATTGACAAAATTCAACTTCTATTAATGATAAAAACATCAAACTAGGAATACAGTGGACTTTCTTCAACTTGATAAAGAACCATTGCCAAAATAACTATCGTTCTTACATCTGAAAGCCTGAAAGTGCTTTTCTATATGATGGAAAATAAAACAAGGAGTTTCCATTTAATACTGTTTTTAGAGAAAGGGTCTTAGTATATAGTTCAAGCTGGCCTAGACTCACTATATACTGCAGGCTGACCTTGAACTGGCAGCAATCCTCTTGCTAGGTTTACAGACATACCCCACCATGCCCAGCAGCACTTCTGCTGAATAAGGCAGCAGGCAAGAAAAAGAATTAGAAAGACATCTAGAAACCATCTGTACTTACAGCGTGCTGTCTAGGAATTATCAAATACTTTACAAAAACAACACTATGACTGATAGCCTGCTTTTAAAGTACCAGAGCAATATAAAAATTGTACTTTTGTGTCCTAATAATAAATACTTAGAAACTGAAATTTTATAAGTAAGTTTACATTTTCATTCAAAACAATGAAGTGATTAGGTATAATTCTAACAAAAAAGGTGTAAGATCTCTATCCTGAAAACTATAAAACAGTGAAACAATTATTCAAAGAATAACTGAATAAAGGGAGATATTTATTGTGCTTCTGGTTTGCATTATTAAGATCCCTCTGGTTTTTAGAACAATCTGCATAATGAATACAATTCTAAACAAAATCCAGTAGGAATATTTTGTAGAAATAAACAACATTAATCTAAGATTTATTTGCTTAATAGAATTGTTTTGAGACTCAAATGAGACAACTGTATAAGATGAGTTTGCTGCAAAGCTTACCAAGTAGTAAATAACAGATATTATCTATTATAATGAAATTGTTATCATCCCCTTTGGCCAATGGATATGTTTTTGCCTAATACTATATTTCCTGCTATACATACAGGGATATGTATCCTGTAGGGTATTAGCTTTCATTAGCACCTGTTCTGTATACAGCAGTGAATAAACAAATACACTGTGAGACTCCTACCTTCACTGAATTTCCATTCCAGGAGCAAGATAAATATCAAGCTACTTTTATAGAACTCCGTACTTATAATTGTGAAAAGTATTTTGAAGAATTAGATAATTCCATGAATGAGATTACTAGGAAGTTTAATCTAGCCTGGATATATTCCTGGACAATTACAATTTGAACTGAGCAGTAAAGAGTAGAACTGGGATGCAAAGAAGGTCATTTTCATATGACATGGACCTTAATCTCTAAATCTTCAATAACACTATGATTTTTCTCACATTCTAAGTAAATATACATATTTATATATAATTTAGGAATTTTCAGTTCTATATTCTTCCTTTAATGAAGGCTTTCTAGATGTTATTAGTCTTATGACTCAAAAGGCACAGTCTGGCCAAGCATTGGCCGTGACTCATCCACATGGCTGCACTGACAAAGGTTCTACAGTCGGAGGTACAGGATCTCAGGATAAATCCTGAGGGCATTTCACTGACCTTCTCAGACTCAAAAGCTACGACTCTTGTTGTATAGGTCCTGTTTTACCTTGGTCTTAACCATCCAGTAGAAAAGTATGAAGATGAAATATAGGAAGTAAAACCATGAGTTATGTTGAGCTGTGGGGAACTCAGGTCAATAATTTCTGACATTGCCAGTTAAACAGAAGACCTATTGCTATTATGGGCTACTGGAGTCTTTTAGAATATTTTGCTGAGTTTACACACCTATAATATTCAAATAATGGAACTTAGAAAAAAAGGGGTATACAGATGAATATCCATTTTGTATCTGTGTATTCAAAGTGGATGGGATAGATATATAGTTACATTCTCTTAATGAATAGAATGTTTTGTTCTAATGGTGTTTGTAAATAGGATCTCAAGTCCACATCTTGTACAGCAATTAACCACTAAGAAGAAGGTATGCAGTGTGTTAGTTATTGAAACTGTCCTTACAATTTGATTTGAAACTGTCTCATTGCTGTTTATCAATAAAATTATGAAAAAAAAAAAGAAAAAAAAGGCACAGTCTACCTTGGTCATAGCCCTTTTTATAGTCCTACAGGGGATGCAAATAAGTAAATAACTTTAGTGTAGTATGACAAGTGCTGTGATACAGGAAGATACATTATCCAGATATGGGTGAAAAGATGGTAAAAGTCAAGGAAACTTGAACCTGAAAAATTATGATGATTAGAAGCACAAAAGTAAGGAGGCTCACAGATTCTTTGTAGGGTAGTGGTAGAAGTATCTTTGGGCCAAACAGAAAATTATTAGTTGTTTGGTTACCATAGAGACACCAATAATTTTCTAACATGATTTTACAGAAAATTATGAATTTGGACTAACGGGCAAGAAAATCTTTTATGGTTTTCCTCCATCTGTTCTGCCTATTATAGGAAAGATCAAAGAATTAAATAAAACCTTTCCAGAAAGAAACAGAAGGCAATCCCCGATAAGGTTAGTGTATGAAAAACACTTAATTAAAGTCAATGCTTTGAGAAAATAAGTCAGATAAATGGCTTTTCCTTTTAATATGTAGCACGCTTTGAAGTATAGACATATTTCTTTAGTATTTTTTAGCATTTAATGCTCCCAAGAAAACAGTTCTCTAGGTTAATCTAGTTCTAAATATTTTAGATTTTAATATTGTTTATTGCACTATTCAGATTTTTTAGTGTATAAACTAAGACATGCCCATCCATCCTTATCCCTCCTAATGGCCAGAGTTAGATGTTTGCTTCTCTGTACCAATTTTTGTCTATGGATACAAACACAGAACTTGCATCCAAAGCCACCAAATGGAGCCATACTACACTGGCTGTCACTTTGCTTTCTCACCTCGTCTATCACAGCCTTATTTCTGTGAGTATAGGTTAATCATCTTGATTTTTTCTAATACTTGTATTATTACCAGTATTACCTTAACTTTTAAAAATCACTATGAAGTATATCTTAAGCATTTTCAAAAGCACAGAGACAATTTGTGTGATGAACTCATTGCTGAAGTTAAGCAATCATTCATTTATGTCAACTTTGTTTCGTCTATATTCTCACACACGCTTCCTCCCACTTATAGACATTAAATTTATTTCCAAGGTTATTTTCTAAACCAGTGCAATAGTAATTGGTGTATTTGTAAATATTTCTTTATATGCTTTTTCTCAAAACCCTGAACCCCAGTGAATATGAATGGGGTATTCTCTGAAAATTCACCTAGGAAAGTCTGGCCTACACTAGATTACAAGAGAAAAACTAACCAAAAAACTAAAATCTGGAAGTTAGTTGTTTCGTATAGCTAGGGGCTTCATGTTAATGAAAACCATTCATTAGAAATACACATTCTCAGTTAACATAAGCACTAGCTTGCATGTTGAGCTAGTAAAATGAAACTTCAGAGATATGTAGCTAGGACACTAATTGGAGTCTATCAAGACTGGAACTTTATGGCACCTTTGAAGGACATTCTAAATGTAATTATTGGAATATAAGTTTTTATGTAGAGCTTATAAAAATTAGGGAAATGTGAGCTGTATTTGAGAGGGTCCAGACTGTATTCACATTTTGTTGGTGTGAATTCTCTGAAGATTATCAGATGTTTGCATTATTCAGACCTAGTTATAAAACAACATGCTTTATCAATAAAGAAACTTTCAGGTTTTTTCCTGGCTCAGAAAAAGAATTTATGTCTTTTTTAAACTCCCTGAAGTATTAGTTGAAGGCTTCTGAATTATGGATCTCACTTCATTCCTAAAAGAGTTTAGAATTTTAATTATTTGATTAACCATTATGTGGTACAAAATATATTTTATTGACTACCTAAGTTATTGCATTAATTAGGTTACGAAGTTGTAATGCCCCAGTTGGTGAATTTGGGGAAAAGAACAAATGAAAAAGGCATTACTAAAGAAGAATCCCTTTTCTTGGAATTGAATCAGATACAGGAGATAGGAGATTTAAAAATAGAAGCTGACGTTCTTTTTTAAGATGGATGACAAAGAGGGTAATGGTATAGTCAGCAGAAAAGACGATTTCTGAGAAGGAAAATGAATTTGGAGGGATGATAGATTCAGTTTTGGTTGTTCTCCTTTTGTGGTTCAGAAGATTGTTGGAGTTAGATATAAATGATAGCTGTTGGCTAAATGTATTATTTTCTAGTAGTAGAGATTGAACTCAGAGCCTTCACACTGAGCTATATCCTCAGATGCTCAACCTTTTTTTGAAACAAGGTCCTTGTAGTAGTTCATTGTGTCAACTTGAGAAGTTAAAAGCCTAAAGAAATGGGCTCAATTCCAGAACCCAAGGTGTAGGAGCCCCACCCTAGAGTGACTCATCACTTTAAAAGCTATAAAAGGGTATCGAGGAAGACTAGAGCATCCCATTCATTGGAGGAGCTCAGGTCTTCTCAGTCAGCTTGCATGTGGTCTTCTGGCTTCCAGTGCTGATTCTTTGGCTTCTGCCTTGGATCCTTCAGGCTTCTGGTGTAGTCTCATGAGCTTTCCATCGCAGACCCATTGACCTCCTTATACAGACTTTCATGAGACACTGCATTGAGCTCCAGACCTCGGACTGAATGCTTCAGTCTACAGTGTGCTTACCTTCATAAGCCAATCTTGTAATTTCTTATACATTTGTACCTGTTCTATTATATCTGTTCCTCTAGTAAAACCCTGACTGATACAGTCTTGATAAGTTGAGCACACCTTATATACAGTCTAGGTGAAAGTCACTTACGCAAGTCATCCACTGGAGTCTGTAAAAGAACTCAAGCAAAGGAGTTGATTTGAGACTGTATCCCTGCTTAGCTTGCAGAATGGTAATATGAAGCTGAAAAGAACTTTTCATACATGAGTGGGCCTAAAGTAGAGGTTAGAAGAAGATATTCAGCATTTTCTAGTGTTCTTCATAGTGACTCCATTATTAAAAGAAAATCAAATGTCTTTGATTTTCCTACTTTAATAAATGACTGCAATGAGTTGAGGAACTACTGATTTAGGATGCATTAGTTTTCAATTATTTTATAATTAAATACCATCACCAAGATGTAAGGAACTCATTACTTTTCTATAAAGATGTTTATCTTACTGAGAACTTAATTAAGGTCGTGTGCCTCACTAGATAAGGTAGAAGGGAACAGTGAAGAAATGGCAAGAAAATATTAAGAAAAAAAAAAAACCCTGAGAGCCATCACATTAGTAAGCATGACTTCTTGGAACCCTATAAAATGAATGGGGCAGGTGCACTAACATAACAAGTACTTGGTACATGATATAATGGAACAGCCCTTAAATTTCATAGCAGAAACATGTAATGATACTTATTTTTCTGAAGAGGAAACTGAGGCTTAGTGCAAAAAGTTGCATACCAATTTGGAAGAGAATTGAGGTGTTAGATGTCTAACTTAAAAGTAAGACTTTCATAATCAAGAAAATAGGAATTGGGTGGAAATTTAAAGATATTAGAACAACAAATGTGCAATGGTAAATGTCATTAATCCCTCTGAACTTTGCAGTTGAAAATGATAAAAATGGTGTATTTTGCATTATTTATGTTTTGCTACACTCCCCCAAATATTGCAAAAGTTTGAAAAAGGGTATTGTGTATTTACCATTTTATGTCAAAATTTTTCTATAAGTTTAAAAATTATTAATCTTTAAAAGTCAATGTTTGCAAAGTCTTTTCTGAAGCATAACATTAGGGACATAGAATAACTGTTGCACAACATCTATAAAGCAGACTAATGACTTAAGAAATACTGTATCCATTTAACCAAGTTGTAAATGTAAGAGTAGCATTATCATAATACATTCTGAGTTTTAATATTTACTGTTTTAGTAACATTAAGTGCCATATGTGTGTGTGTGTATGTGTGTGTATGTATGTGTGTGTGTGTGTGTGTGTGTGTGTGCGCGCGCGCGCTCATATATTTTTTAAATTTACTACAGGGTCTACAGGGTCTCACTACACACATTGAACTTGTAGTGATCTTCCTGTTTTCAGCCTCCCAAGCACTGGGCTTACAGGTGCACACCACCACACCCAGTCTCAGTCCCAGTCTTAGTGTGCGCCAGGTGTGGGGCCAGCACGGCACACCTGGAATTATCTCTGTGCCTGCCTAAACATGTGTTTTGCTCTGCTGGTCTATCTTGCGAGTCCTATATTTTTGAAGTCAGTCTTATCATTCACCTTTTACAGAGAGCTGCGATGACCTGCCTATAGTCTCTTGCCTGTAGTAAGTAAAAGGTGAAGGTAGGTTCTGAGTACAAGATTTTAGATTCCAAGTGCAGGTCTGACACCTGAATGTCTTAAGTGGTGTTATTTTGATAGTGACATCTCCATGATATCTCCACCAGTTTTCTGGGGCTCTAAAACTAAATCATATTTTCAATACAGCTTTGGGATTTTCTGTTCTTTTCCTGCTCCATTATGCCTACTTATGATATTTCTAACTATCCTTTTCTTTTTTGTTATTTTCAACTAACATTAATTATAAAATACATGTAATTTCGGGGACACCCTCATGATTATTACTGAGTAACTAAATTTCAATTTTATAAATCTTAGTAATTCTTGTTCATGTTGCCTAAATAAAATAATCTTTTCTACTTAAGTATGTACTAGTTTTACTTCATTGTATAGATTTATAATCAAAAGCAGTTATTTTGTTGAAAACTTTTAAAATGTAACCTTTCCCTTATCAATAACTCAAGTCTACTATCTCTTTTTTCTTATCTTTTAGTTACTTGAAATATTTTTCCAGTGCTATATTCAAAGTAGTAAACAAATAAGAAAAGCTTACGTGCTCTGCAGGCCCCAACCCAGGAGCGCTGAGCTGACCACCAAGCCTGGGTGTGGTGGCACACTCCCGTAACCCCAGCTCTTAGGGAGGCTGAAAACAGGAGGATCATCATGAGTCTGATCTGCGTAGGGAGACCCTGTACCAAATACATTTAAATAAAATAAGGAAAGCTTTCCTGTATTCTATATTTAATTCATAGATACTATTCTATGCTCTATGCCTATTTTAAGAATTAACATTATATTTTTGCTATGTCCTAAAGCATATGTGCATATTGATCTCTTTTTGGCAAAATATGCCTTTTAAAAATTCCACTCTACATAGCATTTAATAATGAAACAAACTGACACTATATCTCCTGCTTTACTATATTAAGGATAAGATTTTCATAGCCTACAATCTCAAGGACAAGCTGTAAGACATGTGAAAAATAAATGGTTTAAAAAACTTTTAAAAATATCAATATCATAAAAAAGCAAAGAAAAGATGAAGACAAGTCAGGTTGAAGGAGAATAAGTACTTATGAAAGTTAAATGTAATGTCTGATATCATTTCATCAATAAAAGATCTTAATGAAGAACTGCCATTGGCATTATTAGCAAAGTATAAGAAAGTTGTATAAATTAGATGTTACTAATGTTATTTTTATTTTGATCATTTTTTTCACAATTATCTTTGATCTTAAAATATTAAAATATTTAGGAATGAAGGAAAAAACCTTCACAAATATTAGTTCTAGAAACTCCCCATGTAGAATATGTCCTAGCAGCCTGCCTCTGGGAGTTCCCGGAAGTACTCCCCACTTCCTGCTGTTAGGACTCAACTGCCTTGGCTTTCTTTTATTTCTCAAGCATTCAGACTTGTTTATCCTAAAGCCTTTGCATTTTTTCTGCCTCCAGCTTCTCCTAGGTCTGTGCTTGGCTAGTTTCTTGCCTTTTTGGGCCCTGGCTCAAATGTGACACTTCAACACCTCACCTCAGGGCAGCATTCTGGGGCTTTTCAAACGAAAGTAATTCTCAATTACATTAACCTGTTGTCTTGTCTTCATGGGACTTATCATCCTCTGAATTTATCTTGTTTATTTATTGCCTGTCACCTTCTTCACCTCCAACTCTTTCTTTTTGATACATTTAGACTATAGGTCAATTGAAAGCAGGGCCTTGTTTGTCTTGATTACTGTTATGAACTTATTGCCCAGAACAATACCTGGCATGTAGTGCTTGGTAGTATTTACCGAATGAATATTTGTGTAAGTAGAAGAATAGCAGAAGCAAATAAATCAGTTAGAAGTGAAGTTATTAATACCAAAAAAATTATTTAACTCTGTTATTCAGTTGATTTTACAATAGAAAGTTCCTGTGACCCCAGAAGAATTAATGTATAAAATGCTATCTTCTGTAATGGTAGTGATGTCTTATTATTTTCTACCTTGAGCAAGGGTCTGAATTAATAGGACATATAAGGATTTAGAAGACTATAAATTCCAAACTTAACAGGTATGATAATTAAAGGCAACATCTGAAATCCAAAAGACTTGGGACTACTAATAGAGCAGTAGATATGTCCTGAGAGAGAAGAGTCTCCCGGCGAAAGGAAATAGGGCACCCATGTACTTTGAGAACAACCCATTGGCCTAAGGGCTCATCCTAATGAAAAATTTTACATTCCAACTTATTTGTGTCTGTGAAAGAGGCATGTCATTATTACTTCGCCACATTTTGAGACGTGCTGGAGAAGAGCTAAGGCAAGCATTTGTTTAATAAAGGCACTAAGTAACAACATTCCTCATTTCATCTTCTCCCGACCTTTTCAAAGCCTTCCTTCAAAGCTGTTCTCTTTGAGGCTCTGTTTACTTCATATTAAATGTCTCTCTGAGTAAATTCTTTGGGTAAAGGCCAGTCTTTATGATGTTCTTGCTAATGCAAGACTTTGGAACTATCCATAAATGACAGGTCTCCTTTTTGCAATTGGTTGGAGTAACAACCACCAATCTGACCCCTGGGTAGCAGGAACCAGTTCCCATTCTTCATTTCTTGTAGGAATTTGTATGGAGCTGGGCTTCATTAGACTCTTTTAAATGCGTAAAAATGCCAACCACACTTCACAGACATGATGTTTTCAGGCACTTGTAAGTTCAAAAATACTCTTTATTCTTTCCAACTCCATAAGAAGGCTGTTTCCCCATGGAGACCTAGCCACAAAGCAAGTTTGAAGTTTTCTTTTGTTTGGTTTATGGGAAGTCATTGGTGAATTGGGGATGGGGGAGTGGAGGAAAGAAACAGGGCTAAAATTGTCCCCATTTAACTCTTGTGTATGTTGAAAGCGATCACAGATTTTGCTTAAATTTATACAAACACAGACACTGATACTATTTTCACCTTGATGGTTAAAAAAATAAAATTGCTAAATATTGTATTATTGGCTGAAAAGAAAACTGTTTTGGACTGGATGATAGAACTATCTCCTAGTAGAAATACATATGTACCTGAAAGAACAGGCATAGAATTCAACCTATTTCAACATGTAGTTGTACATATCTGTCATAGCATGAAACATATGTAAAATAGGGCTTTTTCAAGGGAGTAGCATCCTTCTATACATGCAAGAAAATAAGCAGAAAACTTGAACTAGAAATTAAGTAACAGAAAGAATAATTCAGTGGAAGGAACCTTGAATTGAATATCAGACAACCTTGATCCATGGCTGTCTCTGTCTTGCCATTCAGCGTTCCATAAAGTTTGCAATTTCTTTAGACCTAGATTCAAACATTCACTCCATGGGCATTATAATGTGAAAGATATCTGCTAAATCATTTTGGAAGAAGTGCTATAATACTGAAGAAGTAAAGGATTATTTACCTAGGTAGAAGTATCTCTGCAATGCAATTCCATTCTTGTACAGAGGTAATTTTTCTGAGAGGCGATTGCCATTTAACAGCTATTTTAGTCAAATATTTAAAATTTCTACATAAGGTACATGAACCCATATTTGGGAAATTATTCCTTATAAGAAAAATGTCCACCCATTTTTCTGTCCTATCACAGCATATATGCTAAATATATAGTCTCCATTTACTGCTTCAACTCTTAACACATTCATCTGCAACACCAGGTCATCTGGGTTCCAATTCTTTCTTTCTTTCTTTCTTTCTTTCTTTCTTTCTTTCTTTCTTTCTTTCTTTCTCTCTCTCTCTCTCTCTCTCTCT
>NW_004524586.1:6410851-6414624 GCF_000260255.1 Octodon degus | reverse complement strand
TTCTTTCTTTCTCTCTCTCTCTCTCTCTCTCTCTCTCTCTCTCTCTCTCTCTCTCTCTTTTTGAGACTGTATTTCACTCTGCAGTTCAGGCTGGCTTTGAACTCACTTTGTAGCCCACACTGACCTTACTCTTGAAGCAACTGTCCTGCCTCAGCCTCCTAAGTACAGGGAACACAGTTGTGTGTCACCATGCCCTTTGCCTTAGTAGTTTCCTTGAAGCTCATTAGACATCATTTGGTGGCCAAGTCTCACAGCCTTTTGTGAAGGCCTCACACTGAATATTTGCACTAGCGTGCTGTTTGCTCCCTCTTCTGCATTCTAATGCTCACTCCACATCTCAATCAGTGTCAGCATTCATTGTATCGTCATGATCGAAAGGGAAAGCCATCCTGTGTTGTGGGAAAATGGTATAACATGAAACATGTTAATGTAGGTATTGAAACATAAAATAATCTCTTTTGTCCTATGACAACAAAAACTTGGAAAATGTTTGTTGATAGAAACTCAGAAAAGAGGAGCTATGAGTGCCATCTTGTGGCAAGGTATGCCCTGCCACATCTAATTGTTAAACCTTGCCTCCCACCCCACATGTTTTAGCTGTGTTCTGCCTGTCACATGGCACTGAAAGCCACTCTGTTTTAAAATTACTCTTTGAAAATCCATTTTTTTGAATCACTGCAGTAATTCTTAGTCTTCATACTCTTTTATTGACTGTCTTCAGTTTTTAAGATTCAATGTTATATCACCTTATTCTGAAGACTTCCTTAAATTTCACTGCTATTAGTTCTTCTTGGTTCTTTCATCACTCTTCGACTTCGTAGGTGTTTTTGACAATTCTACCTCTCTTCTGACAACTGTAGCTTTACCCTGACTCATACTTTAGTAGAGTTGCTAGGTAAATGTAGGAAGCCCAGTTAAATATCAAATGTAAGTAATAACAAATAATCTTTTAACATAATTGTGGCTCATAACTGTGAGACATATTTACATTGATAAAGCATTTGTTTCTATCTGAAATTCAAATTTTATCGGGCATCTTGTATTTGTACTTTCTAGCCATTTGCTTTGTCTTCTCTCCCTGTTTGCAGTAGATATGGAAATGTGCTGTTTCCTCTCAGAAAATACTTCCTGCTCAAATACGTGGAGTAAGATCTGCAGGCAGCACTTCCTTAGGTATGCATGGAGCCATCTCTCTCAACGAAGCCATATCATAGTAAAGATGGAACAGCCAGGCCTCCCCCGTTCTTACTTGGTTCAATCCCAGAATGTGTTGAGGCACATTATGCCAGTCAACCAAACACACTAAAGATGATCATGTATCAGCTATGCACGTGGACATATGTGTTTCTGCAATTTGGACTGCAGTGCTGTGATGGAATAGTTCCAGACTGACCTAAAAGAAGAAAAAGCAAGGAAGAATGTTCTCTCAGCTGTATTTAATACATTAATATTATCAAAGTTGTGTGCTGTGCTGCATTTCTGTCTGTAGTTTTCAGTATATGGACAAGAGAATCAGGAGTCTTATCGTCTCTTCCCTGCTCTTCCACAGAATCTTTTGTATTTCCTTCACAGGTGGAAGCCTAGGTTACCGACAGCACGACCGGGTGTTTTATTTGGCACTTGCAAATTCTGTTACCAAAACCTCTCATATTTCCAAAATTCTTAGAATAATTTTAGAAGAATATCTATGAAATAGGAATTCTTTTTCAGTGATGTGAAGGAGGTGGAGCAGTGCAAGAGGAAAAGAGAAAGCCTAAATATTTCTTGCAAGGAAAGACAAAGCTTAGCCTATTAGGGAAGGCTGAGTGTTCAGCTATCAATAAATGTTACTTACTTGACATTTTCCAGGTCTCAGTTTAGGGAAGGCAGCACCTGATTTCACTTAAAGCTGTAGCATCTGTCCTGCTTCTCTCGCTTGAGCAGCCCCATGCCTCACCTACTAGTGCCATGAGGACAAAAGGAAAGAAGCACACAATTGTGGGGGAGCGAGTGGTTAGCACGAGTAGGAACTTCTTGAGAGCCAGCACTAGAGTTCTGCTCCAAAAGAGCAGCTGTCTGCACAGGTTTCTCTCACATGCAGTATATTCAAGTACCAGGAAGAAAGACAGAATGAGAGAGATGCATTGTTTTTCTATCATAATTCAAGCTTTTTGTTGTGGTGGTTGTTTTAATAGCAGTGACTCTCTAGCTTCTGCTTTCTTACATTATCAGCACTGCTTCGTGTGTGGGACAAGTAAGAATTTTTTTCTTTGAATAGCTTTTTAGCCTTACAAAGGAAAACTACGAAAGATGATTAGGACATTAATGCTCAGTTGTTTTGTTTTCTGCCATATTTTGCTCCTGTCTTCTCTACTGTCACTGCATACACATGGACACACACACACACATACAAATATATATGTATCAGGGAAAGTATTTATGTGTATGTAAGCCTATATAAATATATATATATATATATAATGTCTATCAGACAGACAGATATAAATTTTCTAAAGAAAAGATCTCTAGAAAGAAAAAAATGCCCAGAATTGTGGCCAATGTGGAGAACTTTGAAAGAACAGAAATTTTTTGATGTGATTTTTGTTAGTACCTGTTTGTGGTGTGTAATATTTACATTCATTGTGGGGAATGGTATGTAACATTTTAATTCCTTTTTATTTTCCTCTTTCCTTGCCCTCCTCATTCATCATTTCTTGATTTCCTTCTCTTTTTTATTTTATACACATTTGCAATACATAATATTTACTTCCTTTGTGTGGAGTTGGTACAAACACATAACACCTTGCAATTCATTTTTTTCATCCTCTTTCATTCTCCTTCTTTGCCCCTTCCTCCATCTCTTGATCCCTCTCACATTTTAGAAAGATCTGCCTCCATACTTTCTATAACCTTTTATTTTACTTTTCCTTTATCCTTTGAGTTTCTCATATAAGGGAAACCATGTGATATTTAAACTACATGATATTTAAAGTTGTGATTTATTAAACTTAACATTACAGTTCAAGGAGCATACATTTTCATACAAATGGCTCAAGATTATCTTTCTTTATGGAAGAATTATACTCCATTGTATGTAAAAACCCATTTTCTTTTTCTTCTTATATTTTTATTTAATGTATATTAAAGAAAAATTAATAACTGATAAGACATTAGGAATGGTACACATTTAGAAGATCAAGGCGAGAGTTATTCAAGGGTTTTGTATTACACATTGCTGTCCTTGATGTAGTTGCTCAGATAACAGATACAGCATACAGAGTTAGTCAAGGTGAAAGTTCTAAACATTAACTGCTATTTTCAAAAACACTGATGGAAATTATGAGTACAATCATCTCAGCCATCCTGTTGCATGTTTTTCCCTCCTTCCTTTTTTCCTATCTTTTCTCCTTTCTCTCATCTTTATTATTTAATCTTTAATTTCAGTTTCTTTTTGTTTTACTATATCTATTATACTTTTCGTGTTTTATTTGTTCTTTCAGATTCTTACACTAGGGAGATAATTCAATATGCATACATGTGTGTCTGATTTATTTCACCTTTGAGTATAGCTTCTACTTGCATCCACTTACCTATAAAAGTTTCAAGTTTGTCTTTCTTTATAGCTGAGTAGTACTCTATTGTATAGAAATACCACATCTTCATCCATTCCTAGTAAACAAAATAATATGATTTTTGCAGGATTTGTTGTATTGCATAGTGTTCTCTTCAAATTAGTTGTTCATATTACTAGATATATGCATGCAAAATTGGAAGAAGAAAAAAGAGAATATATA
>NW_004524586.1:6399727-6402921 GCF_000260255.1 Octodon degus | reverse complement strand
GCAGGGTAGCAGGAAGCTCTCCACACACTCACCGGACCTGGGCTAGGACTGGGTGTATTGAGGCTTTTGAGTTGATTGTAATGGAAACCTCTATAGTTAATATCTATTTTTCATCTTTGTCCTACAGGCATAGATAACTATTGGTCTTTGTTTGTGTCTCTGGATTCAACCGTGTCTTTTTACATGAGCCGGAGGTTGTAGCATATTTGGCCCAGTACACCGTTTTCCAGTAATGGGCAACAGTATTGCTAATGACCTCAACTTATTCCAGATTTGGCATCCCAAGAGAACAAAAGAGCACCAGCTCTGTCAGGTTGGATACTATAGTTATAAAATAAGCATCAATTATAGTGTCAAATACAAGCTGAACATTGTTAATCCCTAAGAACCAATAAAGTACCAGCCTTATTCATAGAAAACAAATCTATAATTATGGTATGAGTACTATAACTACTAAAACAAACCAGTATTGACCTTACCAATCTACAGAAACATCTACTAAATAGAACCAAGAAAATATAAAAACATAGAGCAACAACAACAAAAATAGTTTAAAGCAGTAATAAAAGTTAGGGACATTTCTTTTAACTGACTAATAAAAGTTGTACAGCTGTATTGCAAATAAGGCATTATAATAAATATGGTATGATAGAGTCCAATCCTTAGGAATTTCTCTCTCTCTCTCTCTCTCTCTCTCTCTCTCTCTCTCTGTATGCACATATGGCAGCCATGAAGATGTACCACTTGAATGCCCTTTATAAAGAACAAGATTGATCAATGGCTCTAAGCTGCTGCCCTTCTCCCTTTATTAATATGTTCATTTCCTAATTCACAATTCCTATGATGACCAAAGATAATAAGCCAAGTTCATTCTAGAAAGTTATATGACTTTTCTTACTTGGTTGACACCTCCATACAGGCATGACTGTTTTGAACCATGCTGTAATCTAAGATTCTTCCTATAGTATACATCTTTATTTTCTCTTTCCACAGCATCTAATCCATAGGATTTCTTCATCTTCACTAACTCTCCACTATCTTTGCTTCCCCCAGTAAATCTCTGGTATAACTAATCCTGTTTGAGTGTCTGCTTCTTGACAGGCTCAAACTACTTTAAGTAACAATGAAAATAGTCCAAGATACTAGGCAGTAAGACTTTGAACTGCTTCACATACCACCCAGCAGGCAAAAAGAAAGTCATTCTAAATATGTAAGTAGACACATATAGTTCTTTACAAAATGGGTTATCTTATTTTCTAAGTATACTACTAATGTTGATATGAAAGACTAGCAGAGTGGGGGATGTAGCTGCAATAATTCAGAGATCAAAAGGCATGGGAGAAAATATCTACAAAAAAGAAAACAGAGTTTCAGGCAAAATTATACTGGGGATAATTAACGATTTCTTATTATTTTTCTGTAATCCCAGCTGTGGGGAAGCTGGGACAGGAGGATCACTACAAGTCCGAGCTGTGTAGCAAGACCCTGTACAAAATAAATAAATAAACAAATAAATAAATAAAAAATTTTACAAAGAATTTTTAGAGGCATCTTTCTTCCTTATTTTCTCATGTGATGTGTGTGTGTGTGTGTGTGTGTGTGTCTCCTTGTGTGCAATATCTCTGTGTATGTCTGTGGGTCTGTGTGATTGAGCATGTGTTTTTAGAATTTAAATTAATTAAAGGAAAGCTCTCTTGCTAATATATATACTCGTTTAGTTAGTGTATGTTTCTTTGTGATGTGATCGTGCTCTGGTTATGTTTTGGTATATAAATACCTCTTCAACCTACTTAGTGTAAGGTGGATCATTGTGTTGCAAGAAAAGAACCACTACCAGAGTTACAGTATCTATAAAGCCAACTAGATCTCAGTTTCTCGCTCGCATGCATGGCTAGCCAGAGGCTTTCACCTTTGTCTTATGATCAGATATTTTCATTTGAGTCAGATATGGAGAGTTGCAGTTTGGTTGGAATAGAACCCAGACTTGCTGATTTCTTAAATGGTTTTCTTAATTTATGGTCTCTGATCCCTTTCCTCCATGACAATCTCCAGGGCTTTATTTTAAAGTATGTTTATTTTTAAGATGGGGTTTGTTTTTTTGTATGTTCCTTTGGCTGAGAGTACCATCCCATGGTTAAGCCTGCCTCTCTGGCCTTTGGCTGGTCCTCTCTCTCCACAGAACATCACTATCCAGCCCATAAACTCGGTGGTGCCTAGGTCTCCTCGTATTTAGCAACTTTTGACTGGAAGTGGGGGAAGGTGTTCTTAATGGTGCACAGTGGGGAGGATATCTTGCAGGCACAGAGCTCCCCAGTGTTAGGGGAACAATACGAGAGTGACTGTTTTGGCTCTGCTGCAATTGATTTTCTCCCTAGGGTCTCGTTGGTCATAACTCCTGCACACCTGCAACTCCCTAAGTTGCAGTTCTCTCAGTATTTGGATCTGGGTCCCTAATTGAGACCATGCCCTTTTTATTTACATTCTCAAGGGCCCACCAGTGCTAGCTCAGTCACCATCTTCCAGATGTTTCTCTGGCTTTCAGTTTCTTTGGTGCATTAATTTGGGAAAATCTCACTCTCTGAATTCCCTCTCCCAGCGGGGAGAGTGGATACACTAGGAACCATCTCAATGGTTTGGCTACCACTGCTGTACTGGCTGCCTCCCCTAAGCCATTAGAGCCTCTCCCTAGATGGTATGCTCCCTGGGCCTGGGTGTCAGGGAGTGTGTGACCCAGGGCAGTCCTGTTGCCCTGATGCTGGGCTCTTATCTAGTAGCCCTCTCCTTTGGGTTGCTTTCCTGCATCTGGTTCAGTTTGTATTCCTAGTTCTGAGTAGCTGCGCTTCCTAGTAACCTTCTTCTGAGTTTCCTGGCACATCTCTTCCTATAACTGGCCGTGATGAAGTCATCTTTAGTTTCTTTATTACGTCATTGTTTATTGTTAAATGGTATTTCTGCTATAGATAGGAGATGTTCTTTTTTCCCATTTACTATTTTAAATATTACTTTTTTTAAAAAAGCACTTCTTTTTCTTCTTTCTTTTTTTTTTTTTCAGAACCGGGGATTGAACTCAGGCCCTTGTGCTTGCCAGACAAGCGCTTATTCTACTGAGCTATCTCCCTGGCCCCTAAAAATTACTTTTATGTATAAATTTTTATTTATAAATATGTTGATATATTTATGATTAAATTATTTAT
>NW_004524586.1:6396240-6399627 GCF_000260255.1 Octodon degus | reverse complement strand
ATGTGAAAGTAAGAGAGAAAAAAGAAAAAGAATTGAAAGAAGATAAAACAAATTAACTATTAACTACTCCTTTCCATAAACCAGCAGAAATCCATAGTACAGTTGTCCAAACCGTCCTGCTTACATACATAGATACATCTCTTTCCCCCCACTCCTTTTCCTGTCCTTCTCCTCAACTCAACAATTCATTTGTTGGTAGGTTTTTTATTACATTTTGAATTTTGTTTCCTGTAGTTGGGTTATTCAGAGTTTGTATATCTTCTTGACTCAGCTTTGGCATTTCATATGTATTTAGGAATCTGTCCATTTCCTGTGTTTTCTATCCTGTGAGAATAAAGATTTTGGAAGTAGATATTAATGATCTGAATTTTTCTAGGGTCTGTAATGGTTTTGCCCTTTTCACTCTTTATTGCATGTATTTGCGTTTAACCTTTTTAAAATAAGGTTACCTGGGACTTTATCAATGTTATTTATTTTTTCAAAGAACTAACTCTTTGATTCATTAATTCTTTGTATTGTTTTCTTCAGCTTCATTGCATTAATTTCTGCTCTAATCTTTATTATTTCCACCTTCTTTGGGCTTTGAGTTTGACTTGCTTTTCTTTTTCTAGGAGCTTGAGGTACAGCATAAGATCATTTATTTGGTCTTGTTCTGTTTCCTTAATTTGCAAATTTACTGCTATAAATTTCCCTCTTAGGGCAGCTTCCATTGTATCCCACAGCTTCTGGTAAGTTGTATCTGTATTTTCATTTGATTGTAATTATTTTTTAATTTCTTCTTTAATTTCATCTGTGAACCACCGGTTGTTTCAGAGTTATTTACTTTCTATGTGTTTATGGAGTTTTTGCTGGGTTTTTTGTCAATAGTTTTCAGTTTCATTACACTATGGTCAGATAATATGCATGGGGTAATTTCAGTTCCCTTGCGTTTAATTAAGCAAGCTCTGTGTGCTAGTAGTATATGGTCTATTTTGGGGAACATCCCATGTGCAGCAGAGAATGTGTATTGTGTTGTTGCTGGGTGAAACAGTGTGTAGAAGTCTACTAAGTTCCTTTCTTCACAAGTTTAGTTTAGTTTTGGTATTTCTTTGCTGATTTTTTGCCTTGTTATCTATCTCTTTATGACAGTGACATGTTAAAGTCCCCATTAGAATTGTATCATTGCTCATTTGATTTTTCATGTCAGTCAAAGTTTGTCTTATGTAGGTGGGCATTCCTACATTGGGTGCATATATATTTATAATTGTTATTTCTTCCTCTTACAGTTTTCTACTAAGTATATAGTGACCTTCTTTATCTCTTTGAATGGTTTTTGTTTTGAAGTTGATATTGTCAACAGCCAGAATGGCTACCCTTGCTTTTTTCTGGTTTCCTATGACATGAAATATTGTTTCCTATCCTTTGACTTTCAGTCTGTTAATTTCTTTTTGTGTTAAATGTGTTTCTTGTATCCATAATAGTGTTGGATTTTGTTTCTTAATCCACTCTGCTAGTCTGTTTCTTTTGATTGGTCATTTGAGAACATTTACATTGATGGTTATAACTGATGTGTATTGGCTTATCTTTGGCATGTTATTTTGCTATGGGTTTGTACCTTATCCTTCTTTTTAATTACTTCCTCCATTTGATAGTTCCTTTCTGTTGTTCTTGAAGCTGTGATTGTTTCTGTCTCTTTCTAGAATATCTGTCCTTACTATTTGTACAGTTGGTTTGATGGTCATGAATTTCTGTAATTGTTCTTTGCCATAGAAGGATATTATCTTGCCATTCGATTTGGTTTTAGGTTACATCAGTCTGGGTTGGAAGTTATTTTCTTTCAGGACCTGAAATACTTTGCTCCAAACTCTTCTTGATTTGATGGTTTGTGTTGAGATATCTGCTGTGATTCTGATGGGCTTTCCATTGTAGGTGATCTGCTTCTCCTCTCTAGCAGCTTTTAATATTCAATTATTTTGCTGAATCTGTGAGATTGATTATTATGTCTAGGTGTAGATGTATTTTGATTATGGCAACTGGAATTCTATATGCCTTACTTCACTGTATGTTATACTGTTTTCTCATGCTTTGGAAATTTTCTGCAATTACTTCTGCAAATAGTCTTTTTAATGTCATTTGTGCTGACTCCTGCTGTTTCATTGATATCTATTGTTCTTATATTGTTTTTCTTTGCATTGTCTTGTAGCTACTGAATTGTTATTTCCTGGTTCATTGTTAAAGAGATTTTTCATTTCATATTCATTAGATGTACCACTGTCTTTGAGGTCTTCAGTTTTGTTCAAATGGTTTTGGCAGCTTTCAATGGAATTCTTAATTTTCTGGATATCTTTTTGAGTCTGTTTAATGCATTCTAATTCTTTTCTATGTGTTTAGTTGTTCCATTGCTTTTCTATTTTCAATTTTTAATCTATGTCATCTTTAATTGTGCTGAGTAGTTCTTTCATGATTGTTATCATTTGTTTTTTGACCTGAGAGATTATTTCTAATCTTATTTCTTCTATAACCTGATGGATTTTCTTTACTTCCGCTGCTATCATGTGAGAAATTTCAGATGTGTAATTTCCACATCTTCTATGTCCCTGTCTCTTGGACTTGTTCTGGCCGAACTGGAGAATTGAGATTGCCTTTTGCTCCTGTGCTTTGACATTTTTGAAGTTCCCAGTAATAACCCAGTTCAGCGATGGTGGGAGAGGGGAGCCACATGGGTCAGTAAGCTTCCCAGTACAGTAAGGGAGCAGAGTAGGACTCACCACAGCTCTTACTACTGGTGTGGGTAACTGGCTGGCATTCAACAAACCTTCTGTGCAGGTGGTGTGCATGGGCCTGGTTCACCAGGATCCTGAGTCTGTCACCTGTCAAGTTCTCAGATGTTTGGATTGGTTGCCAGGACAGCAATGACCTGGGGCTCACAGACTAAAAAACTTACATAAAGATTAATGAATTAATGAATAGCTAGTTTTTTTAAAGTATAAACAAAATAAACTCAGCCAAAGTAAGAAAAAAAAACAGTAGAGAAAGACTCTAGTCAATGAAAACTAATATGAAATTAGAGAATTCAGAAGAAATAAATAGATTCCTAGATCACATGAATGTCACACCTATGACCTGGGGCCCACAGGTTGCAGCTCACCATTCAGAAGAAATGCAAGCTTCCTGAAGTCTTTTAAGTTCTCAAAAACACACTGTTTGTTTGTTTTGGTATCAGGGATCAAACTCAGGACTTTGTGCTTGCTGGGAAGGAACTTAAGCCACTGAGCTATCTTTCTGGCCCACTATCCATTCATCTGTTGATGGACTTATTGGCTGCTTTTAGAATCAAGATAATGTTATCTTCCAGAAATAACTTTGAGACAGAATGCTCATTTCTTTTTAATTTCTTTTTTTTTTTAA
>NW_004524586.1:6382611-6386255 GCF_000260255.1 Octodon degus | reverse complement strand
CTCTATATCATCATTCATAATTGAGACACAGAGTTGATTCCACATCTCTGTTATTGTAAATAGTGCTGTAATTAATACAGACACTCAGGTACCTCTTTTGTGTACTGATTCCATTTTCTTTGGAAATATACACAGATGTGCTATAGCTGAGTCATATGATAGATCTCTTGTTTGTTTGAGGGAGAACCTCACACTGCCCCTTACAATAATTTTACTAATTTACATTCCCATCAACAATGTAGAAAAATTCTTTTTACTCTACATGCTTGACAGCATTTATTTTGTCTTTTTTTAAGCACCATTCTACTTTTAGGAAAATGATACCTTAGTGTCATTTTGATTTATATTTTTCCGATAACTAGTGATATTCAGCATTTTGTCGTATATTTGTTAAGCACTTATTTCTTCTTGTGAGAAGTTTCTGTCAGTTACTTGCTGTTAAATTGAATTTGTTGGGGGTTTTTGTTTTGTTTTTTGAGTTTCTGTATATTCTGGATATCAATATTTTATCAGATGCATATTTGGCAAATACTTTTTCACACTCTGTAGGTTGTCTCCTCACTCTGTTCAGTTTCCTGTGCAGCAGCTTTGTAGTTTGGTGTAATCTTATTTGTTCATTGTATCACCTGTGAGTTTCAAACCACACTGATGCCCAGTAATCTTATTTGTTCATTGTATCACCTGTGAGTTTCAAACCACACTGATGCCCTCATCCCACCAAATCATTGCTTATGCCAATGCCTTGGAATGTTTGCACTGTTTTCTTCTAATAGTTTCATAGTTTTAGGTCTTTGATCCATATTGAGTTGAGATAAAGGGGTCAATTTTAATCTTTGGCATCTAGTTATCTAATTTTTTTAGCATCATTTATTGAAGAATCTGTCCTATCTTGATGTATGGTTTTGACACCATTCTCCAGAATCAGTTGGTTACATATGTGTGGGTTTATTTCTGGGATATATATTCTGTTCCACTTGCACATCCTTGTATTTTTATACCAGTGTGATTCTGTTGTGGTTTGCTCTGTTGTATGTCTTGAAATCAGGTATTGTGATTTCTCCAACTCTGTTCTTTAGCTCAAGATTGCTGTAGCTGTCTGGATGTTTTGTCCTTTCATATAAATTTTAGGTTTCTTTTTCTATTTCTATATAGAATGTCATTGCTATTTTGGTGGTGGAATGCAACCTATAAACTGCTGTGGATAGTGTGAATATGGTAACAATATTTATTCTTCTAAGCCACAGTGAACATGGGAAGGCTTCATGTTTTATTTGTCTTATTCAATCTATTTAATCAGTATTTTTTTTTTTTTTTGGTTTTCATTGTAGTGGCCTTTCAGTTCTTTGGTTAAATTTATTCCTAGGTAATTTTCTCAGGGAACTACTAGATATCAAGCCCAGGATTTTACAAATACACTGTACCACACAGACATATCCTAGCTCTTTAAAATTCTACTTTTTTAAATTTTGAGAGATGATCTCACTAAAGTTTCCCAGTGGCCTTAAATTTGTGATTTTCTTCCTGCAGCCTCCTGAGTAACTGAAGTTTTAGGCATGTGCTACCTTTTTAATGTAGCTATTATGTATAGAATATCTGTCAGCAATCTTCTTAGTAGTGTTAAATATACTTCTAATTTTTTTTTTCAGTACCAGGGATTGAACTCAGGACCTGCACTTATTCTACTGAGCTATCTCCCTGGTCCCTATACTTTTAATTTTTTATGTTAATTTTTTAATTCTGTGTTATGTGTCTAGATGTTCACCCAAAGCCTCATGTGATCATAGGACTTTTTCAGAGGTGACTGAGTCTAGATTGTGTGGTTCTGGGATTAAGGATGTGGTATTAGGAGGTGAATCCACAGATTGGTTTGGCATAGTTCTGACTAGGGTTAAGGATGTGAGTGCTACACCAGACCTAGTGCAGGTGGCCTGCCTTGGAGCCAGCTGATATGGACTGAAACCTCTACAAACTGTGAGTTAAATAAAACTTTTCTCCTTTAACTTTGGGTGCCAAAGTATTTTGTCTCAGCAATAAGAGGAAAGTAACTCAGACATCTTGCAACATTATTGCATTCGTTTTTCAGTCATAATACTGGTTGGATGGGTTTTTTAGGTTTTGTATATATCGAATTGTAACTACAAAAAGGGATACTTATATTTCCTTCTTATTTTTCTGCCTTTTATTTATTTATCTTGCTGAATTTGTCTGTCTAAAGTTTTGAAACTATGTTGAATAAGAGTAGTAAGAAAGGACACACTTCTTTTTCAGGACATTAGAGGAAATGCTTTTAGATTTTCCTTACTCTGTCTGATGCTGATTTTGGATTTGTTATACATAGTCTTCATTATATTAAGGTCTGATCCTTCTATAACCAATTTGTTAAAGATTGATAGAATGACTGGTTGATCAATTGATTGATTTTGACACAGGCTTTCTCTATGTAGTTCTCTCTATGTAGCTCAGGCTGACCTTGAACTCATGGCAATCTTCCTGCCTCAGCCTCTTGAGTGCTGAGTTTATGAGTATGCACCATGTCCAGCTTTTACTCTTATTTTTAATCATGAAAGAATCTTGATATTTGTGAAGTGCTTTATCTGCAGTTATTAAGGTAAAGGTAATTATATGATTTCTATCCTTCATTCTGTTGATAAAACATGTATTATTAATTTGTGTATGGTTTGTCATATTTTTGGGATACCCTGATCATGGTGAATATTTTGGAATATTGAATGCAATATGCTAGCATTTTATTGAGATTTTACATGTATGTACATTAGGGACATTAGTGTTTAGGGCTTTTTTTATAACTTGTCTGGTTTCAGTGCTTAGATAAGAATGGCATAGATGAGCATTTAGATGAATTCCTTATCTTTCATATCTTTGTAAAAGTTTGAGAAGAACTGGAATTGATTCTTTAAAAGTTTTATAGATTTCATATTGATGACAGAAATTCCTGAACTTTTTTGAGACATTTCATATGTCTTCACAGTTTAATTATGTAAGTTATGTATATATACAACCTTATCATCAATTTATTTGCATACCTTTGTGTAACAATCTCTAGACATCTTTGTATTTCTGTGGCATTGGCTGTAATGTTTTCTTTTTTCTTTATAATTTTGTTTATTTTTATCTTATTTTTCTTAGTTGAGCTAAAGTTTTGCCCATTTTCCTTATTTTTCTAAAGAATACTATATTGTTGATATTTTGTCTTCTTTGTTCTTTCTTATTTATTTCCTTCTATTAACTTTGGGTGTGATTTGTTCTTGATTTTCTATGTCCATGAAATGTCATTAGGTTGTTTGTTTGCAATCTTTCTCTTTCTATTTTCTATAGAAAACTATTACTATAAACTTTCCTTATAGTATTGTTTTGGGGTATCCAATAAATTTTGGTGGATTGACTCCATTGTAATTTGCTTTAAGAAAATTCTAAATTTCCTTAATTTTGCCAGTAACTATTTGATCAATAGCCTGTTCAGAAGTTTTAATGAATAGTTTCTGAGTTCTGTATTATAAATTTCTAGATTTTTTTTGTCCATTCTGGCCAGACAAGATATATGATATGATTTTTTAAAAAGTGAAACCTATCATACTGTCTAACATATAGACTATTCTAAGAGAATTTTGTAAGTAGTAAAGAAA
>NW_004524586.1:6380074-6382511 GCF_000260255.1 Octodon degus | reverse complement strand
GATTTTTAGTCTCAACTTCATCGATTTCTGTTCTTATCATTGTAATTTCCTTCCTTGTAATAACTTTGGGTTAGGATTATTTTTATTTTTCTAGGAATTTCAGGTGCATTGCTAGGTTATGGAGGTGCTTGTTCTCTTTTTACGATGTGGGCATTCATAGCTATAAACCTTCTTGTAAAGACTGTTTTCATTGTGGCTAAAAAATTCTAGTATGTTATACTGGCCTCTTCATTTAGCACTAGAAGCTATCTCATTTCTTTCTTTTTTCTTCTATGGCCCATTGTATATTCAAGAGTGTATAGCTTAACTACCATGCTTTTGTGTAATTTCCGTTTTTTCTTTTGCCATTGATTTCTACTTTCACCGTACTGATCTGATAATATACATGGTTTAATTTTAATTTCTTTTATATTAAGTTTGCTTTATTAGCTACTATGTGATCTATTTTGGTGAAAGTTCCGTGTGCTTCTGAAAAGTGTGTACTCTGCTACCAAGTAGAGCACTTTGTAGATATTCACTAAGACCATTTGTTTGAAAGTTTTGTTCAACTCTAATATTTGTTTGTTCATTTTTAAGTCCAGTTCATCTGCGTACTTGTGATAGTCAGATGTTGAGATCCCCAACTATGATTGTGTTTATGCTTATCTGATCTATTATATTGAGTAATACTTGTTTTAGAAAGTTGGGTGTGCTGTTATGTAGTGCATGTATCTTAGTAATTATCTCTTCCCATTAGATTGTTCATTTAACCAATGTGTAGTGATTTTCGTTGTTTCTTCTGATTAGATTTGACTCAAAGTCCCTAGTCTGAACATAGGATAGCTGCACTTGGTTGGTGTGTAGGGGTTCCTCTTGCATAAAGTATTGTTCTCCACCCTGTGGTTCTTAGTCTATGTGCTTCTTTTGCAATTAACTGTTTCTATGTTTTTCTTCCTTAGTTAACTGTATTTGTTGTATACAGCAGACCATTGAATTGTTTCTTGATCTGTTTTGTCAGTGTATGCCTTCCAGTTGGGGAACTGAGATCATTTATGTTTACAGTTATTACTAATCAGGATTGACTTATTCTTATCATTGCTTTATTTATTTCCCTGTTGCTGATTCCCTGTCTGTCCCTAACTGTTCATTCTTCCTGTCTATTCATTCTATTAGACCTTGTCATCATTAGCTTCATTATCTCATTTTTAGATTATCCTTCAAAATTTTTTGGAGTAAAGGTTTGGTAGGCATGAATTTTCTAAGGAGCTCTTTATCATGAAAGTATCTTATATATCAATCAATTTGGAATGACAGTTTTGCAGCATGTGTCAGTATGCATTCAATATTGTTTTCTTCAGGGCTTGAAACAGTTCACTCCAACCTCCCCTGGCCTTTAAGTTCTGTGTTGAAAAGTTTGTTGTAACTCTAAGAGGTTTGCCTTTATAAGTGATTCACTGCTTTTTCTCTAACCATTTTTAATATTCTTATCTTGTGTTGGTGTTCCAGGATTTTGAATATGCTGAGTCCCAGAGAGACTGTCTTCTGATCATGAGTATTTGAGTCATTATATGTATGTTAAATTATTTTCCTTTACCTCAAAATTTTTCTTCTATTATTTCATTAAACCTATTTTATGCCATTTGTGCTTACTTAACTTATCTTAGATTATTTATCTTTGCATCATCTAGGATCTGTTAGGTTCATTTTTTCATGTTGTCTTGTTTTAAAATTATCTCTCATTAATTTGTCACTGAAAATCACCCTGTCCTCTAGTTCTAATACTCTCTTCTCACATTGACCACTTCTATTGGTTATATTTTTTGATAGAAGTTGTAATCTATTCAATTTCTGTTTGGATTCTTTTTGGGGGCTTCACTAAGTCTTTTCTATCATGGACATGTATTTTTTTGCATTTTTTTGTTTAGCCCTTTTATCTTTTCAATATCTTCTCTAGACTTATTGATCATTTTATTTTGCCAAATATCTTGTTACAGGGCCAGGGAGATAGCTCAGTAGAATAAGCTCTTGCCTGGAAAGCACAGGGGCCTGAGTTCAATCCCTGGTCCCACAAAAAAAAAAAAAGAAGAGGAAGAAGAAGAAAAGAAAACAAATACCTTATTTTTTTAATCTTTCATGAACTTATTATGAGTCTTATTGATCTGTTCTTTGTTATCTCCAAAATACCATTTTAAATAATTCAGACTTGTTGCTTTTGCTTCCCTCTCTTTCCATGCCACATAGACAGATTATTTGGAGAAGTTAGGAATTTTACCATGCTTTAGGATGGTTTGTTTCTCATATTTCTATTTTTGTTCATTAGGTTTTTGTATTGAGGCTTTTTTTGGGGGGGGATAGTTTCTTTTTTTTTTCTACAGTTTTATTGATAAACAGATAGCAATGAGACAGTTTCAAATCAAATCGGAAGTACAGTTTCAACAAATAATACACTTCATATATT
>NW_004524586.1:6372897-6375789 GCF_000260255.1 Octodon degus | reverse complement strand
TTTTTTTTTCAGTACCAGGGATTGAACTCAGGACCTGCACTTATTCTACTGAGCTATCTCCCTGGTCCCTATACTTTTAATTTTTTATGTTAATTTTTTAATTCTGTGTTATGTGTCTAGATGTTCACCCAAAGCCTCATGTGATCATAGGACTTTTTCAGAGGTGACTGAGTCTAGATTGTGTGGTTCTGGGATTAAGGATGTGGTATTAGGAGGTGAATCCACAGATTGGTTTGGCATAGTTCTGACTAGGGTTAAGGATGTGAGTGCTACACCAGACCTAGTGCAGGTGGCCTGCCTTGGAGCCAGCTGATATGGACTGAAACCTCTACAAACTGTGAGTTAAATAAAACTTTTCTCCTTTAACTTTGGGTGCCAAAGTATTTTGTCTCAGCAATAAGAGGAAAGTAACTCAGACATCTTGCAACATTATTGCATTCGTTTTTCAGTCATAATACTGGTTGGATGGGTTTTTTAGGTTTTGTATATATCGAATTGTAACTACAAAAAGGGATACTTATATTTCCTTCTTATTTTTCTGCCTTTTATTTATTTATCTTGCTGAATTTGTCTGTCTAAAGTTTTGAAACTATGTTGAATAAGAGTAGTAAGAAAGGACACACTTCTTTTTCAGGACATTAGAGGAAATGCTTTTAGATTTTCCTTACTCTGTCTGATGCTGATTTTGGATTTGTTATACATAGTCTTCATTATATTAAGGTCTGATCCTTCTATAACCAATTTGTTAAAGATTGATAGAATGACTGGTTGATCAATTGATTGATTTTGACACAGGCTTTCTCTATGTAGTTCTCTCTATGTAGCTCAGGCTGACCTTGAACTCATGGCAATCTTCCTGCCTCAGCCTCTTGAGTGCTGAGTTTATGAGTATGCACCATGTCCAGCTTTTACTCTTATTTTTAATCATGAAAGAATCTTGATATTTGTGAAGTGCTTTATCTGCAGTTATTAAGGTAAATGTAATTATATGATTTCTATCCTTCATTCTGTTGATAAAACATGTATTATTAATTTGTGTATGGTTTGTCATATTTTTGGGATACCCTGATCATGGTGAATATTTTGGAATATTGAATGCAATATGCTAGCATTTTATTGAGATTTTACATGTATGTACATTAGGGACATTAGTGTTTAGGGCTTTTTTTATAACTTGTCTGGTTTCAGTGCTTAGATAAGAATGGCATAGATGAGCATTTAGATGAATTCCTTATCTTTCATATCTTTGTAAAAGTTTGAGAAGAACTGGAATTGATTCTTTAAAAGTTTTATAGATTTCATATTGATGACAGAAATTCCTGAACTTTTTTGAGACATTTCATATGTCTTCACAGTTTAATTATGTAAGTTATGTATATATACAACCTTATCATCAATTTATTTGCATACCTTTGTGTAACAATCTCTAGACATCTTTGTATTTCTGTGGCATTGGCTGTAATGTTTTCTTTTTTCTTTATAATTTTGTTTATTTTTATCTTATTTTTCTTAGTTGAGCTAAAGTTTTGCCCATTTTCCTTATTTTTCTAAAGAATACTATATTGTTGATATTTTGTCTTCTTTGTTCTTTCTTATTTATTTCCTTCTATTAACTTTGGGTGTGATTTGTTCTTGATTTTCTATGTCCATGAAATGTCATTAGGTTGTTTGTTTGCAATCTTTCTCTTTCTATTTTCTATAGAAAACTATTACTATAAACTTTCCTTATAGTATTGTTTTGGGGTATCCAATAAATTTTGGTGGATTGACTCCATTGTAATTTGCTTTAAGAAAATTCTAAATTTCCTTAATTTTGCCAGTAACTATTTGATCAATAGCCTGTTCAGAAGTTTTAATGAATAGTTTCTGAGTTCTGTATTATAAATTTCTAGATTTTTTTTGTCCATTCTGGCCAGACAAGATATATGATATGATTTTTTAAAAAGTGAAACCTATCATACTGTCTAACATATAGACTATTCTAAGAGAATTTTGTAAGTAGTAAAGAAAATATTGAATATTCTGCAGCTATTGGATGAAATGTTCTGTAAACCTCTAATAAGTCTATTTGGTGCATTGTGTAGTTTAACTCTTGTCTAGATGATCAATCTGTTGATGAAATATCCAACTATTATTGGATTAGAACCCATTTCTCCTTTTATACATAAGAGTGTTTGTTTTATAAAATTGATACTCCGACATTAGGTGCACACAGATTTACAACTGCTATGTTTTCTTCTTTAATTGATCTTTTTATTGTTATACAATCATCCTCTTTTTCCTTTTTTTTAATTTTGAATTTTAGTACAAGGTCTACAGGGTCTCACTACACAGATCAGACTTTTAATGAGTATTTTTCTCCTGTTTTCAGCTTCCCAAGCGCTGGGATTACAGCTGCACACCACCACGCTCTGTCTCATTCTCCATCTCAGCACGCCCTATGGGTGGGGCTGGCATGGCATGAAGGGGATTGAACTCCAGTCACTGCACTTGCCTAAGCAGGCACTTCAGTCTGCTAAGCTATCTAGCTGGCCCTGGCCCTCTTTTTCTCTTTGCAATTTTTATCTTTAGCTTGTTTTAACGTAAGAATTACTTTTGCTGATCACTTTTGATTTTTTTTCTGTTATTTTTGTCTTTTTTAAGATAGGGTTTCACTACACAATTCATGCTGTGCTGGAAGTCACTTTGTAGCCTAGGCTGGTCTCAAACTAACAGCAATCCTCCTGCCTGAGCTTCCTGGGTGCTAAGATTACAGATGTGCTTCGCTATACTCTGCTGTTTGTTTTGTTTTTGCATGAAATATCTTTCTCTGTCTTTTACTTTAAGCTTATTCATCTGATTATTGGTGAAATAATATTCATGAAGGCCCCATATTGTTCTACTTTGTTTTTA
>NW_004524586.1:6354576-6372162 GCF_000260255.1 Octodon degus | reverse complement strand
ACTGTTTATAAAGCCATTCTGGTGGTAACGGTATCTTTCCTTTTTCGCTTATATTTTAAATTATGTATCCTTCCTTTCTAAAGGAAATCTTTGCTGAATATAGTATCTTAATTGAGCTATTTTCTTTCAAAGTTGGTTTTTCCATTCCCTTCTGGCATGTAAGATTCTTGCTGAGAAATCTGCTGTTAGTCCAGGGCAGATGGTTCCCCTTAAATGTGACTGAGTGCTTTCCTCTTGCAATTTTTAGAATTCTGTCTTGTACTTTTGGCAGTTCTACTATAATATGTGAATTTGAGAATCTTTTTATTTTGTCTATTTGGGGTCTTATAGCCCTCCTGAACCTGAATGCATGTCTTTTCCAATGTTAGGAATTTTTTTAAGTATTACCTTATTTGCTCATTTTCTGTCTTTCCTTTTTCTTCTCCTGAGTATCCCCAAAATGTGAACATATATTTAAGAGTCCCAAAAGCCTCTTGAAGGCTGTATTTATTCCTTTCCTTTTATCCAACTAAGATATTGCAAAAGTCATGTCTTCACATTCAGATACTTTTATTCTGCGTGTTCTGTGTATTATAGAGAAATGAGACCTAAAAGCCTTGCTATACACACTGATACTCAATTTTCTCTTTAATCTAGTTAAGTTGATTAATGCTGCAATTCCTATTCTGACAGTGTTGTAACATATACACAAACATTTCCCAAATTTCATTCTCCTTCCACCGCTTCAGTGAAATTATAGACATTTCTGCTGATTTCTTTATAACCTAGTTAAGATTTCATTTTCCTGGCTAACCTGAAGATATTTCTCTTCCTATTAAAATTAGTTCTCCATTAACTTCACTCTGAAATTATTCTAGTTTCCTTCTAGGCAATTTCTAAACTGTTGTCTTTTAATAGCTACAAATAAAATAATACTCCTGCTGGTTACATTCACTAACTCAAAATGTTCTTTATTAACTCGTGGTTCCTCTCTCAATTATAAGAGGCAGAGTTGGTTCAGAGTGCCTCATTCTGCATTCACTCTGATATTTCCCTCCTTTTCTGGCTTACTGTATTAGTCTGCACTGAATATTCATTCACCTAAGCCACAATATTATTATGTACATTGAACATAAGCTATGGATGTATTATTTCAGTACACTTAACAGCATGAAGTAATTGACATACTCCAAAGGAAATTTGCTATGATGGTTAATGATAGTTGAAGCTCAGATTTTAGGTTCATTGCAACTGACACTGAATGAATCTAAATAGCACCTGTGTGGATTACATTTTTATTAATGTTTATTGTAGTACATATTGAATTCTATAATTTCAAAAAGGCAAATGTGGTGCCTTTGCTTTAGACAAATGTTCAAATTTATCTTTAGAGAGAAAGCCAGAACTGAGTAATGATAGCATGATTGGCTGTAGCAGTAACAGAAGCAAATAAAGATCTCAGGAAGATAAGAGGCAAGAACTGTCAGGCCACTTTCTTGGACAGTCACAGGAGGACATTGATCTAGGATATGAAGAATGCAGAAAAAAGGCAAAGATATTCTTTAGAGAAATAGAAAGCTTATAGTAACATAGAGAAATGGAATAATGTGTCTTATCAAAAAAAAATTATGGAGAGTTCTACTTTCCCAAATTTCATTGACTGTAGAGTTTGAGAGATTTGTTGGACCAAGACAAAGTGTGTATCATGCAAAATCTTAATTTGTTTTAAGGACTCAGTTTAATTCTGTTTATTCTGGATTGATGAAAATGAGTTTAATACACCTGTGTGACTTTTTTTCCCTTGAAATTTTCACATGAAGGGATTTTTTTTAATCATGTCTAACTACCTCTTGTATTTGATGCTGTGAATTTCTAAATTTCTTTTTTTTTTTTTGCTTCTCTTTTTCTCTTATGTATTTGGTACAGGGTCTCACTACTAGTGATCTTCCTGTTTTCAGCCTCCCCAGCACTGGGATTACAGGTGTATGCGACCACACCTGCGAGCAGGGCTGGTGGGGCATTTGGTACAGGGGATTGAACCCCGGCCCTTGAGTTGGCCTAACCCAGTGCTTAGTCTGCTGAGCTACCTTGCCAGCCCTAAATTTCTAAATTTCTTAACCCTTCTGAAGGACAAAAAAAAAGGTAGAAAGATCGATGAATAAAATAACAGAGAATATCTCAGAATCCAAGAAGAGAGTTCCAGAGACTCATAAATATCAATGATGATTCCAAAAACAGAAATTGCAATAGTGTCCACTTATTCTATTAGTAAACACATGAAAGTCTGGCA
This sequence comes from Octodon degus, assembly GCF_000260255.1. Taxonomy (NCBI): domain Eukaryota; kingdom Metazoa; phylum Chordata; class Mammalia; order Rodentia; family Octodontidae; genus Octodon; species Octodon degus. The sequence continues at coordinate 6,369,893 of NW_004524586.1, read as the reverse complement.
GATTATTTAGTCATATGAACAAAAAAATGTTGAGTCTCAATGCTTCTTTCCCAGTTGCCTCCTAATACCACCCTCTACTCACCTGCCCAATTCAACAAGAAAAAATTGTGTAATAGAGAAGGGCTTATATGGAATAGGGCAAATACTGGAGAAGATATGTTGAATATTGAGTTAAGAAGAAGCTTTAATGCCTCCTTTTAACAGAACTCAAGAAACAAAATTTGAAACCAAAATTACCGAGAAATATATAGCTTAGTTCCCAAAGGGATGTTTTTGGTCTCATAATTTTTGCAGAAGAAGAATTGACCATAAATTTTCAAGGTTAGAAATTTGTCATGGAGAAAAAAACCTCCTTGCTATTAATCTCATTCAAAATACTCCCCCTTGTTCCAAATAAACTGATTCTATTGTTGTTACTGCTTTTTAAAGAAATTCTAGGCCTTCTCTTTTGTGTCTTCATGAGGTGTGTGATTTTAAAAAGTAGAAATTGCTGCTGTTGATTGACATCCCATAGAAATGCAGGCTTTTGAAAATATTAAGGTGTGTCCTCATACATCTTATTCACCGCATCTGGCAACATGCATTTCCTGGCTCTCCCACAAAGTCAAAATAATCACACAAAGTAGATGTTCTTAATTAATTCAGGATACTGAGACAACAACAACAGTGCAACTAAAGACACTCATGAGAAAGTTGCTCCAGAAAGCGGTAAAAATGGGTGGATAAGAGTGTTCAAAGTGTGTGGGGGGAGGGACTTTTGAGGAGAATTAATGGCGATGTGTGTTACTGAAATCATTTTTCAAAAATTTAACTACTCACCACATTTTTAGGTCACCGCTACATAGATGGCTCCTAAGCCTGTGATACCTCACATCTCATTAGCATGCTCTGGTGGACAGAGTAGAAAATTTCTGCTAAGTATCTACTTGCTTGGATGGAACTTGATTGCAACTATTCCAAGATTACATTTGTTGAGCATCTCTCTAGAATATCTCTCAAGTCATTTATTTTAGAATGATCTCTGTATAACTCTTTTAAATTTCATATTGGGCTACTTTTTATGCATAAAAAGAATGTGTTATGAAAATTCTTAAGCATGACTTTCAGGCATAAAATTGGCATGTGATAGATTCTTTGACAGATGTTATGACAGTGCCAAACTTAGTAAACCAACAGTTTAACTGCACAAAATTCATTCAATCTGCTGATATAATGAATCAAGAAGCAAATCCTAAGATAAGACAATGTCACAAGAGAAAGCTAGCAAGTAAGACAGTACCAACAAATGGTTAGACCCTGAGTTAAGAACTAACTGAAGTTACTTTTGAGATTTTATTGTATTCACGAATGGCTTTGGGGAAGAGGCAGAACTTAAAGGTAACCATACTAGTTCTGAATTTTTGTCTTGTTAACGAACTAAATTATTTTTCTAAATTGTTTTTATCTAAACATTTTCTAATCATGAAATTTTAGGTTTTATGCGTCTTATTTTTCTTAAACATATGAAACAACTGCAGAAAGTATATTTATCTAAAGATAATTTGTGGGCCGGGGAGATAGCTCAGCAGTTATGAGCCTGCCTGGTAAGCACAAAGACCTAGGTTCAATCCCCTGTACAGCACGCTGTGCTGGCCCGGAACTGGGCATGGTGGTGCATGCCTGTAATCCTAGCACTGGAGAGGCTATATGAGTTTTAGAACTACTTCTTTAGTTCTTCACAAAACTAAAGAAGCAGTTCTAAAACTCATATAGAACCAAAATAGCAAAAGCAATGTTGGGCAACAAGAATACATCACAGTCTCAGACTTCAAACTATATCACTAAGTTATAGTGATTAAAAACTGCACAGTTAACACGAAAGCTGATACAATGCAGCAGAATACAGGATGCAGAAAAAAACCTGGGCACACTCAACTATTTAATCTTTGATAAAAGGATCAAAAATGTACACTGCAGGAAAGATAGCCTTGTTAATTAATGGTGCTTGGAAAATTGATAATCCATATGCTGAAGATTGAAACTAGACCCATATATTTCACCCTGTACCAAACTGCTACATGCAGCACAGGAGGATCACTATGAATCCAAGCTGTGTAGCAAGACCCTGTACCAAATAAATAAATAAATAAATATTTTAAAAGAAAGATAATTTGTTATAGAAGAGGCAACAGAAAGCAAATCAATCTAATTGAAATTAGTATCACTAATCAATACTAAATTTGGAAACATGCCATTAAAAATAAAATTTAAAATTATAACAAATGTATTTCATTGTACTGTTAATAAGTTATGTCTTATAACTAAAGCTATGAAGAATTTGGATAAATAAGATGTTATTTAATTGGATACTGAGGATTTTGATAGAAAGACTTAGATTTTATAGCAAAACAAATACTAAAAGGACTTCAAAATTGACCTCTCCTGACATTTTAATATTCAAATTTTTTTATCTTAAACAAGAAGATAATAATAATGGCTAAAACATCATAACATTATCTTTGGAGTAATTATAGTAAAGCACATAGGAAAAAATATTATGTATTACAAAGAAGAAAATACGTCATAGAAAATTTAAATATTTACACTCCTTTCAAAAAATTTTATTTACATTCTGTTTTGAAAACCTATAATTATCAGATATCAGGAACCAACTACTTGAAAAGTATTATTATATCTAAAAAAGACCTTATCTCAATCTGATAAAAACTCTTTATTGCAAACCTATAACCAAGATCATGTTACATGGGTAAAAACTAAATATTTTCTCTTTAAAATCAGGAATAAGACAAGAATGTCTGCTATCATCACTCCTGTTTCATATTAGAATCAAAACATTAGCCAGAGAAATCAGGCAAAAAAACCAGGAAGAGAAGAACTCAAATTATCATGCAGATAACATCATTCTCTATATAGAAGACACAAAAAATTCGACCAAAAGACTCAGAATAACCAAATTCAGGAGTGTAGCATGATACAGAATCAACATAAAAATTATTTATGTTCCTATACACCAAGAATAAACGGAAAGAAAGAAATTAGGAAAACAATACCAGTCATAACAGCATCAAGAAAAAATGAAATAATTAATTAAAGATTGGAAAGATCTCTACCACAAAAAAACATAATAACTGAAAAGAAAGATTGAAGAGGACATCACAAAATAAAAATTGCTTCTTATGTGCCATGCAGGTTTGGTGCCGCTAAACTACATGTCTCTGATGTACATATTTAACATAATCTCAATCAAAATATCAGCAGCGTTCTTTACAAAACTAAAGAAGCAGTTCTAAAACTCATATAGAACCAAAATAGCAAAAGCAATATTGGACAATAAGAATACATCTCAGTCTCAGGCTTCAAACTATATCACTAAGCTATAGTGATTAAAAAGTGCATGGTTAACACAAAAACTAATATAATGGAGCAGAATAGAGGATGCAAAAATAAACCTAGGCACACTCAACTATTCAATCTTTGATAAAAGGATCAAAAATGTATACTACAGGAAAGATAGCCCTGTTAATTAAGGGAGCTTGGAAAATTGATGATCCACATGCTGTAGATTGAAACTAGACCCATATATTTCACCCTGTACCAAACTGCTACACACAGCACAGCTCTTAAATTCTTGGTGGAAGGATGGTGAAAGGATAAAGAAATGAGTACAATAGTCAGAATGCAGAAAGCTGAAGTCAGATGGAGCCTTTTCCCCTAATGCTCCCATTAGGAGAACTGCCCAATTACTGTAGTGCATTTATTTATACAACCAGCAAGAGGCTGATAATAGGTGAAACTCCCCTCCTAATGAGAGAAAGGATTTGCCTACAGCATGTTTGTCTGGCTTGCCTCTAGCACTCCATGTTCTCAGGCTGGCTTTTCTTTTCTTTCTTTTTTTTTCTTTTCAAAGTTTTATTGATAAACATATAGCAATGAGACAGTTTCAAATCAAATCGGAAGTACAGTTTCAACAAATAATACACTGCATATATTCTTCTTAGGGGTTAATTGCTGTACAAGATGCAGACTTGTGATCCTACTTACAAACACCATTAGAACAAATCATTCTATTCATTAAGAGAATGCAACTATATATCTATCCCAACCACTTTGAATACACAGATACAAAATGGACATTCATAGTTATATCCCAATTTTTTTAAGTTCCGTTGTTGAATATTATAGGTGTGTAACTCAGCAAAATATTCTAAAAGAGTCCAGTAGCCCACAATAGCATTGGGTCTTCTGTTTAACTGGCAATGTCAGAAATTATTGACCTGAGTCCCCCACAGCTCAACATAACAGCATGGCTTTACTTCCTATATTTCGTCTTCATACTTTTCTACTAGAGGTTAAGACCAAGGTAAAGCAGGACCTGTGCAACAAGAGTTGTAGCTTTTTGGTCTGAGAAGGTCAGTGAAACGCCCTCAGGATTTATTCTGGCTTTTCTTTAGACCACACGTGTGATTAATCTCCAGCACAGACTCTCCTCACACTAAATAAAGTCAAATTAGACGGAAGTGCTAAATGTTGCTGGGCATGGTGATACTCCCTGTAATCCCAGCACTCAGAAGGCTGAGACAAGAGGATCACTGTGAGTTTATCCCAGGCTGGGCTACTAAGAGAGTTTAAGACCAGTCTAAACTGCACAGAGAAGCCTTGTCTCAAAAACAAATAAAGACTTAAATGGTGAGATGAAACAATCTACTGGAAGACAAACTAGGTAAACCTTTGAAGATATTGGTGTAAGCAAAGACATTCTGAACAGAACCCTAATTGCACAAGAAATAATATCAAGAGTCAACAAATTTGATTGTATCAAATTTAAAAAAATTCTGCATAGTAGAGAGAAAAGACATCCTAACAAATGGGAAAAAATTACCAACTGTTCCTTGGACAAAGGACTAATATTTAGAATATAAAATGAAATAAAAAATAGACTGCCCAAAATAAAAGACCCAATCAGAAATGGGCAACTGAAATAAATACACACTTCTCAAAAGAAGTACAAATGACCAATGAACACATGAAAAACTGTTCAACATCATTGGCCATTATAGAATTGAAAATGAAAACAACGCTGATATTTCATTTAACTCCGAGAAGAATGGCTACTATCAAGTCAAATAACATGCTCATGAAGCTGCAGGAGAAAAGAAACCTTTGCCCACTGTTGATGGCAGTGTAAACTAGTGAAACCATTATGGAAATCAGTATAGATCATAAAACTAAAACTAGATATTATAATATTAGACCTAGTTATTCCTCCTCTAAGTATCTTCCCTAAAGGACTAAGACATCATATTACACTGATACTGCATATACGTGTTTATAACAACACAGTTTGTAACAGCTAAACTGTGGAAGTGTCCTATGCCCATTAACAGATGAATAGATAAAGGAAACTTGGAAACTGAGTGTTTATACAGAGTGGAATCCTACTCTGCCACAGAGAAGGATAAATTGGAGTCATTTTTAGGAAAATGGATGCACCTTTACAAGATAATATTAAGTAAAATAAATAAAACATAAATTTAAATATTAAATGGTTTCTTTTATACAAGAAAAGCAAAATATAAAGAGTAAAATAAAAGATAGGTATGCAATACAAGAGTGATTCATCAGTTCCTATTATTTTGTTCAGTGAAGTTCAGTATTATTTCTATTTCTTTTTTTACTGTTTTGTATTCCCTTAAAAAAAAGGTAGATAATAGGATATAAGGAAACAGAAGTTTAGAAATTAGAAGGGGACCAAAACAATGGAGGAAGGGTAGAGAAGGAAGGGAATTACATGAAAAAATATTTAAAATGTATTATTTTACTATATCAATTATTTATAGGTTATGTAATCATTACTGTTGAAAATATCTACTAATAAAAAGTAACAATTAAACGAAATGGAACAGAGGCTGCAAGGGCTCACATTCCTCAGTTCAAAACCTTATTATATCTAAGATTTCGTTGCTTGTGTGATTTAATTTTTAGTTATAAATTAATAATAACTACCAATGTTCTTTCAAGTACAGAATATTTTTTTCTTAGAATGTTTTGTGTTTTGTTTTCAGTTCTAGGGATCAAGCTTGGAGCGTAGCGCATACTAGCTTCATCTCCAGACCTTGAGAATATGTTTACTTTGGCCAATTTCTTAGTCTTTTCTTTTCTATTGTTTCTCTTTCCTCACAAAGGATAAAAGATCTATTAGTATAGGTACAAGATATTTCAATTTTCCCCTCCTACTAATTTCCCAGCTGATTTATAGTATCTTACTGAAATATCCCTAAAATGTTTGTTATAAATTTCCATTGTATAAATGCAATATGTGATAAGTGCAAGCATAGGCTTCTTATCCCTTCTCTTACAGGGTAGCTTCTTCTACAAGTCACTTGCCAAATAAATATTACCAGATTTCGGGTTACTTGGCTCTCCTGAAGTTAGATTCTAGGTTCCTTTCATCTCAAGCAAACAATTGAAAGAAATGAGCTAAAAGCAATGTCAAGATTTACTTGAAAGAGTAAAATCGTGAAACAGAAGATGACTTTTTGGAGTGAACTCAGGCTAACTAAACGAGCAAAAACAAAATAAGAGTACACTATGGAGGATGAAAGACAAGTTATGAAAAAAGCCATGATAGCAAGTTCTTCTTGGCATCTATGTCCTTTTATGTTCTCAAATTTTTTTAACAACATACTCATATGTTTATTTTATAGATGTATTCCAAAACTAGAATGTATGCTATAGAATACCAATTCTTTTTATTTTCATAAATACATGATTTGCTAATTTCCCCACATTCAAATTGATAAGGACTTTGGCAGCATCTACACTGAATTCTAATCTTGCAAAAATTTATTTCTAAGTCAATAGGACATAAAGCCAGGACAAAGCATTATTTATGACTCACGAAAACAATTGTGTTCCTGAGGCACAAATCATAGAACTATTGAAAGTACCAGCTGGACAAAACTTTGAAGATAAACCAATCAATTTTTTATTTATTTTATTAAGAAACAAATAACAATGAGAGTTTCAAAACCAATTACTAACACAGTTTCAATAATTAATACATTGCATATTGTTGTCTTTGTAGTGGTTATTCATACTACAAGATGCAGACAGGATATCCTGTCCAAACACTATAAGTACAAATCTTTCTTCTCATTGAATTAAGAGAAAGTAGCTGTGTATCTATCGTATTTTCTATATACAGATACAAAATAGTACTTCATTTATATCCCCCATTTCTTGTTCAGTTTTGTCAGAGATGGGTGTTCACTGCCATTTAAATATAGCAGGTGTGTGAATTCAGCAAAATATTCCAATATAGTCCAGTAGTCCATAATAGCAGTGGGTTATCTGTGGTACTGGCATTGTCAGAAGTTGTTAACTTGAGCCTTTTACAGCTCAGCATATTAAAATGGCTTTATATTTTATAAATCGTTTTTATATTTTTCTGCTGGATGGTTAAGACCAAGATGAACCAAGACCTATACAACAAGAAGTGTAACTTCTGTGTTTGTCAAGGTCAGTCAGATCCCCTCAGAATTTACCCTGAAACCCTGTACAACAGTTTGTAGATCTTTTGTCGGTGTCAGCCATGTGTATGAGTCACGGCCTTTGCTTGACCAATTTGCTCTCTGTGAAAGCCTGAGAGAATGTTTCTCTCCATGTGACTCTCCTTAAGCACACTCTACATCATCAGTTTCTTTTGTGGCACCATAACCTTACAAAATGTTACAGTACAGGTTCTCTTATGTCCTGAATCCTCCCTGACCTTGAAAAGCTAAGGCCAAAATGTTGGCTGTTCTTGCAGCCCTTCTTTTTCTCTAATTTTTAGTCTGCAAACTTAGGTTGTTAACTCTCCAGAAGAGAAGTGTAATGATATTACTACCCTATAATGTAATCTGTTGAGCTTAACCTCACTATCTATTTGAATATCAAACATCTTAGACATAGTATGTAACAGGTATTTTCCATCAAGTATTGATATGTTAAAATTTAAATCCCAACAGAATATGAAGAACAAAATAAAAAATTAAAATAGGAATAAACACTTATATATTTTTACACAGAAATTTAGAAATCTAACCATATACAGCATTGTAGCAGGATAGTCCCATGACATTTTTTTCTTATCTCTTATTTTCATTTATTACTTTTTTTTAAACATTTACTTGAGAGACAGTCTAGCAGTAATTGATATGACATGAAAAGCAGTACATATTTAGAAGACCAGGATGACAGGCATTCCAAGCATGACCCTAGTATTACACATTGCTATCTTCAGTACAATTGCTTAGTTCACAGGTATCAGCATAGTTAGTCAGGGTGAAAATCCTACCAATTAACTGTTAGTTTCAAAAACATACTGAAGAGTCTCAGATCATTGCCTTAACCATCTTGTGCATATAAATGTATAGTTTTGTCCCTGTCATGTTTCCTAGCTTTTCTCCTTGCCCTCTCTTCATTGTTTAATCCTTAAGTTCTCACTTTCCATTTTGTTGTGTTATCTCTTTCAATTTTTATTTCTTCTTTTGAGTGAGAGACTATATGATATTTACAGATGTGAGTCTAGTTTATTTCACTTATGAATATATCTTCAAGTGGCATCTACTTATATATAAAGGCTTTGAGTTTATCATTCTTTTTAGCTGAGTAATACTCCATTGTATAAAAATACCACATCTTCTTCATCCATTCCTCAGGTGATTGGTTGTTTCCAAGATTTAGCTATCACAAATTGTGCTGCTATATACATGGGTGCACATATATTACTATGATATGATGTTTTCAGTTCCTCTGGGAATATTCCCAGTAGAGGGATAGCTGGTTTGAATGGGATTTCCAGTCCTAGTTTTTCAAGGAGTCTCCACACTGATTTCCATAATGGTTACATCACTCTACATTCCCACCAGCAGTGGAGAAGGGTTCTTTTTTCCCTACAACCCCTCCAACATTTGTTAGTTGATTTCTTTATGATAGCCATTCTTTCTGTGGTTAGACCGTATCTCAGTGCTGGATAAACCAATCAACTGATGAATGCTTGTACAGCATATCATTGGATTTTCCCTCCTAATCTACTCTGCCAGCCTATTTCTTTTAATTGGTGAATTGAGTCCATTTACATTGATGGCTGTAATTGAGATGTACTGACTTATGTTTGCCAAGTTATTTACCTTTTGTTGTATGTCTCTTTTTCTCGTGTTTGATTTGTTTATCATATTTGATGGGTTCTTTCCGTTCTTATTCATGGAGTTGTGGTCATTTTGATCCTTCTCTAGAATATCTTTTTGTAGTCAATGTAGTGTTAGCTTTCTCATCATGAAATTCTTTAACTGTTCTTTGTCATGGAAATATTTCACTTCTCCATTAAACTTGAGAGTTTTGAAGGGCATATAAATCTGGGTTGGAGTTTGTTTTCTTGCAAGACTTATAGTACTTTGCTTCATGCTCTTCTTGACTTGACAGTTTATGAAGAGAAATCTGCTGTTATTCTGATGGGTTTTCATTTAAATGTGTTCTGTTTCTTTTCTCTAGTAGTTTTTAGTATAGTGTTCCTGTGCTAAATTTCTGGGATCTTGATTATTATATGTCTGTGTGTGTTTTTAATTGGGTTGATGTTATTTGGAGTTTTATATGCTTTCGCTTACCTGAATGTCAGCTTGTTTCCTCATATTTGGAAAGTTTTCTGCTATTCTTTCTGCCCATATCTTTTTTTTATATCATTTGTATTGACTCCTTCTTTTTCACTGATATCTATTAGTCTTACATTGTTCATCTTTGCATCGTCTTGCAGATGTTGAATTATTTTTTCCTGCAGCCTAGTTGTTTTTAAGAGATCTTTTCTTACCTTTTCACTAACTGGAATGGTGTCTTCAAAGTCTGTGTCTTCAAGGTTTGAAGGTCTATTTTCACTTTCAATAAAATGGTTTTGCCAGCTTGTGATTGAGGTTTTAATTTCCTATATATCTCTTTGAATCTGCTTCATGCATCCTATTTTTTTCCTATATTGCTAATTCAATGATTCCATCATTTTTCTATTCTCCTTTATCTATCAGTGTCTTCTTTAGAAGTACTTAGTACTTCTTTCATTATAGTTATCATTTCTTTTTTTATTTCAGAAATTATTTCTGATCTGATTTCCTCTATACCTTTGTGCAGTTGTTTCTTTACTTAAGATACTATCATTTCTGAGATTTCAGGTGTGTGATTTCCAATTTCTTTTATGCTATTGTCTCCTTCATTTGTTCTGGGTGGGCTTGGGGCCTGAGAATGCATTTTGCCCTTCTCTTTGTCATTTTGTATAGCATTGTCTTCTGACTTTTGGTGTAGAGCTTTGAGGCAGTTATTACCTTAGCACTAGGTCTGTATTTACCAAGTTCAAACTCATCCAGGTGGGTGTAGCTTGGGTCTGGCTGTTGTGCTCCACTTCTTCCTGCTGCAGCCCTTGGAAATGAAGTGGAAGTGAACCCACTGTGCTGCTCTGGCAAAATGTTCTGCTCCTGGATTAGCTGGGTGGCTCTTGACTCTATCATCTCTGCAGGAAGTTCTGCTGCTGTGTCCACATCAGGCTTGTCTGATGGAGGAAGTTCCACACACATGCCTGGTCTGAATGCTGGCTGGAATGAGATCTGGCAGGCCAATTTGCAGTCCCACACATACACTGGGCCTGGGAGCTGGTTGAAATGGTCATCCCCACTCACAAACCTGGCCTGGGCACTAGCTGGAATCTGTTATCCAAGTCTTGATGAAAGATCTATTACATTTGAGTTTATCCAGGTGTGCCTGGTTTGGGTCTAGCTGTTGTGCTCAGCTGCCTCCTGCTGCAGCTCTTGGAAATGAACCTGTTCCCCTCCCCTGGCCCAGGGGCTCAGAGGAGCTCAGAAGAGCTCAGAAGCTCTCCCACACACTGGCAGGGCCTGGGCTTGGCCTGGGTCTGGGGGGTCCCGAGGGTGTGGCAGAAGTCACTCACTTGGTGGGCTTGGAAGATGAGCTCTGGAGGGGTGGAGGGGTCCCAAGGGCGAGGCAGTGGTTCTCACTCACGCAGCAGGCCTGAGTTTGGTCCACAGAGTTCCTGCCTGAAGTCTTGATTTTTTAAAGAGAATTCTCAAGGCTTCCATTGGCTCATAGCAGGAGCTTTCCTTTTGGATGATCTTGTTCCTCAGAAAGCTCAGATGGGACTAGTTTTATTCTAGAAATATAAATCCGATTTCTTTCTCCGCCACCTTTACTACAGTGTGAATAGCCAAAATCACTACCATTTTGTTGTACGCTCCAAGGTTTTATGAGTACTGATTCTCCAGGATGGACAACAGGTACCCGCTGGGCTAGTAGCTGGCACATTGGGATAGCCTACTGTACTTGAACCAGATTAATGAGACATTGTAAGAGCCTTGTGATCTCTAGGTCTACCATCATTTCAGAGGATAGAAATGGCCTCCAACATAACACTTCAAATGGGCTCAAACACTTAGGAATTCTCATAAGCTTGTTACCAGTTAGAGCCAGGACTTGAATGTCTGTTAGCACGGTTTCACAAGAGCTCACTTTAGGATCTGATTTGTTCTCTCCACCAAAAGATTGAGGCCCACTTCTCATGTAGGAGTGTTTGCAAGTCACTATATCCCTTGGGGAAGGATTAGATGTTTCCTCAGGGACTAGGCATAGGGATAAGGCCTTGAGGACCTGTAGGTCTTCCTTTTCCTTCCCTGTCTTCCTTCTGATTTCCCAAGAAGAATTTGGACATGTCTCTTTGGTGTCTTTTGCACTGCATGATGGTGGCCTACCAGAGAAGATGACCTGCTATAGGAGTTGTACAATTCCTTTTAGAGATGATTAACAAGGATAGTTCCATCAGTGAAAGGCAAAAGCTTTATGCAATCTGGAGAGAAACAAGAGTATAAGCCTACTTCCATCAGTGAACCACACCTCCTCAGGGTTTTGGAGGAGCAGGACACTGATATTCTGCCTGCCTGCATATGTCTGGGACATCATTTATCCACAAAAGTAGCTAACTTCTGGGCCTTTAAGCATCAGAGAAGCAGAGTTAACAGTACTGCAAGATTTTATAATAACTCAAGGGTACCTAACAGCATGGCCTGATACTTAGTGATCCGTTCCCATGTTGACCACAAGTAACTTTGGACTCCAGAATAATTCTGACCTGGTTGGGAATCAGGACCTCTAGTCTCTGTCCCAGAGTTAACGTTTCAGCTTCTTCTTCCTCAAGGAATCTGTGGTTAGGGGCCCCCTCAAACTCAACTAAGGACATATAGCTGAAGGAAGATTTTTTTTTTAGAGAAATAAGAATGGAATGAAATAATTGAACTGGCTCACCCATAATATCCAAGATTGTCCAGCATTTCTCACAGGAGATGGTGTCCTGGGACAGACATTTCGCGTTTCACTGGGCCTCTTCAGTAAATGAAAATTTCAACTGGCCAGCCCTCTCTCTGAGAGCAGGAATAGTTAAACTTTCAGTGACATGAGTCAAGCACATTGGCTTCCTCACACTTGGAGCAGGGCTCAGGCAGTGTCTTGGTGAAGTTACATGCCCAGTTTATAGTGTTCTTGCACTTGAAAAGGAAACTCACTTGTCTCTGGGTTTTCACTTAGATGATTTTAGTGAGTCTGAAGCACTATCTCTTATGACAGTTATGTAATCTTAGACTTTCTTTTTTGCCCCTCATCTGTGTATAGGTTTTTTTTTTTTAAAGTATTTTGTGCAGGGTCTACAGGGTCTCACTATGTAGATCAGTCTCATAGTGATTCTCCTATTTTCAGCCTCCCAAGCACTAGGATTACAGGTGTGTGCCACAATGCCCAGTCTCAACTGGCATCTCAGCATGCCCCTGGGGTGAGGCCAGCACAGCATGCTGGGGATCGAAACCCAGACACTGTGCTCTGCCTAAGCAGGTGCTTTAGTCTGCTGAGCTATCAGGCCAACTCGGGGTCTAGGTTTTTGAACATATGAAAGGCTGTGTCTAGCAATTGGGCCAAAGGTGTCTTTGGACTCTTTAAAATTTTATAGGCTATGCTGAATATTTAGGGCTGAATAATACATGAACTAATGACCCTCTGGTGCTTTTCCCTACCTGGAAAATGGCTCTGTATTAATATATTTATAAAAGGTTCAATGTACCTCTTTGTCTCCCTAAAAAGAGCAGCTAATACATGAGACATCATCCATGGCTAGTATTGTAGTCTCAGTTTGGTTCTGTTGAAGGGGGAATAATCTCTCCGGGGTAGTTTCCTTTCCTTTTTAAATCACATTCATTGTTTAAAGAACATTTGCATTGTTCCTAACCTCTTCTTGAATTATTTGTCTTTCTTTGGAAGATAGTAAATGGCCAATATTAGCTGAACATATCACCATGAACCAAAAGTATGAGTCAGGTGAAAGTTTGAAACCCATCTCCAAAATTACTAGGGTCTTCTGACAGTTGTACTGCTGGATATCAGCAGTGGAAAAGGCTCCTACACTAAAGTATTCTCTCCCACCTCTGGGACTTAGGAACAGGATATGTTGTGAACTAGAGTGATAAGAAGTACTACTTCAAGGGCCAGCCAAATAGCTCAGCAGATTAAAGCAACTGCTTTGACAGGCACAGGGGCCAGGAGTTTGATCCCCAGGCCTGCCATGCCTGTCCCATCCCCGGGGTTCACTAAGCCTACAATGGAGACTGGGCATGGTGATGCATGCCTGTAATCCTAGCACTTGGGAGGCTGTAAACAAGTAGATCACTATGAGTCTGATCTATGCAGTGAGACCCTGTACACCCTGTCCTAAATGCAAAAAATAAATAAATAAATAAATAAATAAGCTACTTCAGGTTGACCTGTGGACCTTAAAGCTGAGAAGCATGGTGAAGGGCCTGAGAATGCTGAACTCCTCTGGAACGAGAGACTGTAATGGAGTTCCCAAGTCATTTAGGGGGCATGGGACTTGATTTATGGATCTGGGGTTATAAGGAGAAGGTCATATAAACCTCCCAGTCTCATAAAAGAAGTCAGAGAGACGCACATTTCTCTGAGAGACAAGTGGGGTTGTCAGGATGAGGTCATCCAGAATATCTTTCTCCTCCTTGGTGGCCACTCTAAACACCACAGTTCCTGAGCTTTCCCTTGAATAATGAGTCATGACAACTTAAACATAAGGCATTTCATTCCATCTTGTATGTTTTCAGCAGAAACACTGTATCTAGAGAATAGTATTGTAATTTAAAGTGCCATTATACACATCTCTTGCCACCTCCCAATTTGTACTGAAACCAAACTATATTGCAAAAGTAGATAAGCTGTTCCTATTTTAGGCTGCCAAGATCAGCTGTTTCCACTTCTCAAGATTACAGCCTAGTAGCAAAGCTATTGAAATCCACACTGTGGCAAAGTCTGAGGTTTCTCATTGGCTTAGCTTGGTACCTAATGAAGGAAGAAAATAACTAGGTCTTGACTCGTTAAGGTGAGGTACCACACAGAAGAATCAGAGGTTCCATAAAGCATCCCTGCTGAGATCCTGACACGAGCAGGCAAACATCTCTGTCCAAGTGATGCCAGCATCATTAAACACAGAAGAAAACCCCATGAGGGTGGTCTCCATGTTCGGATCCATTACCTCTTCAGAGAGATGGAGGCAAAGGCACTGGTTGGCTTTGCCTAGTCCTTTAAAGCTTTGAATAAAGGATGAAACCTCCCCAAGCAAAGGGCCTTAGCCACTTAACTAAATCCCTTGATGGTCCAACTTGCATTTTGAGTCCCTCAATGACTCTACTTAACCAGAGTGCATCCAATTAGGAAGACTGTCCACCATATCTACTCTGAGAGTAAAAAGGCTAAGAACAAGGATGACTTCACTTTTTTATAGTCAAAGTCTGTTCAATTAAATTTTAACAGTTATTTGTTCCATTTAGGTTATCAGACATAGGGTTTTAAATTGTCTGTACTTAAACAAGGAAGAAATTCAACCTGGAGCCTATAGCCTTAGGAGGGATTCAAAAGTGGGTAAATGAACCTGGATTGAATAGGCCCTGCCAGCCATTGCCTTCCCTCTGCAAAACGTTTGGGTGCTTCTTCTTAAAATACACATTTTTTTTTCTTTTCCATGTGGGTAAGAGCTCTCAATTAAAATAATTCAGAATGAAAAGGCATTTCTGTCTTTTTCTCCAAAATCAAAGGCTTAACTTATAAGGTCAGGAGAGAGACAGAGACAGAGACAGAGACAGAGACAGAGACACAGAAAGACAGAGAGACAGGCAGAGAGAGACAAAGAGACACAGAGAGTATAGACAGAGAGGAACACAGAAACAGAGACACAGTGAGACAGA
>NW_004524586.1:6343283-6353986 GCF_000260255.1 Octodon degus | reverse complement strand
AAACCAGAGTAAGCAGCGACCAGGTTAAACATCCCCCTAACAGGAAACAAAGAAAAAAGAACAAAGAAAAGAAAAAGAAGGGAAATGAAATAGCAAATAAACACAACAAAAACTAAGAAATAAAAGCAATTTACAAAACTAAAGTGAAGAGCAGGTTAATCTCCAAAGCACGTAGCAAAGTACAACAAACAAATATATAGACAATAAAGGCCCACAGTATGAGCAGCTACAGCTAAAAATAAATCTTACATTTTCTTTCCTCATTCCCATGGACAGCACAGGAAGCTCCCCACAGCACCTTGAGATGAGTCTGTCACTTCTCAGTTTAAAGGAGAGAGAGGGAAAAAAGCAAAATGTTTGTCAGAAAGAAACAGAATTTATGTATAACATAGGCCTTATGGTGGTCTCCAGTACCTGAGTTTTAGTCTTGGCTGGCTATGCTAAGACGTAATTGGGTAGCTCCTTCTTAAAGTGGCGTGCCAAATAAACATGACTCAACTCAAGCACACACCTGCAATTCCAGCCTGGGCTGCATAGCAAGACCCTCTCTAAGAAAAAAAAAAAAAAAAAAGGCTACCAGATTTTGAGTTTCCTGTCTCTTCTTCTGGAATTAAATCCAAAGTTCTTCTCATCTCAAAGAATTGAAAGAAAGAAGCAAAAAGGAAGGGTAAAGTTTATTTGAAAAAAATAAAAGTAAAGAGCCAGGGAGAAACTTGCTGTGCAGATTGAACCTGGGCCAAATGAAAGAGGAAAACACCAGATAAAAGTAAACCCTGGAGGACACAGGATGGGCTATCAGGAGGAAGCCATGATAACTAGCTCTTCGTGGTGTCTGTGGCCTTTGATGCTGTCTAAATCTTGAGATAACCCATGAGAATGTCTATGCATGGGTCCTGACAGGTGGTGCTGGGATCTCGCACCTCAGGTTGACATCAAATCTGGGCTATCCTATTGAAAACCTGCTCCAATTCGTGCAATAATATGTAGGGATTTGTAGACCATTCTGTGCATGTGTCCTGGGATCTTATAATTAACAGATCATACCTGCTTCCTCAGCTGGCTTTGTCATACCCTAATCCATTTTACTTCTATTTAAATCTGAAAACAACTTTTTGGATGATCACTCTTGCAAAGAAAAAAAAAAACACTTAATTTTTTTTTCCTTAAAATTAACACTACTTTGCTTTGGTCATGATTTTTTTTCTTTTTAATATATTTAGTATAGGGTCTCACTATGTAGCTTGGACTCATAGTGATCCTCTTGTCTCAGCCTCCTAGTGCTGGGATTACAGGCCTGTGCCACCATGGCTGTGCGAGGAGCTGGTGCAGCATGTGGTGCCCAGGATAGAACCTGGTCCCTGTGCTTGCCCAAGCAGGCACTTAGTCTGCTGAGCTATCTAGTTGGCCATTAGTCATGAATTAGAAAAGTTAGTAAAGCAAATATAATGCGCTTTTGTCAACTAACCGGTGTCAGCCAAAATCAGATATAATTTTTCTAAAAGTAAACTTTTTTTGTTTAATTTAAATAAAGGTTATGCATTTACTTTAGTTAACATTTCATATATTGAAATGTATTGGGCTAGCAAGAGAGCTCAGCGGTCTAATGCGCCTGCGTAGGTAAGCTTAGGCAAGTATGCAGGAACCGCGGTTCAGCCCCCAGCACCACATGCCTGGCAGTCCTCCACTCCTAGGGTGGGCTGAGATGGCCACAAAAAGACAAACAAAAAGTATTAATGCTGTTGAATAGAAATTAACTAATACTATAGGGCAAAGTATTAATGAAATTATAGTTTTAGGTATACTTTACAGGAGATTTTTTTAAATACCACTTTCATACTGAGTGTCATGTAGATAATCGTTATTATACCCATCTGTTCATTTTGTGATCACTTTAATATACCTACAGATGCATTTTAATTTTGTTATTGTGAAGGTCAAACAATATTAATGAAATTATAGCCTAAAATACAATTTTAAAAAAACTTTTAAAAGTGTCCTTTTCTTACCACATGTGGGGCCAGACCTTCCCCTGGGAGCTCTGAGCAGGCCACCAGACCATGCCTATAATCCCAGCGTTGGGGAGGCCGAGAACAGGAGGCTCACTACTGAGCCCGAGCTGTGTAGTGAGACCCTGTACCAAATATATATATATTTTTAAAAGTAACCTTTTCTTTTTGGGTGGCATGTACATAATCATAATAATGATTATACTAATGTGTTCATTTTATGATCACTTTAAGAACCCTTTGAGTTAAATTTAATTTTGTTATTTGTAATAAATTAAGTAAGTTTATCTCTGTATTATAAAACCTGTGCCCTCTTTTTGCTTGGTAACATAATTCTAGGAAGAATGTGAGATAGTCACATGGATTTTATTTTGTACTGAAACAGATAATTTATTTTCTTGTTCTTGTTGCTTCTTAAAAGATTATTTTGCACACATGTAGGAAGGTAAAAATTGCATCCTGGCTATATCTCACTTCAAAAACTAATAATAGTTTCAACTTACTTATTATGATTCTCCTACTTTAAAGGACTAGAGATCTATAACAACATTGCTCCAGGGGCATCTTTGCTCATGCTGCATCATCTTTTTCAAAGCTCCAAGCAATCACTTGTGGAGCCCTAGTATTGCGTAGAGCCCCATTTGAGAAACTCTGCATGAGGGACTTGGGTAAGAAATAGTAAAGAATTTGGCCCTCTTTGCAAAATAATATTAGTAATTACAACTTTTACAACTTACAACTATATGTTCTGTCAACATATTATTCATAAGTTATGTTATCCATAAGGATACACTATTTATATAGTTAGGAAACACTGTGTAAAAGAACACATAAAATATGTTATGTTATAACATATGGCTATGTTAAAAAAAAAGACAATGGATATGCCAAATAAAACATATTAGACCAAAGTTCAGTAGTCAAAAGAACGGGCATAAACGAAGCACCCTGAAAGATACAGGCCCAAGTTAGGAGTAAAGGATATGGGTGAATTGTGAAGGCCTTGAACTAAGGAAGAAAGTGGTCTTGAAAATCCCTTAAGAATTTGAGGAAGTAATGTAGCTGATGAGACTGATTAAGAGAAAATAAATTAAAGGAAGAATTTAGAAGTAGACAGGCAAGTACAGACATTGTAATAATTTATGTAAATGGAAATGAGTTCCAGACAAGAATGGTGGCAACAGAAATTAAAAAATGAAATGGGTATGAAAAACATGATTTTAGAGTTAATGATATCTCAGATCAATCCAACAATAAGCAAATTTTTAGTAATGGTTATGATATTTTAATTCTTAGAAATATTAGAATTATGGGCTTCAGTGATACATTTTGGAAGTCCTGGAAGGTTGAATTATTTTTTAAGACTCACTTGTGAGTCTTCTTTCTTGGCTTTGTACCCTTACACTATCTCTGTCATGTCATGCAAGAATATAGACCCAACAGTCTCAGATCTTTATATTTTTCCAGAAAAGTTAGAAATCCCACTACTCTATGGAATATTCTTGTATTAAACATCAACAGCTATTTTTTGTTGAATAAATTGCATTGTAAATGTGATATTGTTGCCAATTTGCAACATTTGTCTGGAATTCTGTATACAGTCTTTTTTTAAAACCTGTGTCAGAGATCAAACACTGCTTTCTGCCTGCTAGGAAAGTGCACTGTCAGTGAGCTAAACCTTCAACCCTTTATGTGCTGCTTTCTGAAATCACCTTGAAAGGTATCTAAGACAAAAAAAGAATCCCTCTTTGAAGTCTGTATCATTCCTTGTTAGCAGGAAGTTCACAGGAAGATATTTTTAATTTTAGCTCATATTTTTTCTTTACTGTAATATTGGCTTAAAAGTTACAAGCCTTTCTCTGCTTCTTCCCAGCCAGGTCTCTAGATAAACTCTATAACTTTGCTGATTGCTCTGGACTCCACCTGATCTTTGCTCTAAACGCATTGCGTCGTAATCCCAATAACTCCTGGAACAGTTCTAGTGCTCTGAGTCTGTTGAAGTACAGCGCCAGCAAAAAGTACAACATTTCTTGGGAACTGGGTAATGGTAAGTAATGATGTTATTTCCTCTAAATTAACAAGGTAAAAGGGTGAGGTGATAAAATGGCTTGGGATAACGTCTGTGAGGTTGTCTCTAGTACACTGGCCCAGAACACATTTGGGATGTTTGGCCACCGATTTGATTCTCCACACAGTAGAAGACTATCTAGTGGACTCCAGTAGCCTTAGTGAATTCACATTATTTGTATCTATAGTTATCCATTCCAAATATAGGGAAGATGCCACAGAATAGAGAAAGCATAGTGATTTATTAGTAGCAAATAAATGTTAAGCCAGACACAGGCCCTTTGTATAGCCTGAGCTTCATTGTATAATGTGTTTTCTATGGAAAATCTATCCTGCCAGATGATTTTCTAAAATAATAATTTGAAAGAGCTCTGATCAAATATATTACAGAGATGCTATATGATATATGAACCTTGTGAAGGTTCAAAATCCACACTAGCATATAAAAACTCTGAGAAATTCTGCTGCAAAGATATCTGTTCAACATTTTTCATTCTAGCATTTCTTAATGCACTTGGCCAAAGCTTGTTTCAGGGGTGTGCAATGTCTGCAGTCACATAGGACCCAAGTCCTAAAACCCAAGCTTGGTTTACTCTTCTTCTGTTTTAATCTTGAAATTCTTAGGGGCCAGGGAGATAGCACAGTGGCATAAGCGCCTGCCTATCATGCACATAAACACAAGGTCCCAAGTTCGATCCCCCATGCTGCAAGAAAAAAACACCAAAAAAACAAACCTCTAAGAAGGAGCAGGCAGCAAGCTCAGTGATCTAAGTTCTTGCCAGTGCAAAGAACGCTGCTCCTTGCTGGCCACTGAAGCCAGGCATGTAGCATATGCCTATAATCCCAGCCCTGGGGAGGTTTAGACATGAGGATCACTATGAGTCCAAACTGTGTAGCGAGACTCTGTACCAAATATATGTACATACTTACGCACATACATACATCTTTTTTTTTCTTTTTTTGTAGAACCGGGGATTGAACTCAGACACTTGCACTTGCCAGGCAAGTGCTTATTCTACTGAGCTATCTTCCTGGCCCCATAATACAACTTAAAAAAAAAATTCTTAGTAAATATTTAAAAAAGCTTCAGGGGGTCCTGCCCATTAGCTCAGGTGTTTAAGTGCCTGCTGAAACAAAGCAGTCAAGCTCAGGATGCTGTGGTTCGATCCCCTCATCCTCAAGCCAAACCAGACCTGCTCTGAAGGCATCCTGAGTGGCCCCACACACAAAAAAAAGATTCAGGCTTTCATCTTGCATGAAATCCTGAAAATCATGTATGATGTGTGTGTGTGTGTGTGTGTGTGTGTGTGTGTGCGTGTCTGTCTGTCTGTCTGTCTGTCTGTCTGTCTGTCTGTCTGTCTGAAAGCAGCATCTACCATTATTTCCATAGAACATTAGTCCATGGCAGTTTAGATAAACATTTCCTGAACAATGGTATTTTATCAATGATATTTATTTATGTATGATATGTATGCTATTCTGTAGATTCCATGACTGCAATGTTGGGCATAGTTAAAATTTAGGGTAGTACAAATCTGAAAATTTTCTGATTATCTAAATTTTGATTTACCTTTTGGTACATCTTAGAACAAAATAACTGAATTTATAAACATTGTCTTCTCTTAAAATTGTAGTTGCAAATTGATTTTAAAATCTTAACCCATGGATTTGTAAGTCTGTAGCTAGCCCATATTTGTTTGGAGCATTATAGTTGTATGTACATGTGCACACGCAATTGTATTCATACATGTACTTATTACATTCTGAAATTTAAAATTTTCATAATAATATGGCAAAGTAGGAGGGTGTTGTAAGAATAATTGCCCTTCTTATGAGTAGCCATTAATTGGAAAGTAACTTTTGTTTTCCTTCCTCTTACACTGCTTTACTCTTTCTTATTGAATGAAGGAATTTTTTACATCTTATTTTATTTTTTAAAGTATAGAATTCCATAAGTTATGGTATATTCACACAGTTTACAACCTTCCTTACAATAAATTTCAGAACATATTTATACCTCACAAATAAATCTTCATTAGTCTCAGTTGTAAGCAACCATTTTTGTCTCTATTGGTTTTTTCTTTTTTTAAACTTATTTTTAATTTTATTTTGAAGAGTAAAAGTAAATACAAACAAGGACAGAAACAGAATAACAAACAACAATACATATGGTACAGAATTTCACAACTAGAATAAAAATTTAACAATGGTTGTTGTATTACATATTTTCATCATAAAATCTGTTGTTCAAATTAATAGATAAAGGTATGTAAGACTGGTCTAATAATTCAACAATAACGTTTAATTCAAGAAACCTAATTATTTTCTTGTCCTTTTTTACTTTTTAAAAAAATTTTATTTTAAAGAGAATATGCCAATTGATAAGACATTAGAAACAGTACACATTTAGAAGAATAAGATGAGAGGTATTCAGCCATGGTTTTTGTATTGCATTTGGCTGTCTTTGATGTAGTTGCTCAGATTATAGGTATTATCATATAGAGTTCGTCAAAGTGAAAATTTTAAACATTAACTACTACTTTTTAAAAAGTGATGGAAATGAGAACCACAATCATCATGAATGTGTACTTGCAGGATTTTTCCTCCTTACTTTTTTTTCCTTTCCCTCTTCTTTATCTTTTATTCCCTATGTTCAGTTTCTTTCCATTTTACTATATCTACTATTCTTTTCAGATCTTATTTATTCTTTCAGGTTCTTACACTAGGGAGACAATACAATATTTACACATATGGGTCTGATTTCACTTATAATTATAGCCTCTATTTGCATCCATTTACCTATAAAGACCTCAAGTTTGTCTTTCTTTATAGCTGATATTTTATTGGATAAAATACCACGTCTTTTTTATACATTACTCATGTAATGGGCATTTTTGTTATTTCCAAGATTTAGCTATGACAAATTATGCTGCTATAAACATGGTCGCAAATATATCACAGTGGTACAATGTTTCTAGTTTTTTTGGAAAAATACACATAAAGGGAATAGCTGGGTTGAAATGCCTTCCAACCTAGTTTTTGGAGGAGTTTCCACACTGAATTTCATAGTGGTTATACCACTCTACACTCACACCAACAGTGGAAAAGGGTTCCTTTTTCCCTACAGCCTCTCCAGCATTTGTTATTAGTTGACTTCTTTATGATAGCTCTTCTTTCTGGTTCTAAGGGTTTTATTGACATGAACATTTTCAATTTTGAAAATCTAAAACAAAATTTTATAACAAAATAATAAAAGATAAACAAGTGTTAATATACTCTATCATTATCTTCAAAGTAGCTACTGAGAGACACAAAGATTCTCTCTTATAAAGAAAAAACAATGGATAATAATATAAAACTTTCTTTTCAATTAACTGGAGAAACTAGTAGTATAAATGAAATAAATTAGCATATATCTTACAACATTTTTGAAACAATGAAATAAGCAGTTTGGGGACTCATTTGAACTTCTGCTTACTTCCTATTTGTCCATCTCCTATTTCTCTCTCTCTCTCTCTCTCTCTCTCTCTCTCTCTCTCTCTCTCTCTCTCTCTCTGTATAAATATAAGACAAGCCATGAATTATTTAGACTCATACGTCTAACATATTGCACTTATCATTAGTGTTCTCATGTTGCATCCTTTTACATATGAATACCTCAATTTTATCTTTCTGTTGGTGCAATAGTATTCCATTGCACTTAGGTACCAAGTTTTCTTTATCCTGCTGATGGACATGTATGCTGTTTTCAAGATCTAGCTATTATAAATTGTGTTGTTATATACATAGATATATATTTTTCTGTATTATGATCATTTTTTGTTAATTTTATTGAGAAAGAAATAGTAAGAGTTTCCAAACAGGTTAGTAGGACAGTTACAGAAATTAATACATTGCATATTGTTATGTTTGTAGTATTCAGAGTACTAGATGCAGATATGATATCTTGACTAAACACTATTAGTGTAAATCTCTCTTCTCACTGAACTAAGAGAAAGTAGCTGTATATCTATCCTATTTTGCATAAAGATATATATGTATTTTTTTCACTACAAAATGGTCCTTCATTTCCATCACCCTTTTTTGTTTAGTTTTGTGAGAGATTGGTGTTCTATTGCCATTCACATATTGTAGGTACATGAATTCAGCAAAATAATTGAATATAATCCAATAGTCCATAATAGTAGTGGGTTATCCACAGAACTGACAATGTCAGAAGTTGTTAATTTAGCCTTCCACAGCTCAGCATATTAATATGGCTTTACTTTTTATAGCTCATGTTTATACTTTTCAACTGGATAGTTAAGACCAAGATAGAGCAAGACCTATATAACAAAAATTGTAACTTTTGTATCTGATAAGTTCAGTCAAATCTTTACCCTGAAGCCTTGTACAGCAGTTTGTAGATCTTTTGTCCATGTCAGCCATCTGGATGAGTCACAGCTATTGCTTGACCAATTTGCTCTCTGTGAAAGCCTGAGAGAATATTTTCTCTCTAGGTGACTCTCCTTAAGACCACTATACATTATTGATCACTTTCCTCTGTGGCCCCATAATCTCCTTGAACAAAAAATTGGTACACCACTGTGTTTCAGAACGTTACAGTACAGGTTCTCTTATGTCCTGGGTTCTTAGAGGGAAATTTATAGCTGTGAACTCACACATTAGGAAAAAGAATGGGAACAAATAAATACCCTAATGCCAATGAGGCCACTAAGCTTAAGAGTAGACCTTCAGGACTGCAGTGAACCTTGAGACTCTGCAAGCTCACTGCCAGGATGATGCATGGGGTGCCTTCCACCATGCAGCCAGTCATGGCCAAGATATAGGAACTTGCAGATGCAGTGAGGGCTCAGCTTGAAGAGAAGGAAAATCAGAAGTACTCAGCTTTCAAGACCATGTCCTTCAAGTGCCAGATAGTGGCTGGGACCAACTACTTCATCAAGGTGGACACTGGGGTCAAGAATTTCTTGCATTTGTGGGTGTTCAAGAGCCTCCCACATAAGAACCAGCCCCTGGTGCTGGCTGCCTATGAGACCAACAAGTCCAGGCATGACAAGCTGGCCTACTTCTAGCCCCTTGACCTGCGCAGCTCCATGCAGCTGCCACCCTTTATCACCTGCAAGCCCATGTTTGGAACCATGATGTAAATCATCCTGCTGGGCTACTCAGCCATGAGGAGCAGCTTCTTACACTGAGGCTCCAAAATGTCTTTGTGTAGTTTTCCCCTCCCAAGCACTTCATTTTGGGGATGCTATTGTGAAACTTATGGGTTCCATAATTTCTCAAATATGCTTGCCTATGTCTTTGTCTTCAAAAGTTGTACCTGTTATATTCTACTAGATTATTTCTGTTTTAAAACTTAGTTATTTTAGTTCAGCATATGGTGAAATATATGAGTCTAGACTCAATCTTCAGCATGTAATTATTTAATTCTTTCGGCACTTTTTTTTTTTTTTTTTTTTTTTTACCAGGGATTGAACTCAGGACCCTGCACTTTCCAGGCAGGCACTTATTCTACTGAGCTATCTCCCAGGCCCCCAGCACCATATTTCAAGATGCTCTATTTCCCATAAGTTTTTGGCCCTTTTATTAAAGATACAATAGCTTTGTTGCCTTGAGTTGTTTCCATTTCCTATATTTTGTCCCATTGATATTCATGTCTGTCTTGTGCCATGATAATGCTGTTTTAATTACCATAGCTTTGTAGTAAAACTTCAAGTCTGGCACTGTGATAACACCTACTTGCTTTTTGTTACCAAAGATTGCTTTTGTTATTCTGGATCTTTTTTGGTGTCAGGTGAATTTTATGTCTGTTTTCTCTAGATAGGTATGATATACCATTTGGATTGCATTAAATCTGTATATCAGTTTTGGAAATATAAGCATTTTGATCATATTAGTTTTGCTGATCCAGGAGAAGGATATATTTTTCTATTTCTAATGTCATCATCAATTTCTTCCAATGGCTTTTTTTTGTAGCCCTTGAGGGGCTGGGCTGGTGTGGCATGTGGTACTGAGGGTTAAACCTCAGTCCCTGCACTTACCTAAGCTTGCTTAAGCAGGCACTTCATCTGCTGAGCTATCTCACCAGCCCCAATTTCTTTTCTTCAGAGTAAGATAATATTCACTTTAGAGTTCTTTCACTTCTTTGGTTAAATTAATTTGCAAGTGTATCTGCAGGATACCCTTGGTTTCACCCTTTTCATTCCTAATTGCACAGGTTTGAGCCTTTTCTTTCCTTTACTTGATAAGGTTAGCTAAGGGTTTCCCAATTTTGTTTAGTCTTTTAAAGAGCCTACTCTTCTATTCATTGATTCTTTGCATTATTTTCTTAGTCTCCATTGCATTGATTCTTCTCTGATCTTTATAATTTTGTCCATTGTATGAGCTTTGGGCTTGACTTGCTCTTCTTTTTCTAGAAGCTTGAAGTTTAACATTAAGTTATTTATTTGAACTCATTCTGTTTTTTTCTTTTTTTTATTTTATTTTTTTTCAAAGTTTTATTGACAAACAGATAGCAATGAGGCAGTTTCAAATCATATCGGAAGGACAGTTTCAACAAATAATACACTGCATATATTCTTCTTAGTGGTTAATTGCTGTACAAGATGCGGACTTGTGATCCCA
>NW_004524586.1:6330606-6331473 GCF_000260255.1 Octodon degus | reverse complement strand
GCACACTCACCGGACCTGGGCTAGGACTCTCTGTTTTTTTCTGATGTGGACATTTACTGTTATAAATTTCCCTTGTAGGACTACTTTCACTGCATCCCATAAGATCCACTATGTTGTACTGGTATTCCCATTTATTTGTAGAATTGTTGGCTTTTTCTTTAATTTCCTCTGAGGTGTTGGACGTTCAGAAAGGTTTTTTTTTTTAATTTTCATGTGTTTATGAATTTTTGTGTTTTCTCTTGCAGTTAATTTCCAGTTTTATTCACTGTGGCTAATAATATGCATGGGATAATTTTCATTCCTTTGAATTCACTTAAGCATATTCTGTGAGCTAGCATGTGTTCTCTTTTGGTTAATATCCCATGTGCACCTGAGAAGAATATATATTCTGTGGTGGGATGGAGCACTCTGCAGGTATCTACTAAGTCCGTTTGTTGAAAAATTTGGTTCAATTCTGATATTTTTATCTAATTGTTCTGTCTATAATATTGGAGCATTGAGATCTCCGTTTACAATTATACTGGTGCTTGTTTGATTTTTCATGTCTGTTAATATTTGTCTTCTATAGTTAATACACTGGTATTTGGTGCATATATATTTATGATTGTGATCTCTTCCTCTTGGATTATTCCTTTAAGGAGAATATAGTGACCTTCTTTGTTTCTTGTTATGGCTGTGTCTAGGTGTCCCCACAAAGTCTTATACAGTCATGGGGCAGGATTCTGGAGTTTGTGGTTAATTCATGGTCCAATGCTGGTATTATGGATGTGAGTGCTACACCCACCCCAGGACAGGTTGCCTATATACAATATAAGGGGCAGAAAGAATCTTTTCTCTGTCTCTGTCTCTGTCTCTGTCTCTGTCTCT
>NW_004524586.1:6327854-6330506 GCF_000260255.1 Octodon degus | reverse complement strand
TCTCTCTCTCTCTCTCTCTCTCTCTCTCTCTCTCCTCCCCTTTTTGCTCTTGTTATTTTTTTCTATCTTCTACCACCAAGAACTGTCACCCTTCTGCCATGCTACCCTGACTTGGAACCAGCTGATTATGGGCTGAAACTTCCACAAACTGTGAGCTAAATAAACCTTTCCTCTCTTAATTTTTCACATTGGGTATTTTGTCTCAGCAATGAGAGAAAAATAACCAAGACGTCTCTTTTATTCAGCCTTGGCTTGAAATCCACTTTGACTAAAAATATAATAGCTACCCTTGCTTTTTGCTGGGTTCTTGTCACAGGAGTATTGTTTTCCATCCTTTGAACTTAAGTCCATACATTTCTTTTTGAGTTAAGTGTGTTTCTTGTATGCAGCATATTGTTGGATCTTGTTTCTTGGTCCATTGCATCAGTATCTTTTAAGTAGTGAATTAAAACTATTAACACTGATGGTTATAAATCATATATATTGAATTAGCCTTGTGGGCTATTTTCCTGTTGTTTCCCTTTATTTCCCCTCTGTTTAATTATTTACCTTGCCTGATGGAATAATTCAGTTGGGGTTCATGGAGTTGTAGTCTATCTCTAGAATGTCCTTCAGGACATTTTTTGTTGGCTTGGTCGTCATGAATTTCTTCAGATATTTCTTCACCATTGAAGTATCTTATTTTTCCTTTAAATTTGAAGGCTAGTTTTGCAAAGTACAACTATCTGGGTTGAAGGTGTTTTTCCTTTAGGGCTTAATGAAATTTTTTTTGGTAAATAACCTGTTTCTTTTCTCTAACTGGTTTTCATATTCTGCTGTTTGGTTGTATGGGTTTTTTGTTTGTTTTTTTTTTTTGTTTTGTATTTTAGGGAAGGGTCTATAGGGTGTTAAGTGTGAGAATTGGAGGATATTCTTCCCTGCTCACCAGCACTTGCTGGCTAGAGCATTCTGCGACAAAGTGAATGTATCAAATAGGTGTTTTTTTCAAAGTAAAGGGGAAAAGCAGGCCAGATAGTTCAGCAGACTAAAGGTCCTGCTTAGACAGGCACAAGGACCAGGGTTCAATCCC
This sequence comes from Octodon degus, assembly GCF_000260255.1. Lineage (NCBI taxonomy): Eukaryota > Metazoa > Chordata > Mammalia > Rodentia > Octodontidae > Octodon > Octodon degus. Next base: position 6,329,437 of record NW_004524586.1, on the reverse strand, counting down.
CAGTGTGCTGTGCTGGCCCTGCCTCCAGGGCGCACTGAGGTGGTGACTGAGACTGGGCGTGGTGGTGCACGCTGGTAATCCCAGTGCTTGGGAGGCTGAAAACAGAAAGATCATTAAGAGTCTGATCTGTGTAGTGAGACCCTGTAGACACTGTACTAAATACATTTTTAAAAAGTAAAGGGCAAATAAACCTAATACTACTGAGCTGTTACACACGTGTGCTAGAACTGGAGAAAACTTTTATAATTTGAAAGGAGTAAATAATAAATCAGAGAAGTTATTAAACTAACATAATACAGGCTAAAAATATAAACTAATGCACAAAATTGTTGATAAATTCATGTCTTACCTTTGGAAGCACTTAATTTAATTACCCTTTGCTGTTTAAGGAAATCTGATGATATTTGAATTATAGCAGTTCGTTATTGGAGGTCTTTATTTTGGGAAAGCCAGGTTGTCTTATTTAAATGCTGGGTAGTGCCAAAGGTAGTTAAGGAGAGTACTGAGACTAACTGTCGGGTATATAAAGGCTGGACAAATAAATGGTGTGACAAAGGTTTTTTGTGCTCTTCTGACCAATGTGAGCCCCTATTGCCACGCTACGGACACTTTCAGGAATGTAATAGTTATCATCGCCTTCTGCCTATTTCTTACCTACCTGTCTGTCAAGGACAAGATACTATGAAACGGAGCCTGTCTGAGTGGCGTGGTCCAATAGAACTCTACATTCCTTAAAATATTTTTAAACACTCCAGTAACCTGTTAAAGCAAAGAGAATCTGTTGATATAGCAGTGGCCTCAGTAACACGCCAGTGAGTTCTCTGTTCAGATGGGAGAGACAAAGGCTGTTTTGGTCATTATTTTCTCACTTAGATTCTTGAACATACATCTACACTGACAGTTGGTAGGAAGTGAGACTAAACTGTATCTTACCTAAAAGACTGAACCAGTTACAACCATATAGCATTCTAGAAAAGGCAGAGCCACATACAGGGCACAAACTGCTCAGCTGTTGCCAGGGGTTTGAGGTAGGAGTGTACAAAGCATGAACTATGTGGAGCACACGGGGGTAAAGGGTGTTAGATTAATTCTGTATGATATTTCAATGTTGAATGCATAATACTAGGCACCTCTCAAAACCCATATTACTGTATAATATGAAGAAGAAACCCTAAGGTAAACTATGGACTTATTTCATATTAATGTACCAGTATCAGTTTATCAGCTACAATAAATGTATCATACTAAGCCAATGAATGATAAGAGAAATAAGAGAATTAATGTCAGGGGGAATTGGGGAAAGTGCAACATATATGCACTCTCTGTACTGTCTGTTCAATTTTCTATAAACTTAAAATTGCTCTAAAAATAAATTATATTAATTAACAAAATCAGACTGAGCCACAGTGAAAATAAATTTCTTGGAAATTGAATTTATTGGGTGTGTTGGCCTTATAAGAACAACTCAAGGAATACTTATAAGAATACTTTTTAGGGGGCCTGCCCCTTAGCTCAGTTCTTTAAGTGGCTGCTTCAACAAAGCAGTCAGGCTCAGGTTGCTGTGGTTCGATCCCCACAACTCA
>NW_004524586.1:6312654-6327454 GCF_000260255.1 Octodon degus | reverse complement strand
TCCCTGGCAAGTGCAAGGGCCTGAGTTCAATCCCTGGTTCCACAAAAATAATAATAATAAAATAAAATAAAATAATAATAATATAAATATCTCCAAAGAGATATATAAATGGCTAATAAATACATGAAAAGATCAACATCATTAGCTACCATGAAAGAATAAATTAAAACAACATTTTACTTCATACATATAGAGATGGCCAAATTTAAAAAAAATAAGGAGGGGACCAGGGAGATGGCTCAGTAGAATAAGTGCTTGCCTGGCAAGTGCAAGGGTCTGAGTTCAATCCCCGGTTCCACCAAAAAAAAAAAAAAAAACTTAAACATAGAACTGAAGAATTGGATCCTGTTTCATCAAGATGGTGCTGCTGGAGAGTGAGCAGTTCCTGACTGAGCTGACCAGGCTCTTCCAGAAGTGCCAGATGTCTGGCAGCGTGTTCATCACCCTGAAGAAATATGATGGTCAAACCAGATCCATCCCAAAGAAGGGCTCTGTGGAGGGCTTTGAGCCTGCAGATAACAAATGTCTGTGGAGAGCGATGGATGGGAAAAGGAAGATCAGCACTGTGGTGAGCTCTACAGAAGTGAGTAAGTTTCAGATGGCCTATTCAAACCTGCTGGGGGCTGACATGGATGGGCTGAAGAAGAGAGACAAGAAGAACAAGAGTAAGAAGGCCAAAACACCACAGTGAAGGGCTCTGGGTTCTCTGCTCTTACCAGTTAACCAACAGATTGATGTTTTTCCTTTTGGCCATAAAGCTAGATTTTTGGCTTCCCTGTGGCAACAATTTTCATGTGAGATGAGGGTCATTTTGGAGAGAAAAAGGATATAGTGTACAGGGTAGTTGAGTCTGTACTCATTCAGATCTGTGCTGCATGGTTGTGTTCTTAATTTTCAAAGGCCTCTGTAACTAGTTCCCTGAAGAGCAATGTATCATTAAATATTTGTTTCCCTCCCCCCAAAAAAACCTTAAACATAGTACTATTGTGTACCTCAGCAATTTCATTCCTCACTTTTTTTTTATATCCAAGCAAACGAAAACAGATGTTTCACCAAAACAAAAACCTTTAATTAAATTTTTAAAATTTATTTTTAAAGAATAAAAAATAAGAGACATAAAGAAAAAAACAGTGTTACAAATGATAAAAGATTTCACAAAACAAAGTAATAGGAATTCAACAGTGGCTGCTATATTTTACATGATGCTATCTTCAAATTAGTTGTTCACATTACCAGATATAAATGTGTATGATAAAACAGCATTTAAAAAGTAGAAAGTCCCAAAATTTCCACCAGTTGGTGAATGGCAAATGAAATATAGCATTTATATAATAGAATATTATTTGGCCATATAATATAATGAAGTGTGTGCATACACATTCTACAACATGGATGAACATTGAAAAGACTACACTGAATAAGACAGTCACAAAAGACAAAAAGACTCTGTATAATTGCATTGAAGTGAAATATCTAGAATAAATAAATGTGTTGATTTATGACAATAGTAACGTAGTGGGTGCATAGGCTATGGACTGTGATGACGGGTAATGGCTGCACAGTCAGGTTTCTTTCTGGAATGATTGAAATATTCTAATATGTGTGGTAGTGATGATTAACTAATTGTAAATGTAGCAAAAACTAATGGATTATACACAAAATTAGAGAGCTGCATGACATGTGAATTAAATCTCAAAGCCATTAACAAAAATGTGTGCTCTTTTTTCCTCAGGACCAGGGATCAAACTCAGGCCCTTGTGCTTGCCAGCCAGGCTCTTATGCCGCTGAGCTAGCTCCCTGGCCCAAGGGGCTTATATTTTTATTTAAAAGGGCATAACAATGCATATTCCACATTATTGATTAGTGACAGAATCTTTTAGGAATTTTATATATGTAATTATTACCAATATTGTCATCCTATACATGTATAGTATTTAATTTACATAACACCTCCAAGTACACTCTTCTATTTGGATTCAAAATGTAAAATAAAATATCTGATAATCCATATATTAACAAGAAAACCTACAAAAAATAAGTGCGATGAGCTACTAAAATCAGCATGAAGTGGTAAATCTGTTTTAGGAACTTAGAAATTCTAAAGGGAAAAAGATTTATTTTTGTGCTACCTTATTAGCTCTCTCTCTCCCATTATATTTCATTGTTTAATGGTATGAAGACTTCTTGGCTTTCTTTCCTTCATTCCTTCCATCCACAAATATTTATTAACTGCCTAATATCTGCTGAAGGTGCTATACTAGGTAGAGAGATAAAACACTAAATAAATATAACTGCCTACATGTTTGAAGAGGAGATACATATTACATAGGACTTGATCATTGTCTCTTCTCCGGTGTCATTTTGCCCTTAGTAAGTCAAATTAAAATTTAGGGCTGGTGAGATAGCTCAGTGGACTAAGCACCTGCTTAGTCGAGCACAAGGACAGGGGTTTGATCCCTGACACAACATGCCGTGCTAGCCCTGCCCCCCGGCTGCACTGAACCAGCCACCAAGTCCGGGTACGGGGGTGCACGCTTGTAATCCCAACACTGGGGAGGCTGAAAATAGGAGGATCACTATGAGTCTGAGCTGCATAGAAAGACTCTGTACCAAATACATTAAAAAAATAAAAAATGAAACAAAATTTTAAATTGACTCTTCCTTTTCTAACAATAAATTAAAATACACATCAGGATAGTAATGACGGCTTGTCCTTTGTACTGTATGGAGACCAGTTTTCTATCTACCACTCCCTTCCTCCCCTTCTCCTCCCCTCCTCCCTTCCTTCTTTTCCCTCCCGTCTCCTCCTCTACTTTCCCATTCCTTTCCCTTCCTTTCTCTTCCTTGTACTTTATAATTCAGTCTTAGTACATTTGAACACTCAACCATTATCACAGCTCACTTTTCAAGTATTCTCATCACCTTCAAAAGACTCATTGTGCCCGTTTGCTGCCAATTAGTTACCATCTCCCATCCCAGGAGACACTGATTTGCTTTCTGTCTTTATAGGTTTGTCTCTTATGTGCATCTCATATAAATAAAACCATGCAATATGTATCTTTTGCATGTGACTTTTTACATAGTAGTATATAATATTTTGAGGTTTATAAATACCATAAGAATATATAAATAGTTCATTCCTTTTTATTGCCTAATCGTATTCCAGCATATGGATCGAACATAATTTACTCTTCATTCACCAGTGGGTAAGCATTTGGAACGTTTCTACTTTGGGCTGTGTTATATAGTGCTGCTATAAGTATTCAAATACAAGTTTTATGTAAATATGAAGCTTCATTTCTCTCAGGAACATACTCAAAAATGGTGGAGTTTCTAGATCTTACAGTAAATTTATTTTTTTAAGAAGATGCTAAACTATTTTCCAAAGTACTTGTATAAAATTTCCAAGTTTCATTTTACATTTTCATCACCAATGTATGAGAGCTCTGATTTTCATCTTTGGTAAAGTTGGTTATTATCTTTTTCCTTATAGTTATTCAAATAAATAATTGCCTTAGAGTCACAATATGGCTTTAATTTGCCCTTCCCTAGTGACTAAATGCATTGAATTTCTTTTCATGTGCTTACCATTTATACATTTTTATACTTTTTTTTTCCAAAGTTTTATTGACAAACAGATAGCAATGAGACAGTTTCAAATCATATCAGAAGGACAGTTTCAACAAATAATACACTGCATATATTCTTCTTAGTGATTAATTGCTGTACAAGATGCGGACTTGTGATCCTATTTACAAACACCATTAGAACAAATCATTCTATTCATTAAGAGAATGCAACTATATATATCTATCCCAACCTCTTTGAATACACAGATACAAAATGGACATTCATCGGTATACCCCATTTTTTCTAAGTTCCGTTATTGAATATTATAGGTGTGTAAACTCAGCAAAATATTCTAAAAGAGTCCAGTAGCCTATAATAGCATTGGGTCTTATATTTAACTGGCAATGTCAGAAATTATTGATGGATCATTCATCCTATTATTGAGTTGTAAGAATTCTTTATATATTTTGGACACAAGGCTTTAAAAATCAAATATTTGACTTGCAAATAGTTTTATTTTCCAAATAAATAGAAGAAGCAACATTTTATTTAGGAAAATCAGAGTTAATATTTATATACCTATTATGTTCACAAATTTTTTAATTCAGAATTTCATTTAACAAAGTAATAAGAATTTCATAGTACATGTTGTCAAATATAGTTTTGTCTTCCAATCAGTTATTTTTTTCATAATTTTATTGATAAATAGATAGCAATGAGACAGTTTCAAATCAAATCGGTAGGACAGTTTCAATAACTAACACACTGCATATATTCTTCTTAGTGGTTAATTGCTGTACAAAATGCGGACTTGATGCAAATAGTTTTGCCCATCTATAATTTATTTTCTTAATAGGATCTTTTGAAGTACAAATGTTTTGAACTTTGATAAAGTTTAATTTGTCAAAATTTTATAATTTTATGAAGTATGCTTTTAGATCATATCTTTGCCTAACTCAGAATTATAAAGAATTTCCCCCATATTTTCTTTTTAGAGTTTTTATAGTTTTAGCTCTTTGGGTATGAAACCATTAGAAGTAAATTTCTGTATATGAAGTAAGGCTCTAAATTTATTTATGTACATGGATATCAACTCTCCCAGCACTGTTTATTTAAAAAACTATCCTCTCCGTAGTTGAGTTATCTTGGCACCTTTATTAAAAATAAATTGAGTACAAATGGCTCTACTTTTAGATTTATAATTCTGTTCCACTGATCTGGATGTCATTTTCTTGCTAGGGCTACATTTTTTTGTTTGTTTCTTTTCTTTTAATAATAACGTATGTGAATGTTGAAATTTGGATGTTTAAATACACTAACTTTATTTTCAAAATTATTTTGGCTATCCTTGGCTTTGTATTTTCATGTATTAGCTTTTGATTTCTGCAGTAAAGCCTGGTCAAATTTTAATAGAGATAACACTGAATCTATAGATCCATTTGGGAAGATTGCTGTCCTAACAATATTGAATATCCCTGCTTATAAGCCTAGATTATTACTTTAGTTTTTAATTTCTCTAAGCAGTGTCTTATAGTTTGCAGCATATATACTTTTCATTTACTTTAAGTTTATTCTGAAATATTTTTGTTTATGATTTTGTGAATGGAATTATTTTCTAAATGTCATTTTTTGATTATATGCTGATAGTATTTCAAAATATTATTGATTTCATAAATTGAGCTTGTATCCTCAGACCTGGCATAACTTTTAATGTTTTGTTTTCCCTCATATTTTTTGAATTTTCTTTATACAGGAACATGTTACTGGAAAATAATGATATTTTATTTCTCCCTTGCATTTAGAATGCTTTGATATTCTTTTCCTTTCTTGACTGCACTGGCTAAACATTTAATAGATTTGACTGTACATGGAAAAAAATACATACTTCCCTTGTGTGTTACCTTATAAGAAAAACACTCAGTAATTCCATCACTGAGGATGGTGTTAGCTGACATTTTCTTGGGTATCACTCATAGCTTCAGATGCTTTCTGAAATTTTCTCTTTTATTCATAGCTTGTAAAAAGTATTTATTAGAAATGGAATTGACTTTCGTCAAAATTTTGTTTTATCCATTGAGGTAATAATAAGGTTTTGGTCTTTTATTGTTTTGATAAGATATATCACATTCATTTGACCTTGATATTAAATCAGCATGACATTCCTGGCATAAATCCTGTTTTACTGTATATTTGTATCTTCTTATATGTTTTTATATGTTGCTGGGCTTTTTTGTAAATATCTTGTTGTAGCTTTTCGCAGTATATTCATATGGGTTATTCATATGTAGTTGCTTCATGAAGTCTATCTGGCTTTGGTATCAGGAAATACTGGCCTCAAGTCCAGTTGGGAAATACACATTTTCTGGGGAAAACAATTGTGAGAGACTAGTTTTTATTCTTTAATATATTTGATAGTATTTATCAATTACTCCATTTGGATTTGGGTTTTCTTTTCTTATTATGTTTATTTAGGTTTTCTGTTTTTTTTTTTAGAGTCAGTTCTTACAATTTGTGTTTTTCTTGAAAATTTCTTGTTTTATCTAAGTTGTCTGAATTAGTGGTTTTGTCTAACTTAAAAATTGTTTATAATAGTCCCTTACCAATTGAATTAATATGAGATTATTCATGATGTTCTTGCATTCAGTCCTGATTTTGGAGTTTGTGATAATTTTGCTAAAAATGTGTCAATTATGTTGATCTTTTCAAAGAACCAATTTCTTTCACTGACAATTTTTCATTTTTAAATATTATTGATTTTTGGTTTTTATTATTTTATTCCTCTTGCCATGCCTTTAGTTGTTGTTGTTGGGGGTTTTTGTTTGTTTTGTTTTCATTTCTTAAGATAGAACCTTTGGGGGCCAGGGAGATGACTCAGTAGAATAAGTGCTTCCCTGTCAAGCTCAAGGGCCTGAGTATAATCCCCGGTTCCAAAAAAAACAGACAAAACCTTTGGTCATTGGTTTTAGTTTTCTCTTCAATATTAGAGTCTAGGGCTATACAATTTCCCAAATGATTGCTTATACTATATTCCATATGTTCTTTTACATTATATTCTTATTTTACTTGATTTTCAATATTTTCTGGTTTGCTTGTGATTTACTTTTTGACCTACAGATTAGCTTCTAAAGTACTTGTAGATTTCTGAAATGTTGTTGCCAGTTTAACTCTGAATTCTAGCTTAATTTAGAATTGTGGTAAGGGTGAATATAGTGCATGATTTTAATTTTAAATAAAATTTATGACTTTTTTGGGTTTAGTATATGATATATGCTGAAGAATATTCTGCATGCACTGGACAAGTACATATATCTTGCTGGGTAAAGTGTTCTATGAATTAATCAGGTCAAGTTAGTTGATGGTGTTACTCGTTTGCTATATCACTGCTATTTATCTGTCCAGTTTTATCAGTTATTGAGAAAGTGGTATTAGTGTACATTATTGTTGGATTTTCTATTACTTCCTCCACTTTTATCAAGTTTGTTTTATGTATTTTGGTGGTAGTTTTAGTTCAATATATATTATATCTAGTTCAATATATATTTAGTTCAATATATATAGATATATATTATCTTCCTGATAATTGATATCATTATGAAATACCCTTTTACCATTCATTGTAAAATGGTCTTTCTGTCTGAATAACATTTTTCCTAGAAGTCTATTTTGTCAGATATGACTATTATTATTCCAGCTCTATGGTTATTGTTTTCATAGTACATCTTCTTTTCATCCTTTTACTTTTGCTCTATTTTTATATTTGAATATAAAATGTGTTACTTTATTGAAATGTGCTTTATTCAGTTTGAAGATTTCTAGTAATTGCACGATTTAATCACTTTCCATTTGATATAATAGTTTATATGATTGAATTTATATGTACTATCTTGCTATCTCTTCTCCATTTATGTCTTTTTTATTCTTCTCTTTCTGAAATATTGTCTACTATTGTGTACCATTTTCACCTTTTGTCACTTTTAGTACTTCTTTATTCCATATATCTAAATTCATCACAACCTACTTTAGAGTAATTCTTAATTAGTCCCACTTTAATATAGAAATTCCTCCAAAATTTTCCCATTTAACCCATCCTTGGTGCCATAATTATTGTAAATGTTACATCTTTATATGTAATAAACCCTGAAAGTTATTATTTTTATTTATGTAAAATAACTTAATAAGAGAGTAATTAATCTTTTCAGGGTTTTTTTTTTTTTACAATTGCCTATGTAATTGCCTATTTTATGTTTTCTCTCTCTGTGGTTTTGAGTTGCCATAATGTATGTCAATCTCAAAGACTGTGTTCTTCTTTCTTTCTTTCATATATGTACTTACTGGCGTTTACTGGGTACTTTACTACTAAGCTACATTTTCAGGGTTACATTTTTGTTTTTTGAGACAGAGTCCCATTAAGTTGCCTAGACCGGCCTCAAATTTGTGATCTTCCTGCACCAACCTCCCTCACTGCTGGGACTACGGCAAGTGCCCCTGTGTTAGACTTCCGGGTTTTTTATACTACAGATTTGTTTACCATGAAATTGCTATTCCCTGGAATGTGTACATTTTGCTCTCAGCTTGGAAGGATATGTTAATACATATAGAATTCTTGACTAACAGCGTTTTTGTTTGCTTATACATTTTCACTCTCTTTCAGGATTTTAAATGTCATCTCATTGTCTTCTGGCTTCCATAGTTTTTGATAAAAATACACCTACTAATGTTCTCCTATATAAGATTGTTCATGTTAAATTGAGGATTTTCATTTTATTCTTTTTATAATTCATCTATTTATATTTTATTTAATTAGTAACATCATACCTTAATTCTTTAAAGAATTAAACATGTGGTGCCCGGGATCAAACGTCCATTCCTGACCCTGCTAAGCTTGCCTAAGCAGGCTAAAGCGCTGTCCACTGAGCTACCTTGCCAGCCCACTCTTTAAATTCTTGTAATTCTTCTCAGTGTTTTGTCCCTCCCATTATTTAGCATGAAGCTGACCTGTTGGCCTTCTGAGGGCATGTGCTCTATTTCAAATCTAGTTGGCCATTTCCTACAGTAGAACTTCTGGGTTGGTTTGTTTGCATGTATTATTGAGGATTGACTGAAATTAAGACCTTCACATTGAGCTACAGTCCTCCTCCACTTTCTGAGACACAGTCTCACTCAGTTGTTAAGCTGTCAGGCTGGGTTCAAACTTGAGCTCCTCTTGCCTCAGTCTCCCAGAGTGCTATGGTCACAGGTATGAACCACCATGCCTCAGTGAACTGCCAGTTTTTAGGACTTTTCCTGCCCTTTTTGAACTCAAACTGAGTGTCTTACTCTTCTGTTTGCTGAGACAAATACCTGACACCCAAAGTTGAAGGAGGAAAGGTTAATTAGTGCTTTCAGTTCATAGTTGGCTGGCTCTAAGACAAGGTTGCTTGGCAAAGGGACATCACAGAACAGGCAAGCAGAAGGTAGCAGAGCAGAGAAGTAGCAAGTGGCGAGGAGGCAGCAGCAAAGGGGAAGGAGGCAGCAGCAAGTGGCAAGGAGGTAGCCGCAAGTAACCCTGTTTCTGTCTCATACTTTATCACTCAATCCTAGTATATTACCACCAGTCAATCCCAGCATCACGTCCTTTATCTCAACAGCACACACCCTGGATCCAGTCACCTCCAAAATGCCCCACCTCTGACAGCAGGAGGCTGTGTGGGGACATCTAGACATAAGCCACAACACTGAGTAAAAGAATTTTGCTCCAAGTTATTTTGTTCAACTGTTTAGTTATTAATAAACATTAAGAGGGTTTTTTTTGTAAAATTAGTAACTTTATAAAGATTTCCCTCCTTATCGCTGGTATTAGTTTCCTAGAACTTGACTTAACAAATTTCATAAACTTGGTGACTAGTAACACAAATGTATTCATCTTCAAGACCAGAAGTCTGAAATCATAACAGCAGTAGCAGTGGTTCCTTTGGAAACTCTGAGAAAGAATCTTTTCATACCTCTCTCCTAGCTTCTGAGGCCAAAATTTTTAGCATAAGAGCATCACTCCAATATTTGTGTTTATCATAACATAGTGTTATTTTTTGTTGTCTTGGAATCTGGATTTCCTTCCTCTGTTATAAAATAGGTCATGAATTTAGGGTCTACTCTAATCCAGTAAGTCCTCATATTATCTTCAAGGGCACTATCACTGAATAATGAATCAAGGTCACATTCTGGGGTTCTTGGAGACATAAATTTTGAAGGATCTCCTGGAAATAAATATGGTCTCTTTGTGGATTAGGTGATCTTTCGTACAGATTAGCTTGAATGAAATAGAGAGATAGTACTGCTAAGTTAACTTGTTTGTTGGGATAGTTCCTTAACATAACTCACACCTTCTTGTTGTTAATTTTATTTATACTGTTAAGAAAAAGATAGAGAGCTGTGGATAGGAAGGAGCTGGCAGAGCCTCACTCTTCTCAATTCTAATTTACTTGTCTGTTTTTAATCTAGAGCCAAATAACTATCGGACCATGCATGGCCGGGCAGTAAATGGCAGCCAGTTGGGAAAGGATTACATCCAGCTGAGAAGCTTGTTGCAACCCATCCGGATTTATTCCAGAGCCAGCTTATATGGCCCTAATATTGGGCGGCCCAGGAAGAACGTCATCGCTCTGCTAGATGGGTAGGTCGAATTACTTAGCTGTTCTTATTGACATTGTTCATTAAATGTAATGGACCAAGCTAATTGTTTTTTTCTTGGATATTTTCAGAATTAAAAATAAAGGAAAGCTTATTTGCATAATAGCTTGTCCCACTCTGAATTAGGAAATCTTCATTACACTGTGGCATTACTTCTTATGTCTTGAGGCCTTCCATAGTTGTAAAGGACTGTGTTACAATCTCTAGGAGGGATTGGAAGGAATACAGTATTTGAAAAACAAGATTTAATATTTGAACATTTCCCAAGACTCTGACAGGGAAAAACTGAAGACACACTAACATATTTGCCTCTCATGGAAAATATGTGCATAGCAAATAAAATGCCCAGGATATAAACTGACACCAGAGCTGTAAAGACTGCAAGGCATTTAAAAGGCTTCTTGAAAAGCATACATTCTCACAGGAAGATACCAATAATGGAATTGCCTGGTGACTCAGAAAAATAGGCACAGACATTCTCTAGCTTCATAAACTCCTGTTGATGAACTATAGAATTTCCTAAGTTCTAAAGCAGTATGCTGCACCAACTTATATGCCCTTGGCTATATGACTTTAGTGGAGAGATTTTATAAGTATCAAGAAATAGAAAAACAAACAGAAGCAAGATTTTTTGAAATCAATAAAACTTTAAATGTGAAAAAATATTACAGCATCTCATAGCATCACTGTACATTTAAAAAATGCAAATAATTACTCCAGTAAACCTTTTATAGAAACTAAAACTAGACACAATCTTGGCCAGAAAACTTGGATTTAAAAGTTAATAAACATGACATGTATCTGTCTATTAAGCCACAATTTAACTGAATGATTTATTATCAAATATTCTGGAAAACTGCCACCACTTTGTGACCAGTTCTGACTATCATTTTTAAAGCATTTTTATCACAGAAAGCTCTATTTTATGTTTTCTGCCTTATATCTGATGAAGGTCCAGTCTTAGACTAGATAGTTAGCACATCCATTCAGGTTAGGATGAGTTATACAGGGTCAGAAGAAATGCTTTAGCATGACTTTGCTGCCAGTAAAGCAGTAGAGGTACAGTTACCCTTTTTAATGGGGTGTGAAAAAAGCTGAAGATAAAATAATGTTAAATTCTAGTTCCAAAATGAAGATGTAGCTGCATTGGGAAGTGTAAGAATAATGAGGTTAGGGAACACAGAAGTTCTCCTGGAATAAAGTATCCTGTGCACCTAGACACACATTTTGTGTGTCATAGTCCAGAATAGAAATGATTGTTCTTACAAATGCAAAATGAATTAGATATTTTCAGTGAAGTACGTAGACCAAGTGAGGTTAGAAAAATGCCAAACGAGTATAAGCAGAGATGTACAAGGAAAGGGAAACATTTGTTTCCTGAATGGCCATTGTGGTTTGGTGACCCTAGTGACTCCTCCCTTTTCTAATTGTTGCTCATGATCTACACCTATGAATATAGCAGACATACGGAAGGTTTGAAAAGTCAGGCAGCTTTACATTGAAAGTAAACCGCAAATTTAATTTTAGGTCTGTCTATTTGTCTGTCTGACTATCTGTCTGTGTCTGTCTGTCTCTCTCTTCCTCCCTCCCTCCCTCTCTATCCTGTCCTGCCATGTTTTTTCCTCAACTCTTCCCTTTTCTCCTCTGTCTCAGTCGCATCTTTCCAATTCTAATGTTTTCTCATCTTCTGCACTGACTCCCCTGTGGGTCTACCCCTGTCTGGCTGCTTAGGCTATTTCTACCTACTTTACCTCTCCATAATATTACACCCTGTGAAGAGGTACCCTTAACTGCTGTGAGGAGGGCAATGACTGTTCTGTCTACTCATGGCTGAAGGGGGGTGATAAGTCAGATACTCTCCATGGGGTCTATCTAAAGGCACTTAATAGATGCTAGGTGTTCTAATCTTGATTAGGCATGTAGCTTTAAGTTTGAAGGAGACAGGAACAATGAAGCAGTTAAGTATGCTCAGGCAAAATAAGATCAAAAAGACTATTATGAATACAACCAACAAATGTTTTTACCAGGAAGAGCCAGTAATAGTCTCCCACAAAGATGGTAAAGAGAATGTCTAGGAAATTTTAGAATCTGACCTGACTGTAACCTGCTGTTTAATATCTTAAACTATCTTTAAGATATTAGCAGAAGAATCAGTAATGTACACACAGCAGTCAGCTTTTATAATACATAAGTACTCCCTTGTGGGTTTTTGTTTTGTTTTGTTTTGTTTTGTTGATTCTATAAGGAAAGGTCTCAACCAAGTTTGTGAAATTGTTTACCCAGACCAATAGCCATTGGAATCCTTTACTCTTCGGCATATGAGTGAAATCTAGCTGCCACTCTTCCCCAGGATATTTACTGTCTCTTATAGCTAGAGGGACTATGGTCCAGTTAAGAGGATTGTTCTATTGGTAGAGCTCACATGTCTTAACTGTCTGTTGCTTGTCTTAGAATGTCCTTTTCCTAATAATATCTCTGAGGTCATTTGATGGGTCTTATCTTTTTCCAAATGAAAGGTTTTATGTAAATATTTAATATTTTTCCACTGACTAGTGCCAGGAAGGAATAATTTGCCATCATATAGATTGAAACAGTGTCTTGTTGGTGGGCCCAGTGCTGGGATATTCAGAAGTGATTCCTTAAACTTCTAAAATGCAGTTTTGGAATCAGGTTTCTAGGTTAAAATATAGTTATCTATCCTTTAGAGCTTCCTTTATATGAAGACAGAGGGGTCATGTGACCTCACTTATACTCTGCTATTCAAAGAGGACAAAACCTGTATCTCCTAGGAATCCCTTTAGCTATTAGGATCTTGGGCTATGAGAAGGAATGTATTGGTTTAATTTTCACTTCTCTCAGATTTCAGGTTCCCTTAGGTATGATAAGGCCCAAGTATTTTACCTGAAGTCTACAAAGATGTACCTTACACTTAGAGGCTCTATAACCTTTGCTAGAAAATTCAGCACAGTGTGGATGCCTTGGATACAGAGCTCTTCTCAGTGGACCTGTAACAGTGTATCATCTATGTATTTCAGAACTCTGACTGAGGAAAATTCAAAACATACCAAGTCATGGGAAAGCATGACCCTAAAAGATGAGGACTGTCTCTGAATTCTTGAGGAAGCATAGTCCAAGTCAGTTGAGAGGTCTGATCAAGAGGATCTTCCAAGGGGAGTGGGGGGAAGACCAATAGACTAGACATCTGCATCTAACAAAATACTAAAGCAGGCCTTTTTTATATCTAGCACTGAAAATCAACTGGCATCTTCCAGGATCTGAGAAAGGAGAGTGTAAGGGTTAGGTACCACTGGATGGATTGCCACTATTGCCTCATTTACCAATCTAAGGTCCTGTAGCAGCCTCCAATCTGCACTGGAGTTTTGAACTCCCAAAATGGGAATTTTGCAAAAGCTATTACATGGTGTAAGTAAACCTCATGCCCTAAAATTGCTGATTATAAGAAACAGCCTTCTTTTGACTTCAGGCCTTAGAGAATATTGTCTTTTAAGGAATAATAGTAGGTTCTTTGAGATGAATTGACACTGGGATACATCTTCTTGCTCTTCCTGTTTTACCTTTATTTGCTTTTACTTCAGAATTTATTTCTGTCTCCATCAGAGAGGGGCAGTGTACCTGACTTGGGTGCATATATATTATAGTATTCAATCAAGATATTTCTCCACAGAAGAGAGAACTGGACTTCCGGGCATAATCAAAGAGAAATGAAAGAAGAAAAATACATCCAAGTTGTAGCCTAAGAGTTGTGAGAAATAGCAAGTTACCTCCTGTCCAGTGAATCCTTTCACTGAAATAAGATAGCTGGAAGGAAGGCCAGGGTTAAAAAGAACCAGGGGCTATGCATTAGTGTCCAGCAATAGGCTCATTTCTTTTCTCTCTACAGCCATGACTACCAAGGGTTCCTCCATGGAGATAATGTCCTGCTGAGGGGAGAAGGCAGAGAGTGCCTGGGGATGTGTTAGTCTTGCTGAAGGGTCTTATTCCTGAGGCTCTAAGATGGGCCTGACCCTTGGGACTTCCACCTCAGAGGGCAGTTCAACTTCTAGTGGTCACCTTTACAATTAGAGCATGGCTCAGGGGACCTCATTTATGATAGATTTATCACAATCTAAGGAGGCTAGGAGTTCTACTTTAGTAATAGGTAAGTTTAGTCATTGAATCCTTTCAGTCCTAAGAATAAGATGCAGAGTCTATTCCTTTTAAAACTATAGCAAAGACAGCCGCTTTCTCTTGGAATTTGTTTTCTCTCCTTGGCCTCCTCCTGGTCTCAATTATAAAATACTGAGGCTATTCTCACTAAAGTATGGACTGGGCTATGTGGAGCAAAAGTCATATTTTGTAGCTTTTTTCCTAATATCTGAAGCTAACTTGTCTTTAAGAAATTTCTATTCTTTATTTTTCTGCCGAGTTCCGGGAGCCCCCAGACCCAGTCCTAGCCCAGGTCCGGTGAGTGTGCGGAGAGCTTCCTGCTACCCTGCACCGGCAGGACCAGTCCCAGCCCAGGCGCAGTGTGGGCCGGACCCTCTCCCAGCCCATTAGGCCACCC
>NW_004524586.1:6291577-6305450 GCF_000260255.1 Octodon degus | reverse complement strand
TTTCGATCCCCAGGCCTGCCTTGCTGGCCCCATCCCCCAGGTTGCCCTGAGACAGCAATTGAGACTGGGCATGGTGGCACGTGCCTGTAATCCCAACACTAGGGAGGCTGTAAAGAGGAGAATCACTATGAGTCCAATTTAGTAGGGAGACCCTGAATATCCTGTAGACCCTTCCCTAAAATACAGAGAAAAAGAAAAAAGATTCTGTCCTTCTACTGAATCAGGAGCAAGGGATGTATGTTCTATGAATGTGTTTTGTAAATGACCTAAGAAGGCAGAGGGAGTCTCATCTTTCTCCCTCTGATGAATTGTTGACGGATGAAAATCTTTGAAGAGTCTAGTTCTTGTCCTTCTTAGACCTTCAAGAATCCATGTCTGAAGATGTTTCCTATTCCAGTCTCCCATCTGGTTGGTAGGTCAGTAGGGATCTGCTATAGGGACTGCTTGGGCTCCAATAAGAACCATCTGTTCCCCTAGTTGCCTGGTTTTGGGGGGCTTCTAAAATTAACAAAATGATATTCATCTCCAAATGTAATAGCAGCTTTCACTGCTGCTTATCTCTCCTTAGAAGTCAATGTTTGATTTAAGAGTAACATTGTATCTTTCCAGTCTACTTGATAGGTCTGAGTAAATTCCTTAAAAACCTCAATGTCAGGATCCTTATCAGGATCTTCTGAAAACTTTCCAAGACTTTGTTTGAACTCACTGAGAGAAAATGACACTTGGATATGGGTAGGACAAAATTCTTCATCCACCTCCTGTAAGGAATTCTGTTCTAGAACTTGAACAAAATGCAATTGAGATGCATATATCCTACTAGAGGCTTCAATTAAAATTGGCTTAGGGCAAGTGAGGGGTACTTCAGGCTTAGTGATAGTGAATGAGGCTTTGATTAGGTCACCTTGGAAACCTGATCCTTAGCATCCAAAGGGCAAATAAGAGAACCAGTAATAGTAGAAGGAGGAAGCTGGGGAGATAGCTCAGTAGAATAAGTGCTTGCCTAGCAAGCAGAAGGCCCTGAGTTCAATCCCCAGTACTGCAAAAAAAAAGTAGAATCAATAACAGTAGAAGTGTCTGACTGTGCCTTGAGGTGTGTGGTTTGCCTGTAGCTTACATTTACATTTTGAATACAAATACATATTATCTCTTAATGCAAAGAAAGTATGACTATAAGGCAATTCTGACCATATTCCCTCTCTCCTACAATATAATTCTAGTTATGAAATAGTATCATAATTTTCTCAGTTACTCTTCTCTCATTGCTGGGACAAATACCAGACACTAAAAATGAAGAAAGGAAAATTTTATTTAGCTCACAGTTACTGGAGGTTTCAGTCCATACTTGGCTGGCTTCAAGGTAGACTGGCATGCAGCAGAGGGCAGCAATTCATGGCAGTGGCAAGGAGCAAGAGCAAGATGGAGACGGAGCACCAAGAAAGGCCACAGAGAGGAAGTCTGTCTCCCTGTCTCTCTTACACTCAGGCTATCCACCTCAGGCTGAGTGTAGCGCTCACACCCATAATTCCAGACTTGGAGCACCATCATCCCAGTACATGATGAGCTAATCACAAACTCTAGAAGTCCACCCCATGACTGCACTATGCTTTGGGGGGACACCTAGAGACAAACTGTAACAATAATCAATAATTTCTTCTGCATTCCATTTTCCCTCTGGCCTGTCATGCAAAGATGCAGAAAAAATGTTAAACAACTCTTTCTCAATACTTGTTATTCTAACAACTTCCAGTGCTTAAGAATACATTCCAAAAGAGTAAGAGAATTTGATACTGAGTTTCCAATCTATAAAATGAGGGTTAAAAATAGGCATCTCTTTTCCTCTCTACTTGATTTTTATATCCTCTCAAGGTGCTCCCTGGGGCAACCTGCTCCAGAACAGCTGTTTCAATCTGCTGCCTGGAGAGTGACCAGAAGACAGGTCTGGCTGGACTAGCCACCCTCACCCTCTCATGCCCTACCTGCTCCACAGACTCACACTCCTCACTCACTCCAGTATGCTTTTCTAAAGCACAAGCTACAGTTCACTCCAGCTGTGCAAAGAGGAAAGCACTACTAGCAAAATTAAACCAACAATCAAGGGATCTTAACAACTGCTTTCCAACTCTTTGAAAGAGAATGAGGGAGAAAAGAATCAAAAGGCAGATTGAAAGTGGTTGGAGTAATTCCCAGCCTGCAGAAAAAAATCATCTCTAGACCCAGAGGCAAGTAATGGCTCAGAAAAATACTGCCCTGGACACGAGGGCAAAGAAGTCCCCAAGACATTTGTGCTAATCACTAAGATAATCTTCCTTAGCAACACACTTATGGATCTCACAGGTTAAAACCTGTGCCCATCATTCAGCAATCACACCTTAAACATTAGTGAAAGTACTTCTGTTCCCCACACACATAAATGATAAGAACCAGGCCTAAGGGGGGGGGGAGGAGAGACAGACAGACAGACAGGAGTTTAGTGATTCTTCCTTAAACTGAATTTGTTTCAGTCCCTTCATTGTGTATGTATGTGTTCTCCTGAACAGAAAAAAATTCCAATGTGCTATTTGACCCAGAGATGGGGTATGTGTTCCTCATCTAAGATGACTTCCCTCTCTTTGGTAGTAGCAAGCATTCACTTTTTGTGAGCTCACATTAAAAGTTCTAAGTCATTGGATAGGAAGAGAGATGATGCAATGCAGTGTTCGTCCTTCTCTAATCTTTAGCAGAAACATTCCTTCAAAATAGTAAAGTATAAAGTGACAGGAAAAGATCAGAAATGCGATCAGAAAATGGAAGTCTTCTCACACTCACAGTAAGTTATTGAGACAATTTGCCCATGAACCATCACCTTCAGCCTAGAAAGATGAGAGTGGGGAATCTCAAGAGCTAAGATTCCTTCCACACTACTGTAAAATCAAATCTGAAAGGAAACTGAAGCATAGCAGTGTTGACATTCCCCTCTAGAGGGTAGGGGGTGATAAGGTAAGACTGGCCTAGTGAAACCTGTCCTCCCAAGTTTTAAGAATGGCTGCAAGCATGTTGCCTTTTAACTAGCAATTAAAGTCCCATGATTTATTAATAAGCAAGTACATTTTTAAAATATAAACTAGATTTTATAGGAAGACTCATTTTACACCATTTCATAAATTCACATTTTCGATAGTATAAAATTCACTAGGAGATGCTCTAATATTGCTTTTCCCTAGCACTCTTGTCTAAAATAAGATAACAGACCACAACAGTCAAAACAAGTCAAACAGGTTCAAGCAAGGAGCACCAATAAATTCCACAACTAGCAAGTCAAAATGCAGCATACACAAGAGAGGAATACAAAATTTTGCATGCGAAAGTAAAATGTCTCTTCAAAGAAATAATAATAATCGTGCCATGGTCTCATTTTAAATTCACCATGATTTTAATAAAACACAATACATATCTAAGTATAGCTGATCCTTTCTGTCCTATGATTTGTGTTTCTAAGAGTGAGTTCTTAATGGGGAAAGGACAGCTATGCTCTAGGCCCTTTGTGAAGTCAGGCCTTCCAAAGCCTGTTCCCCTGTAAAGTGAAACACAGAACTCTGGTTAAAAATTCACACACACACACACACACACAAAAAGAAAGGGTGTTCCTTACAGGCAAAACAGTGTTCAGTGTTTGGGAGGCAACTGTATTATGAATATCTTGCCTTCTCTGAAATTGTACAATGGGACACAAGGAATGTTATATCTTGGGAAAAGTGCCCTATTCTGGGATAATATAGCATAAATTTAGCAGAATATTTGATAAACAAACAGTTGAGAGAGGAATAATTCAAAATAAATTTTGAAGATGATTAAGCAAGAGGTAATATTTAATTATTTGTCCAATTTTGTATCTGTTAACCTGAACAACATATTTGATGATGAAAATAGATAGTAGAACAACTATTGTTAATTAGCTGTTCTTGTTTTGAAAATCTGTAACATATATATTGTTGTATATTACCCTGCTTCTGTCTTTGTTTCTGCTGTTTTTGTTTTTGTTTTTAATATTCAATATAAAATTAAATTAAAAAATCAAAAATAAGACACAATGCATAAAAAAGACAAGACTAAAAAATCTAAGGTTTAAGCAAGTGACAAAAAAGGATTACAATTTCTGATTACCTGAGTGAGTCACAATCCAGAATCCATGAAACACAAGCGAATCCTTCCTTTCTTCCATGTTTCTCTGTGGGGCCTCCAAATGATATAAGGGAAATAAATATAACTCCCAACCTGCTAGATGTCAGATATGCTGAGTTCATGTTTCCCAAAATTAAATAATAAATATGATACTCTATATATAATATCTGAAAAACTCCACCAAAACACTTGATTTAATAACCAAGTTCAGTAGTATAGCTGGATACAAAGTCAACAGTCAAAAATCAATAGCATTCCTGTACACAAACAACAAATTCACTGTGAGAGAAATTAGAGAAACCACACCCTTCACAATGTCATCCAAAAAAACTAAATACTTCAGAATCAATCTAACAAAGGAAGTAAAAGATGTATACATTGAGAATTACAGTACTCTAAAAAAAAAAATCAAAGATAATCTCAGAAAATGGAAAGATATCCCTTGCTCATGGATAGGAAGAACTAACATTGTGAAAATGGCCATACTCCAAAACTTGTCATAGACTTAATGCAATCCTATCAAAATATCATTAGCATGCTTCACAGAACTAGAGAAAATATTCTTAAAATTCATTTGGAAGCAGAAGACACCTATACTAGCTGAAGCAATTCTGGACAACAGAGGCAAGGCAGGAGGCATCACAATCCCTGACTTGAAATTATGCTACAAAACTACTGTGATAAAATCAGCATGGTACTGGCAAAATAAAACAGACCTGAGGATTGGTAGAACAGAATAGAAGATGCAGACACAATTGTAAACATACTCAGCCACTTTGCTTTGAGAAGGAAGCCAAATATCTTCCCTTGAAGAAAGTCTCTTTAATAAATGGTGCTTAAAAAAAAAAAACAAAAAACTGGCTTTCTACATACTGAAAACTAAAGCCAGACCCACTTATGTCACCATGCACTCAGCTAAAGTAAAAATAGATCAGAGATCTAAATATTAAAGTAGAAACACTAAGTCTACTGGGAAAGAAAGTAAGTAAAAAAAAAAAGAAAGAAAAAAAGAAAAAGAAAAAAACTTTGATGACAAAGAGTAGACAGAAAGTTCATGAACAAAACCCAGATAACAAAGCAAATACTTCAAAGAATCAACAACTGGGATCTCATCTTCTTGAAAATCATTTGCACAACTGAAGAAATCAATGGCAGAGTGAAAAGGCAAACTACAGGGTGGGAATATTTTTAGCTGATTGTCCCTCAGAAAACGACTTGTATTTAGAGCATATAGAAAAATTGAAAAAAATCAGACCCCCAAATTCAAAGACCCGATCTAAAATGGACATCTGAGATGAATATGTACTTCTCAGATGAAAAAATACAAATGGAAAAAAAGGAAAAATGTTTAATATCATTGATCATTTGAGAAATGCAAATTAAAACAACACTGAGAGAATCACTCCAGAAAGAATGGCTATCATTAAGACATCAACCAGTAACAAATTCTGACAAGGCTGTGGGGAAAAAAGAACCTTTCTACACTATTGGGAGTATAGAATACTGCAGCCATTGTAGAGATCAATATGGAGACTCCTTGAAACACCGGTGCTAGAGATCCCATTTGATCTAGCTATTCCTCTTCTGCTATTTTCTCAGAAGAATTAATAATGTCATATCACAGTGATGTGTGTGTGTTCATGCTTATGGCAGCACAATGTGTAGTAGTTAAATCTTGGAAAGAATCAAAGTGCCTGTCAACTGAGGAATGTACAAAAATATGTGGTCTTTTTATACAATAGAATACTACTCAACCCTAAGTAATGACAATCGAGACTTTTATAGGTAAATGGATGCAACTTGAGACCTTACTCATAAGTTATATTAATCAGATTCATATATGTAAACATCATATTTTCTCCCAGGTGTAAGAAACTGAAAGAGTAAATAAGGCCCCAAAATGTACAATAAATATTGTGAAATGGGAAGAAATTTGTCAAAAGGAAAAAGGAACTAGAATAAAGGAAAAGAAAGAAAGCAAAAGGAAAACAAAACAAAATACAAGATAGTTACAGTACTAGTTTCTTATAGCTCACTGACAAAAAGCTTTGTGCTTATATCATTTGGAGAATTTTTTCCGGAACTGGGGATTGAATTCAGGTCCTTGCCCTTGCCAGGGAAGCGCTTATTCTACTGAGCCATCTCCTCAGCCCCTCTCCTATTACTTCGTTAAGAAATTTTCTTTGACTTTTTTGATAAAATTAAAGAATGAATTCTAAGTAATAATGGAAAACAAAGAGTAAGAAACAGATTATTGAGATAGCACCTGAGAGACAGGAGAGAACTCAAAAATGGGTTGCCAAAGATCACTTCTCATAGGAAGTTTTATAGAGTAAAAAAATCATGAAGTGGGTACAATGTGGGTCAGAACTGTAATTAACCAGTAACATTACAAGTATAGCCATGTAAGTAATTTTGATCTATTCAGGAGGCAGGTCATGTGGAAAGTGTACATGAAAAAGAATAAAGATGTTCCTGAGAAAGGGATGGATTGGGGGTCCCAGTTAACCCACCAGAGCGGTTGATGTCTATCTAGACTTTATTGGACCAGATGATACCAATTGTCTTATCCCCCGGGGAGTTATGTAGGCTTGGTCATTCCATATTTATCTTGAGGCCTGGCCTTCAACAGGTGTGTCCAGCCACAGTTGTAATGTGTTCTCATCTTTGTACTAACTCTCTTGAGGGCCTATCCTTGTCTGACTTCCTAGAAGGTTTCTACCTAATTTAGTTGTCTATAATACTAGGAGTGTCCCCATTTCTATTGTTATGAATAAGTTAAGAAATCTGGATACAATAAGGAAGATGAAAAAAGATGAACATGTTACTGGTGTATCGTGGTGGCAATGGTAGGCTGTATTTCCTTGGTGTCTAAAAATCCAAAATAAGACTCAAACTATATAGAAAATCTCCTCTGGCAAAGAAAGATACTAATGAATATGTATCCCCTTTATGTGACTTAAAAAAGGAAATTCATCTTTCTTAATGTATATATGCTAAATATAAAGTATAACTAGAACCGTGTAAACATCCACAGCCTCTTGCACTTGTAAGGATCTCTTGGTAGTCCTCAGGAGAAAACAGCGAAAGGATTCAGAATATAAAGACAAGAGATAATAGCTGATGTCAGGTGATGGACCAAGCCTGATAAGCAGACACCCTCCACAGAGAGAGAGAGAGAGAGAGAGAGAGAGAGAGAGAGAGAGAGGAGAGAGAGAGAACAGTAAGGGCATTTATTTATACCTTTGCAAAGCTGCAACACATAAGGTTGCCTAGTGACTTATAGCCTACAATATCCAGACAGGATGTTTTTCTAAAGACTGAGGTAGCACGATGGCTTTAGGCAAAGAGGCCTCATTCTATCCCCCACATGTGATCAATTTCCAGCTTTAGCGGCTTCCAGCATGCACTAACAATAAGAAACCTGTCAAGCACTCTAAATTTCTAGTGCTGTTAGTCTTTTCACTCCTCTGGTTGTACAGCCATAGTTCTACATAGCTGTGATCATTGTAGAGGCATTATTTTGGGTTCTGAATTGTTCTTACTCATTGCTTTGTATGAACCTTTCCTTACTTATACATAATTCTCACATTTCTCATTCCTAATGGTAATAAAATGCAGTGTTTCTTTGCATCAGTGTACTAGTTTTCCTAGTCCATTGATACCGCACTAAGCATTCCCTCACTATCAGGCAATTAGGCTCTTCCCAGCCCTTGCCTGGAAGATACAGCATAACTATAAACATCTCTATATAGATTTTTTTTAGTTCTTTTGAATAATAACCTTGTGTCATATTCCAAAGAATTGGGTTTCTGGTTAAAGTATATGATTATTTTTATGAGCATTATATTTGCTGTCAAATTCCTTTGCAGAATAATTTCATCAGGATACAGTGGTTTTTCTTTTTCCAATATCTCACATCAACAACTAGACACTTTTTAAAATTTTACTTTATTTGAGTTAATGCAAGATTGTGCTCCCTGGTTGTTTAAATTTGAATTCTACTAAGTTTGAGAAGAGCTGATCATTTTCTAGATCGTTATATTGATTTTGTTCCTCTTATTTCAAGTTGGGTTAATAGCACAATAACTCTTTTGTCCGAGGCCCAGAGAAGCATGCTGTCTCATATTTAGTCCTATCCTTTGCTTGCACATTTAACTGGTAAGTACTGTTACTTTTGACTTCTTAGTATTGCTCATACCCCACTTCTTCCCTTTTTTTGTTTAAATCTTATTATTTTCCCACTGAAATTATTTCTCTGTATACAGTTTCAGAAGCTAATAAACATTTCTCCATATAGACTTTAGAATAGACTTTTTAAAAAAAATATGTCTTGCTTGAAATGAAGATGCTTTCACATGCACTCCTGACCAGGTCTCTTCCTGCCTACATTTACATTTGATTAGCAGCTATTTCCTCTTCACAACCTGCCTTCTAATTGCATCAGAGAATCTGTGAAATTTTAGAAAATACTATACTCTTATTTACTTTTGCATCTTTTCATTTTGCATCATACCACCTACTCATCTTGCTTTCCTTGGATACTTTTTGGTACCTTCAGCCTGGCTTTGGCACTGTATCACTTTTTTTTTTTTTTTTTTTTGCTTTAGAATTTATCAATTTTCTGATAATTTTTATTTACACATTTGCTTCCCTTAGTAGACACTGGGCTAGTGTCAGCACCCTATTTTATTCATGTTTTATCCTTAGAATTTAAGAATACAGTAGGTAACTTTAAAATACTTATTGAAAGAGTAGTATTTTGTTTCTACACCACAACTGGCTCCTGAATAATATTCCCTAGTCTTACAAATGCTTTCAAGAGTTTGGATCACAGCTCTGTGTCTCCTTGATCTATAATGTCTTAACTCTGTGACTTCTTGATCTATAATGTCTTAACTTCTTGATGTGTAATGTCTTGAAAGGATCAGACTTAATTTTGATATGTGCATCTATGATTAGTGTCCTTGTTACTGCACTGTGGGATGATCTCTCTAGAGATTCTTTCTAGGGTTTTGCTATCCTGAACAAATAATTTATCAAGACAAGTGAAAAAGTTGACAAGGCATTTTATTCCTTGAAGGTAGAAAAAGAAATGTGTTCTGCAGATTGGGTGCAGAGCAATTAAAGTATGAAAGGACGTATACTCTGGAGAGTGAGTGTGGGCCAGTGTAAAAGACCACAGTGGCCACAAGATTAATGGCAACTATCTTTTGTGTTTTCCACTCCTCAGGCTGACATCAGATCTAGGCTATCCTGTCAAAAACCCTGCTTGAATTCTTGTAAAAATTGAACATAGCACTATCTGATTGATTCTAGGTGCAATGCTTTGCACATATGCCCTGGATCTCAGGGACTGACAGGTCACACCCACTTACCCAGCCAGCTCATCCTACCCTAATCTCCTGCCTGACCCTACAGCTTTAGTGGGTATGCTCAGAAAAACTTGGCAGGAGCCCTTCCATTTGGGGAGGAACTTAGCTAAAGGTAACTCCCATTTTCAAACTTGAAGTAAGATCTAATCAATAGGTCAACTTTAGAATAACAGGCTCTGGTGCTAGAAGGATTTCATTACCATATTTTAGTAAAGCCAAGAAGTTTGAAGATGTTATTCCAAAAGCTGACAAAACCTCCACTTTTAAGAAATTTTGGTATTTCTGGTCAGTAGCATTTGGGTGATATGTAGGTGCCAGTCTTCTCTAGAGAAGGTACTTTTTCTTTTAATAGGTTAAATAAAGGTAGAGGATTATCTTTTTTTCTTCTTGATTATTGTGGAGGCAAAGGAAAAAACACCTTGTGTCTTTTTGAATAGTGTATTTGGGGCTTTTCTTAAAAAAAAAGAAAAACATGGGTGACCAAGGTAGTCAGTGCTTCTGTTTCTAAATGGCATGCATAGTGTTTCCTTTAATAATTATATATATATATATATATATATATATATCTGCCAGGGCAACAAAATTTTGTGATTATTTTGCTTGACATCTCTTGTGCCATGTCCATTCTTTTTAAGTCTCTGAATACAAAGGACCTGTACTTCGTTTTGGAGTCAGGAGTATTAAAACCACCGATGAGGCATTATTTATCTATTTATTGTATTTTAGGGAAGGGTCTACAGGATGTTCAGGGTCTCACTACTAGATCGGACTCATAGTGATCTGCCTGTTTACAGCCTCCCAAGAGCTGGGATTACAGGTGTGTGTCACCACGCCCAGCATGAGACATCTTTTAGTGCTGCTTGTTTGGCACTGCCATCTGCCAAGGCATTTCCCAGGGTTATGGTAGAACTAGCCTTTTGATGTCCCAGGCAATGTATTACTCTACCTGGATTGGTAGCTACACTGCTTCTATCTTGGGCTTATGCTTACCTGGAGGAATTTTCACTGTTAAGAGCCCCATTTCCATATGATTACATGAGCATGAAGACTAAGAAAGCATATCTGGAATGAGTATAGATGTTGACTCACTTGTCTTCACCCAGTTTTGAAACCCATATATGGGTCATAATTTCTGATTACTGTGCTGAGGTTTTTGAAAAAAGTGACTTCACCTCAGTCACTTCTTGGAGACCAACAATTGCATACTCTATCCTCTGAGTTCCATTTTTTAATGTAACTGCTTCCATCAGTGAAACACCAGGGTTATCTAAGGTCCACTAGATTAAAATAGTAAAGTAGATTATCTCCTTCACCTGGGTTAGAAACCAAGGTTGCATAATTTAAAATTTGGCAGACCTTGTAAGTAATCTCTAGAGATTCTAACCAGGAAGCTTAATATTTAGATTGCTGTCCTTTGGTCACTAATGTCCTTTAACTTTAGGAACACTTGGAACATAATGGGAAGTTTTGACCTCCAGTGGGTATCTTAGAGTTATGTTAGTGGTTTTATCAACCAAGAATTCTGTGGCACCCAGGCCATCCCATAACAAAGAGTCTAATGGTTTAGAAAAGTAAGTCACAGGTCAATGAGTGACTCCCAGGGTTTGATTAAGTACACCCAATGTATTCCCCGCTTATTTGGTTCTATACTGTATAGGGTCAAGTAGCTCATCAGGAACTTATAACAGCAGGTCTTTGAATCTTGTTATCTTCCAATCAACTTCAGGAGTTCATACCCTCTCACAGAGAGACTTAATTATGAGTCCAAATCCTATAAAATCCAGCCATCCTGGGGAAGGCCCTGTACTGCTTTTAGGTTTGAGGTGACCCTTGTTGTAGAAGTGCCTCCTTTTAGGGTAAGAATTTTTCCTCTGGGTTTAAAATCTGTCCTATACACTTAGTTTTTGCTGAAACTTTTGTGGGGACATTCAGTATCTTGCATGCCCTAAGAAATTTAGAAGGCTGAAGATATTTTATTGGAGCCAAATTTGATACAGCTACAAATAAGATCATCTGCACATTGGAGTACTGCTCTTTTTAAGTTAGAAACTTCCATTTTTTGCCAGGACATTTCCAAATAAGTGGGGGCAGTCTTGAACCACTAAGGATTACTGTCAAAGTTTATTGGGCAGTTTCCATAGTATCAAGATCAGTCTATGAAAAATCAAACAGATATTGTGAGTCAAGACATAATAGGATGTCAAAGTCATAGTTAAGACTTAAAACACTAAGCCATGTATTTCCATCAAGTATTTTGGTTAAAATACTACATAGCTTAGGAAATAGATGAAGGAGAAATGCAGCTACTCAGTAGCCCACAAATCTTAGACTAACTGATGTTCCTCATTTGGCTTTAGCACTAAAGAATGGAAATGTTGCATGGGGACATAGAATGAACCAAAAGACTGTGTGTAAGGAATTTAGAAATTAAAGGCTTAAACCACAAGTGGACATGTCATTTATACAGATAGCTATTTAAGTCTTTTTAAAAAATGACAATAGACTGTCTTTCAACTGCCTTTTTTGGAGTTTTAGTTTCCAGACTTGGGTCTATCTCTGAAAAACATTCCCTACATACATAGTATGTCTTACTTTCTTCACACATACCTGACACACACAACTATAAGGAGAAAAGATTATTTTAGCTCCAAGTTTGTAGAGGTTTCAGTCCACAGTCAGCTGACATCGAGGCAGGTTGGCATGCCAGAGGAGCATTACAAAGGAAAAATAACTCATGGCATGGCTTCAGGAAAGAGACTGCTCAGAGGAGGGAGAGAGATGTACCTTTCTCAGCCACACCCTCAGGGATCTACCTACTCCAAACAGGCTCAACTCACCAATGAACTAATCCATGAATTGCATAGTACTTTCCTCTATTTTGTCTCTATTGTTGAAGTCCCAAAATACATCTGTGTTCACATTGTTGGTACTATTTCAGGCATGCACTTCATCAGCCTTAGTATGTCCTGCTAGCTATCTATGAGCTTTTTCCTCAGGTATGCAGAATGTAGAAAATAGTACTTGAGGATCAGCTTGAGTTAAGTCATAAATGATAGTCTGAACTTGTCTATGAATCTCCTTGAGTCCTCCAAAGTCCATCTCAATTTTTTTTTTTTACCTCTGGGCAAGATCATTCCTGGAAAAGGGAACATGTATTTTGATAACACCCTGTTCATCCCCACCCCCATGACCCCAAGACTTCTTGAACCAGATAATATTATTAGGAGGTTTTTAATCAATGGGATAATAAGAAGTACCACTTCTTATAATCATCAGGGATAGATGTTTTTTAGTAATGGAGGAACAGATACGTTGATAAGGTACCGAGATGTGGCTAGTAGCCCTGGGACAAAGTGGAGTAGTGGAAGAAACTAAACTAGGTTCTGACTTTCTGAAGTGTCTCTCAAATGTCTTTTGTTTTCGTTACTGGAGGTATAGGTACCTAGAGTGGTCTACTTGGAGTGCTCAAGAGTTCAACCTCTACAAGTTCTGCTTCAGTTTTGACTGTTTCTATTAGCATGTAAGGCATAGTATATTGCACAATTCTTTTTAATTATTCATCTTGTTATATGAACAAAAAGACCTAGACAATAAAGGATTTCTATTTTCTTCCCTCTTATAGAACATATAAAACTGGAATAGTGTGATAGACCTTAGAGCATAAGACTAATTTTGTCATTGAGGTGCATAAAGTGGGTCTATCAGACTTATTCTTTATAATGTTTATATTGATGAATTGCTTTTTTTTCTTTTCTTTTTTCCCCATAATTTTATTGATAAACAAATAGCAATGAGACAGTTTCAAATCAAATTGGTAGGACGGTTTCAATAATTCACACATTACATACTTTGTTCCTAGTGGTTAATTGCTGTACAAGATGCAGACATGATATCCTATTTACAAACACCATTGGAAAAAATCGCTCTATTCATTAAGAGAATGTAACAATATATCTATCCTAACCACTTTGAATACACAGATACAAAGTGGACATTCATCTCTATCCCCTTTTTTTGTTAAGTTCTGTTATTTGAATATTTTAGGTGTATAAACTCAGCAAAATATTCTAAAAGAGTCCAGTAGCCCATAAGAGTATTGGGTCTTCCACTTCACTGGCAATGTCAGAAATTGTTGACCTGAATCCCCTATACCTCAACATAACAGCATGGCTTTACTTATTACATTTCGTTTTCATACTTTTCTGCTGGATGGTTAAGACCAAGGTAAAGCAGGACCTATGCAACAAAAGTTGTAGCTTTTGCAACTCTTGTTGCATAGGTCCTGCTTTACCTTGGTCTTAACCATCCAGCAGAAAAGTATGAAGACGAAATATAAGAAA
>NW_004524586.1:6276089-6286172 GCF_000260255.1 Octodon degus | reverse complement strand
AATTTCTGCTCTAATCTTTATGATTTCCTCCTGTCTTTGGGCTCTGGGTTTGGTTTGCTCTTCCTTTTCTAGTTGTTGAAGGTGCAGCATTAGGGTATTTATTTGTTCCCGTTCTGTTTTCCTAATGTGTGAGTTTACAGCTATGAATATCCCTCTGAGAACTGCTTTGATCGTTTCCCATAAATTCCGATAAGTTGTGCTTGAATTTTCATTAAATTGTAGATATTGTTGAACTTCTTGTTTAATTTCATCACTGACCCATTGGTTGCTGAGTAGGGTGTCCTTTAATTTCCATGAATTTAAGGTTTTTTTCTGGTTTCTTTTGTCATTTATTTCCAGTTTCATTGCACTGTGGTCATATAATGTACATGGGATAATTTCTGTTTTCTTGAATATACTTAAGCATGACCTATGGACCAGTATGTGGTCTATTTTAGAAAATGACCCATGTGCAGCTGAGAAAAATGTGTATTCAGCTGTGTTTCGGTGGAACACTCTGTATATGTCCACCTAGTCCATTTGTTTCGAGCTCTGGTTCAGTTCTTTTATTTCTTTTTTCCTTTTTCTTTTTTTTGTTTTATGTCTCGGTGTGTTTTTCATTGGATTGAGGTTACTTGGCATTCTGTATGCTTTGTTTACCTGAATGTCAGATTGTTTCCTCATATTTGCGAAGTTTTGTGCTTTACTTCTGCCCATAGTTTTTTAATGTCATTTGTATTGACTCCTTCTTTCTCATTGATGACTGTTAGTCTCACATTGTTCATCTTTGCATCTTCTTTCAGGTGATGGATTATTCTTTCCTGCATCCTCGTTTTTTTTAAGAGATCCTTTCTTACCTTTTCACTAGCCGCACCAGCATTCAAGATCTGAAACTCTGTCTTCATTTTCACTTAAACATTTTTGCAAGCTTGTGATTGAGATTTTAATTTCCTCTATATCTCTTTCACTCTGCTTCATGCAATCTATTTCTTTCCTGTATTGCTCATTCAAGGAATCCATCATTTTTCTAATCTCTATTTTTTTATCAATATCTTCTTTAGAAGCAGTTATAAATTCTTTTACTGCAGTGTTTTTTCAGATTGTGTTTCCTCCCTATGTTTCTGTAGTTGCTTCTTTACTTCAGATGCTATGAGTTCTGAGAGTCCTTATTTTATTTCAGAAAAGAATTGCACTCTGAGTTCTTCTATATGTTTGTGCTGCTGCTTATTTACTATTGACGCTATTAATTCATGCATTTGAGCCGAGCTAGTGTCCTCCGCACTTGTTGTGAGTGGGCATTGGGTTTCCTCCATATGTTTCTGCATTTATGGAAAATCTACGTTTATTCTTTTTTTTGCTATATGTTTATCAATAAAACTTTGAAAAGAAAAAAAAGAATAAATGCATTTGATTCTTTAGTGCAGATGTTATTAATTCAGGGATTTCTTTTTTTATTTTCAATCTGAGTTCCTCTATACCTTTCTGCAGCTGTTTCTTTTTTTCAGAAGCTGTTGATTCATTGCTTTCAGTTGTGTGATTCCCAATTTGTTCTGTGTTAGTGTCCTCTGCACTTGTTATGGGTGGGGTTTTGTTCCTTCTCGTCATTTTGCGTAGCACTGTCTTCTGACCTTTGTTGTAGATCTTCGTTGTAGTTATAACCTTAGCACGTACTGAAGTTCAGGTGCAGATCTACAAAGTTTGGATTTATCCAGCTGTGCCTGACTTGGGTCTGGCTGCTGTGCTCAGCTCCTTCCTGGTACTGCCCTTGGGGGTGAACTTTTTGTTACCCTCAGGGAAGATTTTCTGCTCCTGAACTAGCTGGGTGGTTCTATCCTCTACACTCTCTGCAAGGATTGCAGCTGCAGGGTTACACCCCAGGCTTGTATGCCAGGCCTGAGCTGAGCCTGGAGGGCACAAGGTGGAATAGGGAGGAGAGGCAGCTCTCCCACACACTCACTGGGCCTGGGCTAGGACTGGGTCTGGGGGTTCCCGTAATGCTGCAGAATTTCCTACTGGGTGGGTGAGGTGGGGGAGGTGCTGTGGAGTGGTGGGGGGCGTCCCAATGGAGTGGAAGACGGTCTCACCCACGCTATGCCTGAGCTAGGACCAGTAGTAGGTCCCGCAGGCACAGGGTAGCAAGAAGCCCTCCCACACACTCACAGGATCTGGGCTAAGACTGGGACTGGGTGGGGTGGGGTGAGGGAAGTGCTGCGGAGTGGTGGGGATCATCTCGAGGGGTAGAAGAGGGTTTCACCCATGTTGCGCCTGGGCTGGGACCACTAATACCCCGCTGGTGCAGGGTAGCTGGAAGCTTTCCCACACACTCACTGGGCCTGGGCTAGGACTGTGTCTGGGGGTTCCTGGAACACGGCAGAAATTCCTACTGGGCCGCCGGGTGGGGGAGGTGCTGCGGAGTCTGATGAATTGTTAATTATAGTTTTATGAGTTTTGTAATATTAAACAATGAGTACTTCAAAGAAAAATTCACAAAAATAAAGTATCGAGTTTTGAAATGTCAAAATTTTCAACATTGACTAGTTTTTGGTGTACAAAGTCTAAAACAGAATAGCAGAAATAAATTCCCAGATGAACTATAATGAAAATACCAATATCACTCTGAAAAATATCTTTACTTCAATTATCACATCTAGGGCAGTCTGCACACATGACAATAGCACCTTCCATACATACATGTTGCTTACACTGACAGCACATGTTTTGCATTCCTGACCTTTTTCTAGGACACACTTGACATCTTAGTGGTCTTTCTGATTTGTCAGGAGATTCTTACTGTATTATACAATGTGTAATTAACAGTAACATGAAATATCAATAAAATAAATTGTTAAATTATGATTATATTGTGAACTTTGCATAAACACTGATATTTTCATGTCAGTTGTGTACTTCCTTATAAAACCTAAAAGAAAACATCAGAAATCCTCATATGAACTTTAAAGAAAATATCAATAGAATTCTACCACAAAAATAAGCTCTGATTCAACTGTTACACACAAGGCAGCCTTCACAGACAGCAATTACATCTTCCATAAGCATGCCTTCCTTCCTTCCTTACACTGACGGGACATGTGCTTAGCTGTCCTTTCCTCTGTGACAGTTTCTCACCTCTCCTCTCTTCCTGTTTTGTCAAGAGCTTCCTACTATATTGTATAACAGGCACTTAGCAGGGCAATAAAATGTCAATTAAATAAAATATCAAATATGTATTCAGTGCTTAAAACAGGCATCAAAAATTTCACATCAGATTTTTTTGTTTACAAATCCTAAATATAGCATCAAAATTAATAACTTATGTGAACTACAGTATAGACACAAAGAAAAGTCTACCACAGAAAAAAATTTTGCCTCAGCTGTGACATGGAAGACATCACTTACAAAGACAGTGCAGTTTTTAGGTTTTGTTTTCCTGTATTTGCTTGTAGGGCACAGTTGACGTCCACGTTTTTTCCCTGTTGTCATAGTAGGGCTTTGTGATGCTGCAACTGCCTCTTCAGCTGTCAGCTCACCAGTGTGCTCCACAATTCTTCGAGGCCTCATGGATTAGCTTCTGTATTGGCCTCAGGAACATCTAGGCAGGATTGGACAGAGAGCCCTAGCACCCAGGAAATGTATAGCAGATAATAGAGAAAGGCTGAAATGAAGCCCTTCTTACAGACATCTGGGCATCTCCTTCCAACCAAAAAACTAAGACTCTAGAAAACACTAGGAGGGATCTCCTCCTCTTCACTCAGGTAAAGCCATACCAATTATTCCCAGAGCCATGAGAAAACTTTCTAAAGTGAAATTTTGATGTCACTGTTTCTACCTTATAACTAATACCAGAATTTTTTAATTTTTGACTTTCTGACAGATGAAAGCTTCAGCATGAGATAGAAGGGACAGAAGAGGATTGGGTTTTTTAGAAGAGAAATAAAAAGTTGTGCTGTTGTCCCAAACCTGCAGTCTTTTTTAAAATAGTTATATTTCTTTTCTCCTTTCTATTTTTTATTTCTCCTATCATACTTTAAAACTAATAGAAGAAAACATAAGCCAACATAAATAAAATAATTAATCTAAGAAAATTATAATTGAATATAATTATTTTTAAAAAAATCTGGGAGTAGTAACACTCTCCCATGACAGCAAGGAGACCCCCACTGCACAAGCGGCATCCCTCCACATAAGCACCCAAGCCTCGGTATGATAAGCAGTGCCCCTCTACCACAGGGGAAGAAGACTCATGCTACATGTAAGGCACCTTATGATATAAGAGCTTTCCAGCCCCATAACTACAAGCTGCCTCCAGAATTTGTCTCACTGTGGTACAGGGTAAGGGAGGTGAAGACTGCCAAGTGCTGTGATCCTGGATGAGTACAATGCTCAAGGACAAAGAGAAACAACGAGACCCCAAGACTCTGGACATTCAATCTAAAACCCCACTTCAAACCCTACCTGGTTGCATACATCTAGCAGAGACCAGAGGCCAGATCATATTCCCCATCTAGCAATTGGAATAAGGACACAGCTTACCTTGCAAGACAACCACAGTCTGGTTGGAACGGACAGAGGGGCTTCTCTGTCAGGGATATCACCCCAAAAACTCCTAGGCCTTAGGGCTAGGTTCAGAAAATTATGACTGGCTAGATCTCATGGAAAGAAACCACCAATTCAATAGCACAAAAAGGGTTTCTTTAAACCTTAAAAGTGATTGTAGAAAACTGGCAAATCATCTTTGAAGGAAGACTCATTAGAATTACAGCAGACATTGAAACACAAGCAATAAAACTAAGTACACATGCAGTGAAGCAGCATAGCTCCTGAAGGAAAACAAGTTTTGGAAACCCAGAAAGTGTTAGCAGCCTCGGTGAGTCACACACCACCTTCACCTTCACAGGACTGAGCTAATATCTGGTGAACTTTGGGAGCTGTGACATGTCAAAATTAAGGAGCAAAGACAATCTCAAATGTCCAGCTTACCCAATAACTTCAAGAGACATGGACATAGAAGAAATTGAAAGTCACACAGCTAAAATTTCTGAAATGATAGCAACTGAAATAAACAAACAAGTCCATTAGGCTATGGAAGAAATCAGACCACAGTCTGTCAGGTTAAAAGAGAAATAACAATAAAGAAAATATTGTTCAACATGTCTAAAGAAAACATAAATTTAAAAAATAGAGCAGAATAGAAAATTTATGGAAACATTCACTGAACGATACAGGAAAGAATTAGTGTGAAACAGATTCAAATAGATATCCAGGAAATTAAGAACTCCCCTGAAAGCTGGAAAAAGTTTGAATGAAGATGAATACTCTCAGACCTTAAAGACAGCATTAGAGCTAGCAATCATGAGAGGAAAGACCTCTTAAAAATAACAAGGAACCAGGAAATAACAATTCAACAGTTATAATATGATGCAAAGAAAAACAATGTAAGACTGATAGATGTTAACAAAATAGCAGGAGTCAGAAAAAAGGCCATCAAAAGATTTATTTGCAGAAGTAAGTAGAGAAATTCCCAAGCATGGAAAAGAAATCTGACATACAGCTAATTGAGGCATAGATAACACCAACTAGCAAGAACTAAATCACCCAGACTCATAATAATCAAGGTTCCAGAAATTCAGGGAAACAACAGATCATGAAAAGCTATTAAATAAAAGAAACAGATTACCAATAAAGGAAAGCCCACCAATGTTACTGCAGATTTCTCAACACAACTCTTCAAGTCAAGAAGAGCTTGGAGTGAAGTATCTCAGGTCCTAAAAGAAAACAACTTCCAACCCAGATTTTTGTAACTTGCAAAACAGGTTACAGGGTCTAACTGTGCAATTCAGACCCATAGTGACCCTCCTGTCTCAGCCTCCCCAGCGCTGAGATTACAGGCATGTACCACCACACAAAGTTTCAGGGCTGGCACAGTAAGCCTGGGGTTTCAGGGATGGTACCATATGCAGTACTAGGGATTGAACTTGGATCCTTGTACTTGCCTGGCAGGTGCTTAGATCACTGAGCAAACTCCCCAACCCAATCCTTTAAAATTAATGGAGAAATAAGATACATCCATGACTAAGAACAACGTAAGAAATTCATGACTAGAAAACCAACCCTATAGAGACTACTGAAAAATATTCTAGAAAGAGATTAAAAATGAGCAAGATCAACAATGGTAAGGAACCACAAGCAGAGCAAGCAATTAAACAGAAGGGGAAAGTACAACAGGAAAAGAACATGACAATGATAAGCAAATATATTTGTTATAACTATCAATGTAAATTGTTCCAATTCATCAATCAAAGAATCAGATTGGCAGAGTAAATCAAGAAACAAAATCCAAAAATATGCTTTATACAAGAAACACATTTAACTCAAAAGGAAATTCATAGACTGAAGTCAAAGGATGGAAATTTGACAGGAACCCAGAAAAAAGCAGGGATAGCTATTCTGGTTGCAGACAATGTTAACCTCAAACCAAGAATGATCAAAAGAGATAAAGAAGGCCACTATATACTTGTTATGGGAAAACTGCAAGAGTAAGAGATGACAATCATAAATAGATATACACCCAATGTAGGAGCCTCCAACTATGTAAGTAAAATTTAAACAGAATGAAAAATTAAATGAGCAATAACATAGTTGTATTGGGGGACTTTAACTCCCCATTGACACAAAGAGATATTTCAATTAGACAAAAAATCAGCAAAGAAATAACAAAACTAAATCAAACTTGTGAAGAAAGGGACTCAATAGACCTTTACAAAGTGTTCCACCCAACATCAGAATAGACATTCTTCTCAGCTTTGTGTGAGATGTTCTCCAAAATAGATCATATACTAGCACATACAGCATGCTTAAGTAAATTCAAAAGAATTGAAATTATCCTATGCATATTATCTGATCATAGGGCAAGGAAACAGTAAATGATTTACAAAA
Source organism: Octodon degus (assembly GCF_000260255.1). Taxonomy (NCBI): domain Eukaryota; kingdom Metazoa; phylum Chordata; class Mammalia; order Rodentia; family Octodontidae; genus Octodon; species Octodon degus. The sequence continues at coordinate 6,279,260 of NW_004524586.1, read as the reverse complement.
GAAATCACAAAAACTCCATGAACACACGGAAATTAAATAACACCCTCCTGAAAAACCAATGGCTCAAAAATGAAATGAATAAAGAAATGAAACAATATTTACAATTTAAAAAAATACTGAAAAAAATTTAAAAAATAAAAATAAAAGTAAATTACAAAACAAAATCCTGGAACCTGTGGGACACAATGAAAGCTGTGTTCCAATTTAATTTCCTGAGAGGGAAATCAAATTTGGTGAATTTTCACATCAGGAAAACGGAACAAGAATAAATATTCTTATGTTGCGCCTCAAGTCTCTAGGAAAAGAAGAGCAAGTCAAGACCAAAGCTCAAAGAATGGAGGAAAATATAAAAATCTGGACAGAAATTAATGCCATGGAGACTAAAAAAAAATACAAAAAAATTAAGGAATTGAAGACTTGGTTCTTTGAAAAAATAAAGAAAATCTATAAACCCTTAGTCAACATTATCAAAAAAAGGAGAAAAAGCTCAAATTCATTCAATAAGAAATGAAAATGGTGATATCACTACAGATCCTGTAGGAAGCCCAAAGATCATCAATACCTACTTCAAAAATCTTTACTTTCACAGGATAGAAAACACAGAAGAAATGGACAGATTCCTAGATTCATATGATTTACAAAAGCTGAATCAAGAAGATAGAAAAATTCTGAATAACCCAGTATCAGTCAATGAAATTAAAATGTAATAAAAACTTATCAACAAAGAGAATTCCAGGCCCTGATGGAGTCACAGCTGAATTCTACAGGGAATTTAGCTCTTCTCAAACTCTTTCATGAAATTTAAAGGGAAGTGATTCTCATTCCAGGAGGCAAGTATTACCCTGATACTCAAACCATTGAAAGACCCAACCAAGAAAGAAACTATAGACCAATCTCTCTAACGAGCATAGATGCAAAAATCCTCAATAAAATACTAACAAACAGAATGCAAGAAATCATGATGAAGATTATATACCAAAGGTAAGTGGAATTCATTCCAGGAAAGCATGGATGGTTCAATATACACAAATCAGTAAATGTAATACACAGTATCAACAAAGCCAAAGACAAAAATCACATGATCATCTCAGTGGATGCACAGAAAACTTTTGACAAAGTCTAACACGCACTCATGATAAAAAAAAAACCTACAGAAAATTGGAATAAGAGGTCTTTACCTCAATCTGAAAACAGCCATCTATGAAAATCCAAGGCTACCATCATACTAAAGGAACAAAAACTGAAAGCTATAACTTGAATATTTGGAACAATACAAGGATATCCACTCTCATCATATCTGTTCAGTATAGTTCTGGAAACATTAGCTAGAGAAATTAAACAGAGAGCACTAAAAGGAACAAAGACTGGAAAGGAAGAAGTGAAATTATCATTACTTGCAGATGACATTCTACTCTATACAGAAGATGCCAAGAAGTCCACCAAAAGACTTGTAGTTTTAATGAGCAAATCCAGTAATATAGCTGGATACATAATCAAAACTCAAAAATCAATAGCATTCCTGTACATAAACAACAAACACACTGAGGGAATCAGTCTCACAAAGGAAGAAAAAGATCTATACAGAGAAAATTATAGTGATCTGCAAAAAAAAAAAAAGAGATTGAAGAGCATTTCAGAACATGGAAAGTTATTCCTTGCTTCTGGAGAGGAAGAACCAACATTGTGAAAATCACTGTCTTAGTTATTCTACCCTCTTTGCTGGGACAAATACCCAACACTTAAAATGACAGAAGGAAAGGCTTACTTAGCCCCCAGTTACTAGAGATTTCAAGACAATGGAGGAGAGGCTGGGGCGCTGCCGTGCCCAGGATGACCCTCAACACACCTCTGAGAAAGCACAGCCTAGCCAGTTTAACGGTTTGCACCTCTCTGGCCCCGCCCTCGGGCCCCGCCCTGGTCCTCTGGCCCCGCCCCTCGGGTCCCGCCCTGGTCCTCTGACCCCGCCCATCAAGCCACACGCTGCCCCTCAAGCTGCATCTGCACCATGACTTACATGAGGCTTTGGGGAGACAACTAGATACAAACCATAACAATCACCAAATTCTGAAAATTGTTACACAGATCAGATTTTAATACCATTAGTATACCTCTCAGATGTAGAGAAAACATTCCTAAAATTCGTCTGGAACCAGAAGGAACCTAGAATAGCAGAAGCAGTTCTGTACAAGAAGGGCAAGGCAGGAGGCATCACTATCCTGGACTTGAAGTTATACTACAAAGCTACTGTGATAAAGCAGCATGTGTACCACGAGAATAGGACAGAAGGTGCAGAAATTTCCCCCAAAATATTCAACTATTTGATCTTTGACAAGATGGCCAGAAATATACACTGGAGGAAAGATAGGCTTCAGTAATGAGAAAACTACCCACATACAGAACATTGTGGATGTTCTAGATCCATATACTAATCTCTACCTGATTCTAAACTAAAATCAAAATGGATCAAAGAACTATCTGCTGGAAGATAAAGTACATTAAGCTCTTGAGGTCGTAAGTATAGGCACTCACTTTCTAAACAGAACCCCAGAGGCACAGGAAATAATACCAAGAATCAACTCATGGAAAATTAAAAAATTCTCACAGCAAAAGAAATAATCAACATAATAAAAAGATAACCTACAGAAAAGGAAAAAGAATTGCCATCTATATCTTAGACAGGGAACTGAAATCTAGAATATGTAAAGAGCTGAATGCCAGAAACCATGAAATTTATAAAGAACAGAAATATATCTCCTCCTCATTATGCATGTTTGAAATTTCAAAATATAGGCGCTGGCATTTAGTTAGTGTCTTCTTGGTGTGGCAGCTCATAGCTGAAGAGCAAAGAGCGAGCTGAGTTCCTTTTACAAGGACCAAGCCTTCATGAAACTGAACCCACTCTCTCAAAAATAAGGTCGATAGATTCATTTCTTAAAGTTTACATCTCCCAACACTACATTGAGGATTAAGCTCCTAATATGTGCTTTTAGAGGACACATTTAAACCATAGTGAAACTAAAAACGTGTGATAAAAATAAAAATAGGTAAACTGGATTTTATTAAAATTAAGAATTGTACATCAATTACAACCATTAAGAATATGAGCTGAGAGCACACAGAATGAGAGAAAATCTTTACAAGTCACATATCTGATAAGGGACTATATCCAGA
>NW_004524586.1:6272256-6275989 GCF_000260255.1 Octodon degus | reverse complement strand
TTTTTCTAGAAATATATATACTACATGAATGGACACTTCAAATCATTAGTTATTAAGTAAATACAAATCAAAATCAGAATGAAACACAATTTTACACCAACTATGACAATAACTAAAAAACTTAGATTGTAACTTGTACTGGAAAATATCTGGAGAAACTGGAACCCATACATTGGTAGTGAGAGTATAATATGATACAGATGCCTTGAAAAACACTCTGGCAGTTACTCAAAAGTTTAAACATAATTATCATATGACTCAACAATTTTACCCCTCAAATATATGTGTGTGTGTGTGTATGTGTGTTTTCATTTCGTATGTTTTTATTTAATATATGTATATGAAATGAAAACATGTCCACACAGAACAGCGATACAAAAATATTCATAGTAGCATTATTTATAATAACCAAAAAATGGAAACAATTCAAATTACTGATGAATGGATAAGTGATGAATGGATAAATAAAATACAGTATATCTATTCAATGGAATATTATTAGACAATAAAAAGAAATGAAATGCTAGCATATATTATGACATGAACAAATCTGGAAAACTTGCTACTGAAAGAAGCTAGTCATGAAAGACCTCACAATGTATAATTCTTTTTATATAAGAAATCCAAAATAGGCAAATCTGTACAAATAAAAAGGAGATTGTTGTTGTTTATAGCTAGTGAAGACTTTTGGAAAATATGAAATCATTGTTAATGGGTTTGTGTTTCTTTTTGCAATGGTGAATATTGTAGAAGTAAATTAGGTTCATAATTGAAAAACTCTGTAAATATAATAAAAACTATTTAGTTCTTCACAAATACAGGTTATTTGTACAGTATGAAAATTCTATCTCCAAAATCTATTAAAAGTACAATACAATAATTGTAAGATAAAAATCAAGGAAATGTCCTAAAGAGTTAGGCAGAGACAGAAAATTTGAAGTTAACTTTACTGATCCAAGGTAATATTCAGTATACCCAAGAGCTGTCTTGATCTTATAGGATGTTCATACCAGTAAAAAGTGGTTACAATAATTCAAAGGTAAAGGGACAGTTGAAAGAAAATAGAAGATAAAAGTGGAGAGAAGAAATAAACATAGAAAGGCTGAAATCTTTTATTAAATGTGAGTATTCATGTCTAAATAGAATAATAAAAAGGTCGAAAAGAGGAAGCTCCACCTCTCCACACATGGAATTTGCTTAATTCATGGTGTAGCTACATAAGACGACAGCACTTTCTTGCATGTGCTCTGGGGAAGATCAATTCTGCAAAATACTAGTATTATATAGAGAGAAAAACATAAAAAGTTTCATGGCCATATAAGTTTGAAAAATAACATGTCCACACCTTGAAACACTACATGTTACTATTAATATATTCCTTTACATTCTGAATATTTAAGAAGGGAATAGAATGCAGAATTGCCTGAATTTAGATCTTCTTAAGAGGGACTATTATTTCCCTAACATAGTTTGGACCACATTCACTCAGAATATGAGCTCTGGGGGGCCGGGGAGATGGCTCAGTAGAATAAGCGCTTGCCTGGCAAGCCCAAGTGTCTGAGTTCAATCCCCGGTTCCGCAAAAAAAAAAATAAATAAATAAAATAAAAAAATAAAAAAAAGAATATGAGCTCTGGGTTGGGTGAGAGATTACAGTAGAGTAAACGTTTTTAAAAACTACAATTTGAAGAATGCAGAGAATTTTGACCACCTCAGTGAGCTTATTACTTGTCTACTTACTTCCATCTTTTTTCCCTCCAATCTACTCACTGTCTAGTTTCTAGGAAAACCTTCTACAAACATAAATCATGTGATATCAATCACTTGCTAAAGACTCATGAATGATTTCTCATTGTTTTTACAATAAAATTTAAAATCTTCCATCATCCCACAGAGCTCTCTACCATGAAATATTGGGCCACTGATCAGCTCATTTTCATCTTCATTTTGTCTTCTACCACTGCCTCCTTGAACCCAGGGCCATCATACTGAGCTACATTCTCAGTGATTATTCGAAACTTTTTTTTTTTTTCTTTTTTACACAGGTTCTTGCTAAATTGCTAAGCTACCAGGTGGGCCTCAAATTTACAATCCTCCTACCTTAGCTCCTCAGAGTGCTGGGATTACAGGTATGGTCCACCATGTCAGGCTCACTTTATTTTTCTTCATTCCAGTGTCACTGGCTTAAAACATGCTAAACTTCTACCTGGAGTATTTCTCTTAACCACATAGCTGGTAGCTGTTTTTTTTCTCTTCCATTAAGCTTCCCTTAACCTAGCTCAGAAATTCTCTGTACATATACCTTGTTCTTTTTATAACATTTATTATAATTTCTAAATGCATGTTTACTTGATTATAGATTATTCTATAACAGCAAGAAATGTTTGTTGCATTCACAATTGTAATCCAGAACATACATACCTACATACCTAGTACATACATACTCACACATGTTGCCTGAATACATGAAAAAAAAATGTGCTAACAAATTCCCACGTTCCGTAGAGTTCAGGCAAAACATTCTAATGTGAATCTTTGTGATAAAGCTAGAGAGCATGTTTTGTTCCCATGGTGATTCAAAAAGCTATGAAAGCATTTTACTTTGAGCAAAGGGATATAACCAGAATAGAAGTAGGAAGCAAATAAGAGTCTTTGTAATATGCTGTATATCCAATGGTCAACAAAATCTGAAAAAAATCTTTAGTTAAATACAATTACCAGTACTTCTGTTATAGACTGACATATAGACTGTATGTTTTACTCGAAGCACAGATATCTCTGAAGGCTATCTGAGGGGAGGATATTAAGGATAGAAATTTCACATGTTACTGCACACTGGGTGCATTGTGATCTCTCTGGACCCAAGGCACTTTGACTTTGTGGGGGACTTCCTCCTTAGGTTCATGCTATAAATTATATTTTATGACTTTACTGATACAAAAACAAGTATATCAAAACAATTTTTTCAACTTAAAACTTTACCTATTTATCTCTTCACACTTTTTCTTTAAAAAAATAAAATTTAAGGGGGCTCTCTGGAGCCTCTCTCCAGCCAGCACGCAGGCCCAGTGGTGTGTGAGTGGGGCAGCCTGGGGCCCCCTGGAACCTTACTCCAGCCAGCTAGTGCACAGGCCTGGCATGTGAGTGGGATTCCAGGGACCCTCCAGACCCTCATTCCAGCCAGCACACAGGCCCAGCATGTGAGTGGGACCACGTGGGGCCCACCAACCCTCACTCCAGCCAACTCCCAGACCAAGCGTGCATGTGGAACTTCCTCCACCAGACAGGCCTGGTGTGGAACCCTGCAGTAGAATTCCTTGCAGACTTTGGCTAAAGGCAAGACCCACCCAGCTGATCCAGGAGCAGAACATCTTGCCAGAGTGGCACAGTGGATTCACTTCCAAGGCCTGCAGCAGGAAGAGGTGGAGCACAGCAGCCAACCCAAGCCACACCCACCTGCACGAGTTTGAACTTGCTAGATCCAGACATGGTGCTAAGGTAATAACTACCAAAGCTCGACACCAAAGGTTAGAAGGCAGTGCTTATAAAATGACAAAGAGAAGGAGCAAAATGCATTCTTAGTCCTGGAGCCCACCCAGAACAAATGCAGGAGACAATAGCATGAAAGAAATTGGAGAGAAGATATCATCTCACCCCTGAAAGAATGGCTATCATAAAGAAATCACCCAACAACAAATGTTGGAGAGGCTGTGGGGAAAAAGGAACCCTTCTCC
>NW_004524586.1:6266467-6270139 GCF_000260255.1 Octodon degus | reverse complement strand
TACAGGAAATTAAAACCTCAATCACAAGGTGGCAAAACCATTTGATTAAAAGTGAAAATTGATTTTCAGACTTTGTAGACACCATTGTAGCTTGTGAAAAGGTAAGAAAAGATCTCTTTAAAACAACTAGGATGCAGGGGAAAATATTTCAACATCTGCAAGATGATGCAAAGATGAACAATGTAAGACTAATAAGCATCAATGAGAAAGAAGGAGTCAATACAAATGATATGAAAAGAATATGGGCAGATGGAACAGCAGAAAACTTTCCACATCTGGGGAAACAATCTGACATTTAGGTAAGCAAAGCACATAGAACTCCAAATAATATCAACCCAATTAAAACCATACTCAGACATATAATAAAGATCCCTGAAATTCAGCACAGGAACAGTAAACTAAAAGCTGCTAAAGAAAAGAAACTGATCATACTTAAAGGAAAACCTATCAGAATAACAGCAGATTTCTCTTCACAAACCATCAAGTCAAGAAGAGCATGGAGCAAAGTAGTTCAAGTCTTGCAAGAAAACAAATTCCAACCCTGACTGATATACCCTGCAAAATTATCTTTCAAGTTTAATGGAGAAGTGAAATACTTCCGTGACAAAAAAACAGCTAAAGAATTTCATGACAACAAAGCTGACCCTACACGGACTACTGAAAGATATTCTAGAGAGGGATCAAAATGACATTCCAAATGACCACAACTCCATGAATGAGAATGGAAAGAACCCACCAAATAGGGCAAACAATTGAATATAGGAGAAAAAGGTATACAACAGCAGTCTTTCAAATATTCTTTTGTATACAGCAACAAGATACTTCCATCAGCATAGTCTACAAATGGACTCCTGCACCCTGTGGATCATGATTCTGTCTGGGTCAGCAGGGTGGATATCAAGGAAATAGCATTAGCTCAGTCTCACAAGTGACACCTGGATACCAGTAAGCGTCAAGGACAGTGTCCATGTCCACTACATACTAGAACCTTGTGCAATATCCTATCCCCAAACTGTTAGATGTGCTGGTCATATATTTGCCATTCCAGTATTTTTGTTATGTTTTATTCTTAGTAATTCTTTACTGTCATGTAAACTTTTACTTAGTTGATATTTTTGTATATATTAACCTAATCAAAATCTGCGTGAGTATTCTGAATTGATCACAGATTCGTACATATGATACACTGCATCCTGACCTCTAAGTTGGACTCAAAATTTAATTTTAATTTTTGAATATTATTTTAAAATATTTAACTTAATTTTGAATTAATATTTAAATTTCCTGAATATTGTTTACTTTTAATTTTTGTTTTATGATTTGTACTGTCTCTTTCACTTACAATTGACTTATAAGACATGGTATGACATTTTCTGCTAGCATTAGAAACTTTACAAAGTGTATTTCTACTTTCCATTGACTTTATATTGATTCTTCATTGTCTTTTACATACACATACATACATATATATATTAAATAATACATATATAACTTGACATAAGACTGATACTGTTTTGTGGAAATCTTCAGTGACCTTTTAAATGGGTTTATCTAATATAATTATATTTTACATAGTCCTGCATAACTGCCATTTTGAGAGCTCTTTATTTTTTATCCAGGACCATACAGCAACTTCTCTTCCCTTCCGGATTATGGTCTTTGTTATTTTCTATATGCTACATCTGGAAGTATTAGAATATTTCAAATTTTTATAACTGAAAAATATTTTACTTTTAGTTTTCAAAGGTATGTTTGCTAACTATAAAATTCAATAAGGACAGATCCTTTTTTTTTTCTTCAGTCCTTTGAACAAATAAGTCTAATTTCTTACCTAGTTGCTCTTTTTTTTTTCTAATGTGGAATAAGATGCTATTTAATTTTGTTCTTCCATAGCTAATTTTTTTTCTGTGTATACGCTTTAATGATTTGCATTCTTTACAATGTTTTGGACAATTTCAGTTTTGTGTATCTTGGTATGATTTTATTCATATTTCTTGTGAAAAAGATTCATTTTTCTTGGAAATATGGTGCTATAATTTCAACTAAATTCAGAAATTTTAAATATTTAAATATTTATTGCTTATCCCCTTCTACTTTGAGAATTCTAATTATATGAATGTAAGTTTCTACAGAGAGAACTATTATATGACTGATCTGTAAACTCTTTCTTCTTCATGTTTATTTTAGACTATTTTTATTATTTCATTCATTTAAGTTTGTAAATAATTTTTACAATTTACAATCTGTTATTAATCTCATGTTATGTATTCATTTCAGAAATACTTTTTTTTTCTTTTTTCTTTTTTTACTGTATTTATGGTAAGGATCTACAGGGTGTTCAGGGTCTCACTACTAGATCAGACTTATAGTGATCTGCCTGTTTACAGTCTCTCAAGTGCTGGGATTACAGGTGCATGCCACCACGCCCAGTCTTCATTGCTGTCTCAGCATACCCCAGGGGTGGAGCCCAACACAGCAGGCCCAAGAATTGAACCCCCAGCCCCTGCGCCTTTTTGCAGGTGCTTTAATCCGCTGAGCTATTTGGCCAGTCCTCAGAAATATTTTTCTAAACTTCATTGTCTACATCTTATATCTTTCATATTTCAATATTTCTCTACAATTTTTAATTTGTTATATACTTATTATTGGTTTTCAATAAGGTCAATATTGAGTACAAAAAATTTTAATTAAAAATCATTATTTCCAAGGTCAATTAAGACTCAGGACACATGAGAACTTGTACTATAATGTCATATAGCTCAGTAGTGTCCCAAATTTTCTGATCAAGGAGATTATGGGGCCAAAGAGGAAAGTGATCGATGATGTAGAGTGTGCCTAAGGAGAGTCACATGGAGAGAAAACATTCTCTCAGGCTTTCACAGAGAGCACATTGGCCAAGCATTGGCCATGACTCATCCATATGGCTGACACTGACAAAGGTTCTACAATCTGAGGTACAGGATCTCAAGATAAATCCTGAGGGGATTTCACTGACCTCATCAGACCCAAAAGCTACAACTCTTGTTGCATGGGTCCTGCTTTACCTTGGTCTTAACCATCCAGCAAAAAAGTATAAAAACCAAGTATAAGAAGTAAAGCCATGCTGTTACGTTGAGCTGTAGGGGACTCAGGTCAACAATTTCTGACATTGCCAGTGAAGCGGAAGACCCAATACTATTATGGACTACTGGACTCTTTTAGAATATTTTGCTGAGTTAACACACCTATAATATTGAAATAATAGAACTTAACAAGAAAAGGGGATATAGATGAATGACCATTTTGTATCTGTGCATTCAAAATGGCTAGGATAGATATATAGTTACATTCTCTTAATGAATAGAGGGATTTGTTCTAAAAGTGTTTGTAAATAGGATATTATGTCCACATCTTGTACAGCAATTAACCACTAGGAAGAATATATGTGATGTGTTAATTACTGAACTGTCCTACCAGTTTGGTTTGAAACTGTCTCATTGCTATTTGTTTCTCAATAAAATTATGGAAAAAAATTTTTAAAAATCATTATTTATTTGGTACGAGGACTTGCTATGCAGCTCAGACTCACCGTGATCCTCCTGCCTCAGCCTCCCCAGTGCTGGGATTAGAGGAATGCACCACCATATCCAGTTTTGGTGACTGGCAGGGAATGCCCAGGTTCCAGGACTGGCA
>NW_004524586.1:6262256-6266202 GCF_000260255.1 Octodon degus | reverse complement strand
TTTCTCCTTTTCCCCATCACAGTTGTTCTTTCCTTTCCACAGTTTTCTTTGCCTTTTCACAATATCTAGTGTACCTTTTGTATCTTACTCTTTCAGTTTCTTACACTAGGGAGACAATATGATATTTACACATATGAGTCTGATTTATTTCACTTGGTCTCCAGTTACATCCATTTACCTATAAAAGACTTGGGTTTATCTTTCTTTATAACTGAGTAATACTCTTTTGTATATAGCAGTAGGCAGAAAGTTCTTGAACAAAAGCTGAACTGATATAAATACTTCGAAGAATCAATAACTCAGATCTCATCTTGTTAAAAAGATTTTGCACATCAGAAGAGATCACCAACAGAATGAAAAGAAAAGTCACAATAGGAAAAAATTTTAACCATCTGTCCATCAGAAAAGGATTTCTAGCAAGAAGATACAAAGAACTTTTAAAAATCAAACTCCTAGGGTCAGAAAGATAGCTCAGCAGATTAAGCACCTGCTTTGGCAGGTACAGAGACCAGGGTTCGATTCCTGGTCCCTCATACCCCGCCAGCCCTGCCCTTGGGGCACACTGAGAGGGCAACTGAGTCCAGGCGTGGTGATACATGCCTGTAACGCCAGCGCTGGGGAGTCGAAAACAAGAGATCACCATGAGTCTGATCTGCGTAGTGAGATCCTGTACCAAATACACAAATGAAAAATAAAAAAATAAAAACCTCAAAATTCAATCTAAAAGGGGCATCTGGGGGCATGTGGGAAGAATACACACTTCTCAAGTGAAGAAATACAACAAATAAATATATGAAAAAAAATGTTCAATATCATTGGTTATCAAAATGCAAATTAAAACAACACTGAAATTCTATCTTGTCCAGAAAGAAGGTCTCTCATAAAAAAAAAAAAATTCAACCATAAAAAGTCCTAGCAGGAATGTGGGGGGAAAGGAACCCTTCTACGCTGTGGGTGGGAATGTAGACTGGCACAACTACTGTGGAAGCTAGTATGGAGGGAGATTCTCCAAAAAAAAAGGATTAAAGGTCCCGTTCAACCCAACTATTCTCCTTCTGGGTATCTTCACAGAACAGTTAAAAACATCATGCCACAGTGATATATGTGCATTCAGGCTCATAACAACACCATCTGTAATAGCTAAAGCTTGGAAACGACCCAAATGCTCATCAGCTGAGGAATGGATAAAACAAGATTTGGTGTTTTTCTCTTTACATTTTATCCTGAGATCCCTAAAGGTACTTGTGGGCTCTAGGAATTGTGCCTTCTGTCCTTAAAGGAGAAGTTAACTGCCTGTAATACATCAAGGAGAGAAATCAAATAGAAACAAAAGATAACTTTAGATATGTATTTGTTGTCATGACACTGGACATCAGTCCCTTCTTCAGGAGATAATAACAAGTTATTTCTGAGGTGCCTTTGAGTGCTAATATTTTGAATTTTAAGACATTTGTTTGGGCCAGGGAGATGGCTTGGTAGAATAAGCGCTTCCCTGGCAAGCACAAGGGGCTGAGTTCAATCCCTGGTTCCACCAAAAAAAAAAAAAAAAAAAAAGACATTTGTTTACCTCAAATAAATAAAAAATTTCCAGTTAATTTCTTACTATATAATAATAATATTGTTTTATAGTGAATCAGTGTGGCAAGATGATGAAGAGCATGGTCTTTGATCTAAGTAAGACCTATTACCTGGGTTGACTTGAGGAATTCATTAATCTTTCTGAAGCTTTTGCCTCATCTATGAATTGGGGCTAATGAAATTATATTTGTTTTAAAAACAAATGAGGTAATAAATTTAGAATACTTAGCATAGTCCCTGGCAATACTTATAACAATTGTAAGAACAGAGGTGTTATAAAAATGAAAGGTCTAGTTTCAGGATCTTTTGTGTATGTATTATTTGTGTTTTGTATTGGCATATGACTCAAATGTAGGCTTCTAAGCAGTTCAGAGAATTGAGTAGGAAGAAGATTTGGAAGATTAGCTATGATAACACGTCACTATAATCAGAGTAGTCACAGCTCTACTTCCTGCCTATGCCACATCATTACTTGGAATGGGAAGATGCACATCTGGGGACAATTTAGTACACACAGTAATTGACACAGTGTTATTCCTAATAATTGTTCTGTTTTACCTAAACTGTGAAAGCGTTATATGACTTCTCCAAACTGCAGGAGGAGAGAATAGTGTACTTGTCTTAGTTCATAAAAAGAGAACTTACATGTTTGCCTCTAGAGAAAGAAAGAAGCCGTTCATTGCTCATTAGCGAGGAGGCACTGACTGCTGTAAGGATTTGCTTCCTAGCTGAGGACTGTACCAGGGACCAGTTACTTCCAAATTTACCCTCATTTATGCACCCCTGACCCAGAAAGGGATTTCTTTCTTGACTTCAGAGGCAGCCTACTTTCTTACCCATAATCAAGCTTATGAATTATTGCTCTTATGAAAGATATTTCTCTCTGCCTGGAACATCAGAGAAATTAGTCTAGAATAAGAGTTAGACAGAACATTGGAGAAGGAGACTGGAGACCTGGATCACAGTCTTAGGTTTGACATTTTACAAATCAGATAGTCTTAGGAGATGCTCTTCCTCGCTTTCTTTTCTTTTCCATTATTTTCCTGCTTTCTTCCTTCTTTGCAATTCTGCTTTCCATGAATGTTTACTGATGCTAAGGTCAAAATCTGCCAATGCTGTGACCCGTGATCCTTCACTATAAGCACCTAGAGGGATTATTCAAAATGTGGTGCCATTCTTAGACTCCAGCTCAGAACTGCTAAACAAGAATGCATGGGGATGGGACCCAAATGTTGTCATTTGGACAAAGACTCCAAAATATGAGGCTCATTACCTTCTATTATAGTCACAGAATGGATTTTTCTTTTAGTTAATGAACATTTGTAATTTCAGAATAATTTTACTGATTTGGAGAATTGGTACGTGCATTTAACACACATGATCATTTTCAATCACTTTATCTCCTTTTCCCTCCCCAGACCCGTTCTTTCTCCAAATACTCTTTTTTTGGAGTATAACACTTTCACAGTTGAAATACATTCTTTTTTTGGGGGGAGGGGAGGGGAGGATCTACAGTGTGTTCAGGATCTCACTACTAGATCGGACTCGGAGTGATCCTTCTATTTGCAGCCTCCCAAGGGCTAGGATTACAAGTGCACACCACCATGCCCAGTCTCAATTGCTGTCTCAGCACACCATTGGATTGATCCCCTGGCCCCTGAATTCTAATTTTTATCTTATTTATTTATTTATTTATTTATTTATTTATATTTTAGATTTCTCAAAACATGTGAAATTTAACTTTCTGGGTCTGGATTATTTCACTTAGTGTGATGGTCTCATGTTCCATCCATTTTCCTGCAAATGAACTTATTTTAATCTACTTTATGAATAACACCCATTGTGTATACAAACTGTAATTCCTTTATCCAGTCATCTGTTGAAGGACATGTAGGTTGTTTTCAGTGACTAGCTATTGTGAATTGCACTGCAAGAAACATGTTTCACTTTAGTGTAATGTCCTGTTTTCATGAATATTCCCAGGTGAAGTAGATCTGGGTCAAATAGAATTTCTGTATTTAGTTTTTTAAGGACTTTCCATGATTTCTATAGTAGTTTTGCTAGTTTACATAGCCAACAACAATTTAAAAGGATTTCTCTGTGTCAGCATCCTCAGCAGCAGTCACTGATTTTTGTGCTTTTAACAACCATTCTCACTGGAGTAAGGTGGAGTAAGGTCTCACAGTTTTGACTTTCTCTTCCTGAAGTGCAACAGAGGCTGAGCATTTTTGTCATATACTTACTGGATATTTGTACTTTTTTATAGGAAGTAGCTATTCAATTCATTTCCCCTTTTTTGATTGGGTCATTTGTTTTTTGGAGAGGACAGTTAATTTTTTGAGTTCTTCATATATTTTGTTTTTTTTTT
>NW_004524586.1:6259421-6262156 GCF_000260255.1 Octodon degus | reverse complement strand
AACCGCGGTCCCTGATGCTTTTGCTAAGCTTGTTCTAAGTAGGTGCTTTAGACCACTGAGCCATCTCTCCAGCCCCATCTTCATATATTTTAGATACTAACCTGTATCAGAAGAGTAGCTAGCACAATTTCCCGCATTTGTAGATTCTCTTTTTGCTCTGTTGTTTCCTTTGTTGTGCACAAACTTTTTAATTTGATGAAATCCTATTAATATGTTATAATATATTACAATCCTTGATAATATTTATTGTGCTATTGTATTTTTATTTAGGAAGTCTTTATAGGCAGAGCAAGTTTTATCTTATGTTTCACAAGTAGAAGAATGAAGGTACACAAATGTTAGGCTCATAAGTCAGGATCAGGGAAAGAAATTCACATTTACTGAGTGTCAGCTGTGTACCCACTATGCACTGCCCTTGATCCTTTGTGCATGTTTTCTGGTTAATCCTCACATTACTTTCTCGGATATCTGTTTTACTCCTAAACTCATTCTCTTTCTAATCCATGAGGCTGTTTTCCTTCATGTTTCCAAAAAGCCAAAGAGCTGAAAATGCAGAATTAAATATCTTTCTTCAGCTGAAGCCCACAGTGCTTACTCTCACAAGGCTGACTCTCAAGTCGGCTTCTCACCAAGACTTCAGCTTTTGCAAACTTGCTCTTATATGTAACATTCGAAATGACCTTCTGATGTGTTTTTCCTCCTTCCTACCAGCTTCTGCAGCCAGGGCAAGTCATATTGAGTCAGTTACAGTGCTTTTGCTTGAGTCCAACTCTTTACAACTCTCAGTAGTACTTTCAACTGTTGCGGCATGCATGTTATAATGTTTCTCTAGCCAGCCCTTCCAGCTTCATTCAGAGCTTTCCAGATGTATTTCAACATCTCACATAGTCCTGTATTCCTATTTTCTTCATTCTAATAATACTTGGTTCTTCTACATGTTTTATTCTTGTTGTCTGTCTCTCTTGTCTCAGATAATGTATTTAATCACCTTCTTCTAAAAACCACTAATGGAGCAAACTGACTTCATTTTGGGGACCACTCTTGGGTATAATGCCTGGCAGCATATCCTGAGAAGGGTTCTGAGGCTTCTCAAGTAAGTGAGCAAACACGGAGATCCACTACCACTGTCTGCTGTGGGCTTGAAAAGAAAAAACAGAAGTTCCACAGAGCTCACAAATCCACCATCTTTGCATAATTTTAACAAGAGCTTGTTAAAATAAGAGTCAGAACTACGTTTGAATGTTCATTCTGCAATATATTACCTGGGTGATCTTGAGCATTTAATTAATCTCAAAGTGAAAATGACAATACAAATATCATAGACTTATAAATTATGTAAACTGTTTACCAAGTGCCTTTCAATAAGTGGCAATTATTTTATCCTACCTTCATTCAGGGTCTCAAGTTAAAGCCCATGAATATGATTTTATAACAGAGATTTGTTGAAGAGTTTCACTCACCTCAAAACTTGTATATTAAATATCTATAAATTTATCAAATAAAGGGAAAGCACAAATTCTCAAAGAGACATATTACTGGCCATTAAAATCAACCAGCATATAGCTATGTATTTATTGATCCACTGCCAGTGTGATATTATAGAGAGAGAGTGGGATGGGGACAGGACAACATGAATGAGAAACAAGAAAGGACAACTTCCGGGAAGGAGAGAGAAAAGGAGAGGGAGAAAGATAAAGATTGATAGAAACAGGGAGAGAGAGACAGAGACAGACAGACACAGACAGACAGAGAGACAGAGACAGGCTAGTATTGTATTTGCTCTATGTTGTACCTAGTTATAATTCAGTGTATTATTAGCCATGGAAAATAAGTAGCTTGAACAAAATAGAAAATGCTTAATTTGGAAAGAAAGACAAGATGCCCTTATATTTTCTGTTTATGTGGAGTTCATAGAGTTCAGCTTAGTTTACTATGCTCCAAGAGAAATAATGTTCTTACAAGTTTTTCAGAGGATTTTTTTAATACAATAGTTATGTCTTATTTGTGCTGGCTATGTAACCAAACTTTCTCTTTGTGGAGAAGAAAGGTTGGGCCACTATGCTCTTACTGAAGTATGTACTCATTTAGACATCCAGCTCCCTGTGAAGGATTTATTCTCTTTCTTGGGAGCAAACTTCAGAATATAGTTTTTAGGATTGTAATCTACGGTCTAGAAGTAGAAATCAAATCCCAAAGACCAGGAATAAAGATGGCCTTTATTATAAGAGAGAGTTGTGATATGCCCTGGGAGAAAAGACTCCACAATATTTCAGATATGTCATATGTGCAGGTGGAAAACAAAGGAAAGAAATTTCCCCCAGATTTAGAGTCTCATGGGGGGAAGAAAGGAACTCACAATGAAAAGGGATATTTTATTTTCTGTAACAATGAATTGGCTCCAATGGAAAAGGACTCCCTCATGCTGAGCTATCTGCCTGGCACTGGTCAGCTTCTTCAGATACAGGCCCCTTGTTCCTTTCATTACCCTTATTTTCATAACTAGAAGTCAGCATAAGGGCAAACTCTCCTGCTCTGAGGTCATAATGCATATTTCTGCCATTATAATTCAAGTATGAAAAAATGCAGTCTTAGAAAACCAAAATTTTAGCTTCCTATTAGAATAATATTGTGGTCGGGCTGGAGAGATGGCTCAGTGGTCTAAAGCACCTACTTAGAACAAGCTTAGCAAAGCATCAGGGACCACGGTTCAATCCCCCAGCACCATATGCCAGCCA
>NW_004524586.1:6253739-6259321 GCF_000260255.1 Octodon degus | reverse complement strand
CAGCCCTGCCCCCTGGTGGGCTGAGCTGGTCTCTCTCTCTCTCTCTCTCTCTCTCTCTCTCTCTCTCTCTCTCTCTCAAATAAATAAATAAATAAGCTTTTAAAAAAAAAGAATAATATTGTGGTCACTTTAAAATTATATATTCATAAACCTAAATCAATAGATTAGATTGGAAGTAAAGCAGTTGAAAACCTTTAGATAATATCAGACCCCAAAGAGAGATCTCCTTTCCCAGTTGTGTTTCACTCCTGATAGCATTATTTTATGTACATACCATTTTATCATTACGTATCAGATATTAAAAACCCAAATTATAAGGAAAAAAGCATGAATGAAGGGAATACACCCAAACTGAAACTGTAATATCTGTTTCTTTTCTTTCTTTCTTTTTTTTTTTTATTTTAGGGAAGGGTCTACAGGGTGTTCAGGGTCTCACTACTAGATCTGACTCATAGTGATCCACCTGTTTACAGCCTCCCAAGAGCTGGGATTACAGGTGTGAGCCACCATGCCCAGTCTCAATTGTCGCCTCAGCACACCCCAGAGGGCGGAGCCAGCATGGTAGGCCCAGGGATCCAACCCCACCCCCTGCATCTGCTTGCAGGCACTTTAATCCACTGAGCTATTTGACCAGCCCTTATATCTATTTCTAAGAACTAATCAGTTATGTGTTACTTCTGGGGGTGATGTCCTTGTTTTAGTTTTTTTGTTGTTTTTTTTTTTTTAAATGTTACTCATTTTTTGTTGTTTTTGTTTTAAGACAGTGTCTTGCTAAGTAGTTCAGACTGGCCCTGAACTCATGGTGATCCTCCTGCCTCAGCCTCCTGAGTGCTGGGATTACAGGTGTGCATTCCCACACTGGACTAAAACATATTACTCAAAGATATCTGTAATGTAAGGAATTTTTCCACTTACTAAAAGAACAAGGGTGTGTTTGTCCATCCTGGTAGTATTCGGAAATGTACATTTTATTTTACATAATTTGCAAATTTGATTCTTCCTTCTCATAATAAATATGGAAATGCTTCTATGTACTCGTTCTCATCATTTTGCTATGAAGCAAAAAATATGGTTGATAGAATCTTTTATGTGAATACAGATTTAATAACAATGTGTCCACAAAGTTGGGTAAAACGACTTTTCTGCTTCTTCGGTGTACTATTGTTTAATGTAATAATATAATTTGTGTGAAATATCAAATATTTTGTGAGCAAAGCATTTTTAAAATAATGAGATTAATCTGTATTTTGTTATTTTGATTTTATACAAAATACAGTCTTAGGGAAGAATTTGACTTTTAAGTTATTTTCCAAATAGACAAAATATCACATAGCACCATTTTAAAAATGCTTCGTTTTTTCATATACTAAATTTGTTTTAATTCTTATATATGATTTAAAAACTATTCTGTTCCATAGTTCTCCTTACTAATTCCTGAACAAGGATGTTTTAATCATTATATCTTTTATGGTATATGTTAATACATGACAGATGAAATAAGTGCCTCATCATAATTTTTCTTATATTCTTGGATCTTAAAGGTGAAGATAAGAATGATTTTATAAAGTTTAAAAATAATTTTTATTATAATTTCATTAATCCTATAAATTAGGAATAATATTTGGTTTTCCTATTCAGGAACCTGGGTAGTCTTTTCCTGTATTTGCTTTATAAATATTTCTCTACAAACCAATATTATGTATGGATTGAATGGGTTTCACATTTAATTATAGCTTTTATAGATTCACTTTGAGGGAGTACAGTATGAACATAAAGAGAAAACATTAATATTACTTTAAATGTCACTAACTATAGACTTATTGTTCTTTTTGTGTTACTATTGATAATGAAAGGTAAAAAAATTGTTAACATTTATAAGGTGCCAGCCAAATAGCTCAGCATATTACAGTGCCTGCAAGCAGGAGCAGGGACTGGGGTTCGATCCCTGGGCCTGCGGTGCTGCCCCCACCCCCACTCCCGGAGAGCGCAGAGACTGCAGTTGAGACTGGGCATGGTGGTACACGCCAGTAATCCCAGCTCTTGGGAGGCTGTAAACAGGCAGATCACTAAGAGTCCAATATAGTAGTGAGATCCTGACCACCCAGTAGACCCTTCCCTAAAAAAATATATTAAAAGAAAATTTATAGCAGAGCAAACTACCCAATGTATATCCGAATTTTCAGATTATACTTTCATGAAGAGCTTGTTTCAAATTTCCAACATGCAAAATTAGATATAGTCTTAAGAAAGGCAGGACATTATGTTTTGGCCTAATTTTCTGGTGTATATGTAGCTAGTATTATCAGGGATTACTTCCAGTTCTTTGAGGAATATGCAGGAAAATTAAAATATATTTACCAGCATCTACATCAAAAGTTCTTTTCTAGATTATTTATCTTGGCCAATAGCCTTGCTGCAACTAAAACTTTGGAATCCTCTCCTTCTGTAGCTGATCAATAATGCTTCCCTTTTTTTCTTTCTTTCCTTCATTTCAAACACTCTAATCTCTCTGCAATAATCTCCTTCCAGTTTGTCTATACTAGTTCCTTGCATCTGTGCTATAGCCAAATTCAGCTTTCTGAAACTCGATTCTTACACTTTAATAAAACATACATGATTGATGCTAACTATATTTCATAGTATTTTGTTGGGTACTATTCATACAAAGGTAAGTAGGACCTGAACTTACATTTTATTAAAAAGATAAATGCCAGGTTTGTTAAACAATAGGCCAACTCCTAGAGATATTATTCTTAGAGGAGTCCTAGGCCAGAAGCCTTGCTCTTGTGGTCTAAACAGAGCAAATTCAACCACCTGCCACACTAAAAGTCCAAAGGGTTGATGAAATGAAAAGGAAATCTATTGTTCAGGGTTACCAGACTAGAAAGAAATGGGGCCAGAGTTCTAATCCCTGTCTTTGGGTTACTGACAAGACTTCTAGGAATGTATAGGGGAATGTAAAAGCAGGGGTTGGGGCAAGAAGTATGCATAGTCAAAGAGTCTTAGTCAAATTGTGAACTGGCTCACTATTATTTCAAGTCTGGTTCTACAAGGTCTGCTTGCTCAAGGAATAGTATTATTGCCTGCAGTGTAGATTCAATTTCCATTATGAGATGATTGCACCAGTGTTGAGGTCAGCCTAAGTTCCTACCATAGGGTTATATTCTGCCACATTTACTGGTCTGTGATCTTGAAAAAGTCTTGGTTCTCTTATTAATCACCAAATCTGCCCTGAAGGCATTTGGAGCAAAAAAAAAAAAAAAAATCCTTCTTATTATTCACTTTCCCAACACTAGGATGAGACACTTTACACCTGTCACTTAAAGGAAGAGAGACGAGAGAGATTTATTTGGTTCATTGTTTCAGGGAGTTCAGTTCATGGTTGGTTGGCCTAAAGGTAGATACAGTACAATAGAAGAGCTTAGCAGAGGCAAGCATGGCAACTAGGAATGGAGGGGGAGGGAGAGAGAGAGAGAGAGGAAGAGAGAGAGAGACACAGAGAGAGAGAGAGACAGAGAGACAGAGAGAGAGAAGAAAGGGAGAGAAGAAGAGAAGGAGGGAGGGAGGGGGAGGAGGGGAAGAGAGAGGAGAGAGGGAGAGAAGAGAAGGAGGGAGGGAGGGAGAGGAGGGAGAGAGAGAGAGAGAGAGAGAGAGAGAGAGAGAGAGAGAGAGAGAGAGAGAGAATGAGCAGGAATGAGCTGAAGATAAGCATAAGCATATACTCTTCCAGGTCACTTCAGCGACTCACATTTTCCAACTCTCACTTTTTAATAGCACGCTCAGCTATGAAACTCCTCAGTGGTCCAATCACCTTTCACAGCTGTACCTCAGATACTTTTTATCTAAACCATAACACTCTTATCTTGGTGAGTTCAACCTTGAAAGGACGATAAGAAACTTTAGACAAATTTACAGCTAGCAACTTCAAATGAATAACATGTCTACATATGGAACCAAACAGAAATCTGACCCAAAGATTAAGGTAGCAAAGAAACCAGCTGCAGACCTAGGCAACAGTCATGCTTTTAGCAAAAGCAGCCTTTCTGTCCCTGAAACATGACCAGCCTGACTTTCTTACACTTCCCTTTCCTGCTCCCTGACACCTAGCCACACTAGGCCCTGTGACTCTCCTTCACTTTCTGCGCTGTTCTTTGGCTGGCTGCTCCTCATGACAACATCTTGCCCTCTTTCCAGTGTCAGATTAAGTGTCATCCATGACATGAAGGTTTTCTAAATCTCTTCTCACACCATAAAGAATAGAGCTAACTGCTTGTCTTAGTTACTCTTCTCTCGTTGCTGGGACAAATACCCGACACTCAAAATGAAGGAAGGAAAGGTTTATTTAGCTCACAGCTACTGGAGGTTTCAGTCCATACTCAGCTGGGTCCAACGCAGAGTGGCACAGAGCAGAAAGCAAGGGAGGGGCAAAGAGCAAGAGCGCAAGGGAGGGGTAGCAGCAGCTCAAGCAGCTAGCTTCTCTTCCCACCTTACACTGTAATGCAAATTACCTGCCCCAGTGTAGGGGAAGTACTCACACCTATGGGTACTTCCCAGCACTTACCCACCTATGGGTAATCCCAGCAGTACTAAGACCCATAATCCCAGCCTTGGATCACACATAATCCCAGTGGATCATGAGTTAACACAAACTCTAGAAGTCCTCACCCCATGACTGCATGAGACTTTGGGGGGACAACTAGACACAAACCATAACACTGCTCTTTTAACTATGATTTCATACCAGTTAGTTTGTACTAGTACAGCACACAGGATCTTTCATGCTTGTCTACATATCTGTCTCCTGGGTTTCATTGTGGTTCTTGTAGCAATGGCCTTGAGTCAGTCAGTCAGTGTATTGCCTATCACCATGCACTACCTAAAGGCAAAATGAGTCAAAGAGTTAAATATTAATGCAGGGGCCGAGGAGATGGCTCACTGGAATAAGCACTTCCTTGGTAAGTGCAAGGCCCTGAGTTCAATCCCCGGTCCTGCAAAAAAAAAAAAAGTAAACATTACAGCAGAAACACTAAATCTACTAAAAGAGAAAGTAGGTAGAAATCCTGAAAACACGGATAGGCAGAGAGATCATGAACAAAAAACAAACTGCATGGGACATACTTTAAAGAATTAACAACTGGGATCTCGCCTTTTTAAAAGTTTCTCCACATCAAAAGAAATCATCAATAGAGTAAAGAGAAAACCTATGAATTGGGAAAAATCGTTAACCAACTGTCCCTCAGATGAAGGATTTCTATTTAGAACATATGAACAATTTCCAAAAATCAAGTCCCCAAAATTTAAAGACCCAATTAAAAAACTGGGCATCTGAGATGAATATACACATCTCAGATGAAGAAATACAAATGTCAAATAAATATATGAAAAAATGTTCAACAGAATCAGTTATTCAAGAAATGCAAATTAAAACAGCAGTGAGATTCCATCTCACCCCAGGAAGAATGGCTATCATCAAGAAGTCAATCGGGACCAGGGAAATAGCTCAGTAGAATAAGCGCTTACCTGGCAAGTGCAGGGCCTGAGTTCAATCCCTGGTACTGCCAAAAAAAAAAAAAAAAAAAAAA
>NW_004524586.1:6244504-6253639 GCF_000260255.1 Octodon degus | reverse complement strand
CTTCTCCACTGTTGGTGGGAGTGTAGACTGGTGCAACTATTATGGAAATCAGTGTAGAGAGTCTCCAAAAAACTAGAATCAGGGGTCCCCTTCAACCCAGCTATTCTCTTCTGGGTATTTTCCCAGAAGAACTACAAACATCATAGCATAGTGATATATATGTGCACCTGTGTTTATATCAGTGCAATTTGTTATAGCTAAATCTTGGAAACAACCTAAATCCATCAACTGAGAAATGAATAAAAAAGATGTGATATTTTTGCACAATGGAGTATTACTCAGCTATAAAAAGAAGATAAATTTGAGGCTTTTATAGGTAAATGGATGCAACTGGAGACTATACTCTTAAGTGACATAAATTAGACCCATATGTGTAAACATCATATTATCTCCTTAATGTAAGAACCTGTAAGAGTAAATAAAATTGGAAAGGTACAAT
The DNA here is from genome assembly GCF_000260255.1 of Octodon degus. Classification (NCBI taxonomy): domain Eukaryota; kingdom Metazoa; phylum Chordata; class Mammalia; order Rodentia; family Octodontidae; genus Octodon; species Octodon degus. Next base: position 6,253,200 of record NW_004524586.1, on the reverse strand, counting down.
AGGTACTTGAAGGGGAAAGAAACTCTTCAAAGAAAAGGAACAACTGGGATGAAGGAAAAGAGAAAAGAAAGAAGGAAGGGGAAAAATATATATGACTGTTAGGTATCCGGATATGTTGCTTCTCTAGCCAGCAAGGAAACTAATAGTCTGTATAACAGGATCATTAACATCCACATCACCAAGCAACACAGTTCTAAGAAATAGAAGAGATAACACATGTGAACTGCTGGTATTGTCTAGGTACTCACCAGATGTCACATTCCCACAAATCCACATTGACGCCTTGATCCTACTCATCATCCTATTTCATCACTCGATCATCCACTAGCTCCACTGACCTTGTCATTGCTCTGGACTGTTAAAAGTTACTAAAGGGAGAAAAGCCAAAATAAAGCCATGGCAGACAAGGGCCTAGCTAGGGCCTCCACGGTGGCCTCTTCCTCTTGCTCTTCCTGTTCCTTCTCCTTCTACTGTTTTTCCACTCTTGCCAGCCCCCTCTTCTCCTTCTTATTCATCTTTTATGAACATGGTTTTGTTACTAACCAAAAGTCCTAATACCCACCCTTAATGCTTCCTCTCATCAATCCTCTAGAGAGGTGCAATTCTCTTCTATAAGCTCAGCAAAGCAGAGCCTTGTTGGTGATTCACAGCCACACCTTTGTCCCTGCATCTTCCAGTAAAGATTATGCTAGGATAGGACAAGGGTAGCACTTTCCAGAAAAAGTACTCTCTCCTTCCCTAGTGGAAGAATTATTTGGTTATGAAGTACTATTAAAAACTTTCCCTTTGAAGAAAGGTCCCCTCCCACCAAAGTTTCAGGGATGAAAAGAGTATCTTAAAGAACTGAGATGTTCCATTTGATTTTCTATGCCCCAGAGAAATAATAGCTGGTATAGCATATGGCTTCAGAACATATGTATGAAGACAAGGAGTTAGGCAGATAATTGAGTTACCCACAGACATTCAATTTATGATACCCCGCAGCATCTGTGAGTCCCAGATGCATCCTCCTGGCTCTGTGGCTCTCCTGGCACCTTTAGAAACACTGGAGAATTGCTTACAGGCTTTTCTGTATACTAAGATGAAACAGGACTGGTTTTCCTTTTCAGCTAGGCTACTTGTCAGAAAACACTCAGTTCTCTACTTAGCTGTTCCAGAGTAAATAAGTTTCTCCTTGTGCATCTCAGTTTCTAGGTTCACACGTGTGGCAGTCCTTCATTGGAGCACAGCTGACAGTACCTTACAATTGTATATAGGTTAGGTTTTCCCATGCTCTCTCTGAGAAGAGAGGCCTGCAATTTTGCCAAGGCATCTATTGTCATTCCATACTTGGGAAAATGCTATTGTTTATTTTCTGGCAGGGATCAGAGTGCTTAGAGAATTAGAAATTGCACTGATAAGTGGTTGTAATTATAGGATGATCAATTTGAGAACCATTAGAATTAACTTGAGAAATATATATGTATTTATTTCTATATGTCCTGATTTCCAGGTGGCAATCAATGTGTGGGGAGCTGAAAGTCCAGTTACCTTTATCTTCTTCATAGTTTGGTCTCCAATGCTATAAGTTGAGAATGACTGTGACTTTAGATCCTCTCAGAAAGCAGAGCTGCACGGATCACTCCAATCAGTGTCTGTTTGCCTTATTTAAACCTTGACAATGTGGCTTACTTTAAGCTGCTCTCCCTTTAATTCTTTCTATATTACTTGCAGATTCATGAAGGTGGCGGGAAGCACAGTGGATGCAGTTACCTGGCAACAGTAGGTATTCGTCATTTTTGTTCCTACTTATTTTCAGTTGCTATAAAATTAATGATACTTAGTTGTGACCATGTTCATGGTTGACATTTCATAAGGTATCCTTTATTTGTTGAAAAGAATTGAGGATTGAAAGTTGTTCTTAGCACATGCTAACTCATAGTACTATAATTTTGTTTTTAAAACACAAAGCAAGACATAGCAAAAAACTGATACATTTTGGAAAGCTGAACTGTGCAGTATACTTTCAATCTGTCATGAATGAAAAATAATGGTAATGTAAGTGTCACCATTTCTCCATTGCCTTTTCTTTTGAGAATAAACATCTTTAAGAGAGAAAATGGTTTTAATTGTTCAATGTATCATGTGAAAATAGAAACACTTTACTGCATTATAAGTGTGATGTTAATTAGTGCCAAGCAATTCATAATATGAACCACATTTTTTAAAAAGAAGAAAAAGATCAAGAGAATGAAGCACTCTGAGGAAAGATGACAAACCCTTGCACTCCAGGCAGAAGCTTCCCGCTGCAAAGATCCCTTACTCTCAGGGGTAGCTTGACCTGTAAGAATAATTATCTGATATACAGATATTCCTTACATAACTAAGGACTTTGTACCAGGACATCTAGCACTGTCCCATGATGTGTCACTTATTTTATACTTAAAATTTGATTTTCTCCAAGAAATCTCTCCTACAACATCTCAGGCACCTCCCATTTAATCTGGTCATCATGACATTTTTGTGCTCTCATTCTAGCCTATGGCCAGGTACGGATCACTTTCTCAATTACTCTCACCCTTCCCACCTGGTTCATGTATTCTTCTTTTCTGTTCTGTGTTTTTAATGTGTCACTCTATCCATTGCAGATTGTGGACAGGTGTGAAAGAAAGAGAAGTGAATGGGATCTTTATAAACTACATCAAAAGAATTTTGGGGTTATGGATAGTCAATAACCTCAATCTCAATGGGGAATGTTTAGTTTATTGGGTGACTTGTTTGTTTTTCATTTGGGTTTATTTTGTTTTTGGTTTTGGTTTTTTGTTTGTTTGTTTGTTGTTGTTGTTTTCTGTCTTTTCTTTTTTGAGACAGGGTCTCACTATGTAGCTCTGGTGGGCCTTAAACTCATGGTGATCCTCCTGGTTCAGCCTCCCAAGTTCTGGGATTACAGGAATGTGCCACCATACACAGCTATTTTAGTTTATATTTATATACTTGGTTTAAATAATTTTCAAGTATTTTCAAATCTTCTTTTCTTTGTTCAATTTGTTTTAGCAAATTGTGGATCGAGTCTGAGGATCTTATTATTCCCTTGCTTAAAACCTCCTGGTATCTTCTCCCTTTTGCACTTAGAATAAAACCAAACTCTTTACCCTGGTATTTAGTTTTTGACCTCTGTTGCTTTCTGATCTCCTTAGTTCTCCTCTTCCTAATGGTGAATCCCTACCTGTGGTGACTTCTCAGTTGTTTGAAAGCTCACATAGCTGTGAGGCTCACAAGCTTTGCATGTGCTGCTGTCTGTCACAAGGCAATGATTGGAATTTGACTCTCATAAAGTTGTAAGGGTTTGAAACATACCTTATGCTTTCCAGTGAAACCTGAAGAAATTGTACTTCAGAAATCCCAGGGCTAAAGCTTTGCCCTACCACTAAAGGTATTACCAAAATAGACTTTTCCAACTTGTGAGCTCATGCCTTCCCAAACACAAGATAATCAGTCATTCCTTCAGCTTCCTGCTAGATCCAGAAAATACTCTTACATATCCACACTTTCTAGTACATAATTTTATTTTAAAAATTAATAGAAATGTGCAAAGAAATGGGAATATTTGACCCATGGCAAGAGAATAATAAATAGAAACCCTTAGATGTGTATGATTAAAATTAGCTGCTAAAGATTTTAAAGAAACTATTGTAAATACTTAGAAGATTTAACGGGAACATGTCCATATTGAGGTATTACATAGGAAGTATCTACAATGAAATAGAAACTATAAAATATCCTCTAGTGACCACTATTGCACTCTTTACTTTTATGACATAAACATTTTTAGTTTCCACATAAGAGTGAGAATATACAGTGTCTGCCTTTCTGTGACTGATCTATGTCCCATAACCTTTTGTCCTTCAGGCTTATCCATGCTGCCACACTGGCAGGATTTTATTCTTTATTATGGCTGAATATTATATCTGTGCAAAAATATAGACAAAATACCACAAAGGGTGGGACAGGGAGAAGACAGTAAGTGGAATTATACTGCTGCCAAGTCCCTTTATAAGAAGTACTAAAATATTTAAGAAAATTGCAATAAGAGTGAAATTGTATTCCCAGAGGAATCATTTAGAAATACTGGCAAAAACTAGCTTTAACAACCAGATTTTAATGAGAATACTAAGAAAAAAATGAATTAACCTTTTACAAAGCAGGAAGGACTGCTTCTCAGCCTTTGGCTAAAATCAGGTATAAAAAGAAAGAGATGAAGAACAGGAAGATAAAAATAAATGAAGAAAATAAATATGTGCAGAAAATGGAAATTGAATAGCAAAATAGTAGCTCTAACCACAACCAGATTAATTATATTAAGTGTAAAGTTCTAAGCAATATAGTCAAAAGGCAAAGATGATGAGATTGGATGCAATGGAAGACCCAACTATATTCTGTCTATAGTAGACACAGGGGCCAGGCATATAGCTCAGCAGCATAAGCACCTGCCTGGCAAGTGAAAGGTCCCAAGTGTGATCTCTGGTACTGCAAAAAACAAAACAGAACAGAACAACAAAAAAACCCCACAACTTTAAAATATGTATATATATATATAGTAGACACAAAGACACAGATAAATTAATATAAAAAAGGCAATGACATATCATATAAGCATAAGCATCGATTGAAACTATATTAATAGTTGACATACTAGAAATCAAAAAAGGGAGTGTTTCCAATAAAAAAGAGCCCATGTATAGGGATAGAAGGTTTGGTTTATCAGGAACACATAATAATCATAAGTAGAATGTGGCTGTGGTAGGCAGAATCATGCTCCCTCCCCCAAGATGTCTGCATCCTAATATGCAGGGCTTATAAATATGTTAGGCTCAATTGAAAAAGGGGAATTAAGTTTACAGATAGAATCAAGACTGCTAATCTATTGATCAAAAGGAGAGAGTTTATACTGAATTACTTGGATGGACCCAAGTAACCATGAGTGCAAAAGGGAAAGAAAGGGGGAGGTAAGGGGACATTTAACCACAGACGAGGAAGGTACAGTGATCCAGTGGAATGTTGACTTGACCTCCCATTGCTGCTTTTGTTTTTTGTTTGTTTGTTTGTTTGTTTTTACAATTTATTTATTTATTCCATAATTTTATTGAGAAACAAATAGCAATGAGACAGTTTTAAACCAAATTGGTAGTACAGTTTCAATAATTAACACATTGCATACATTCCTCCTAGTGGTTAATTGCTGTACAAGATGTGGACTTGATATCCTATTTACAAACACTATTAGAACAAATCCCTCTATTCATTAAGAGAATGTAACTATATATCTATCCTAACCACTTTGAATACACAGATACAAAATGGTTTTTTCTGTGTCTCCCTTTTTTTGTTTAGTTCCATCATTTAAATATTATAGGTGTGTAAACTCAGCAAAATATTCTAAAAGAATCCAGTAGTCTATAATAGTACTGGGTCTTCCACTTCACTGGCAATGTCAGAAACTGTTGACCTGAGTCCCCTACAGCTCAACATAACAGCATGGCTTTACTTCTTATACTTCGTTTTTGTACTTTTCTGCTGGATGGTTAAGACCAAGGTAAAGTAGGACCTGTGCAACAAGAGTTGTAGCTTTTGGGTCTTTGAAGAGGAAAGAAGCTAAAGAATGTGGGCAGCCTGTAGAATCCAGAAAGGGAAGGCTGGATGTTGCCCCTTAGCATCTCCAACAGGAAAGCAGCTCTCTCCATACCTTGATTTTAGCTCAGTGAGACCTTCCTTGATTTCTACCTACCAAAATATAAGATTATAAATTTGGATTGCTTGAAGACACTGCTTGTGGTAATTTTCATAGAGCAGCAGTAGAAAATTAATACAGTACCTAATAATACAAATTTAAAATATACAAGGAAAGCACTAACAGAACCAAAGGCGAAAAGTGAACAAATGTACTATCATAGCCAGAGATTTTAAAACACCTCTTTCAGAAATTAATAAGATAACTACAATTAAAATAAAAACAAGAAAGATATAGAAGATGGAATAATACTATTTTTGACTTGAAGTACTGACATATGTAGAATATAATTGAATGTATTCTTTTCAATTATATATGGACCATTCACCAAGGTAAACCACAAAAAGTCTAAATAAATCTCAAAGTATTGAGATTATGCTTTAAATGACAAAAAAGAAGTCGATATTTGTAATAAAATATGTACACATTTAGAAGTCAATGCAATTAAAAATAATCTATAGGTTACAGATGAAATATTTAAAAGTAGACAATATTTATTTTATTTGTTGTATTTAGGACAAGGTCTTAAGAGTCTCACTGCATAGATCGGACTCGTAGCGATCCTCCTGTTTACAGCCTCCCGGGTGCTGGGTACAGGTGCATGCCACCACACCTGGTCACAACGGCCTTCTCAGCACACCCCCAGGGGAGGGGCTGGCATGGCAGGCCCAGGGATCAAACTCCTGGCCCCTGCATCTCCCTAAGCAGGCACTTTAATCCTCTGAGCTATTTGGCCGGCCCTTAAAAGTAGAAAATAATTTTAAATGATTACGAAAATATATTGTATTAAGGGATATTTAGCAAAAGCAGAGCCTAAAGAGAAATTTACATTCTAATAAGCTTATATTACAGGAGAAGAAACATTTAAAATCCATGGTTCTAATTTCTAACTAAAGAAGTTAGAAAAAGAGCAAAATAGACCCAAACTAAGTAAAGTCAATGAAACAAAAATAAAAGTAATTAATAAGGCAGAAAACTAAAGTGTTTCTTCTGAGAGATCAACAAATTTGAAAAACTCTCCTGGCTGAAGGGCTGGGGAGAGAAGGAGGTGAATAAGAGAGAGTGAGAATGAAAGTATCAGGAACGAAAGGGAGGCTCATTATAGATCCCACAGATGTTGAAAGTATAATAAAGGACTGCTGTGAACAACTTATGCCTACAAAATTGACAACCGAGGTAGCAAGTTCTTTGAAAAATACGACTTACAGAAACGACATAAGTATAAATCTCATAGCACTCAAAAACGCTCTTCCCTTTCCTCATCTTCTTTCCTGCTGTTCCCATCTGGACCAGTTACCGCTGTGCTTCCTGAACAGCTATCATCCAGGGATCTTCCTTTATCATCATTGCAGGAACTCTTTTTGTCGGTTTTCTTTATTGAATTCATGCCTATCTTTTTGAGATTTACTCCCTCCTTTAAGTAGAGCATTTTTCCAAGAAACTCCTAAGAAGTGAAAGATAAATACGTTGAGATTGTGTTTTAGATTTGATATATATGTTTGATCCACATAAATTTCCCTCCAATTCTGACATTTTATTCTAATTTTCTTTGTCACTATTGAAAACTCCAGGATCTTCAAAATTTTCCAGGCCAGTGAGATGGCTCAGTGGACTAAAGCACCTGCTTAGGCAAGTTTATGCAAGCACAGGGACCGTGGTTCCATCCCGGACACCACATGCCGCACTAGCCCCGCCCTCAGGGCAGCCAGAACCTTCCAGAGTCCGAGATCTGAGGTCACAGGCTCAAGTCACCATGCCCAATCTCAGTCCCTGCCTCAGCACGCTGGAATGGGGGTGGAGCCAGCATGGCACTCCAGGGATCCAACCTCAGCCACGGAGCTCTGCCTAAGCAGGCGCTGTAGTCAGCTGAGCTATCTGAACTGCCCTGCCATAGTATTTCCTGCTTGATAGTTATCTTCTCTCTGTCTCAGTGATCTTTTCTGTGGCTGTTTTGAAAAATTCTGTTTACCAAGTATGTGGTAGACCCTCTCAATCTAAAATTTATATCCTTCATTTTTGAAAATTTTCCCAAAATTTATATCATTATTTTTATTTTTATTTATTTATCTTTTTTTCTGTATTTTAGGGAAGGGTCTACCCTAAAGGTAGAAGGGTGTTTGGGGTCTCACTACTATATCAGACTCATAGTGATTCTCCTGTTTACAGAGAGCTGGGATTACAGGTGCGTGCGACCATGCCCAGTCTCAATTGCTGTCTCAGCACACCCCTGGGGTGGGGCAGGCATGGCAGGTCCAAGCATTGAACCCCCGGCCCCTGCTCCTGCTTGCTGGCGCTTTAACCCACTGAGCTATTTGGCCAGCCCTTTTGAAATTTGAGAAGGATTTTTTTCTTTTGGCTACTTCACGCTGCCTTAAGTGCTGGTCTGGGCAGCTTCTGGAGCTGAGAATCAAACTGCGGTCCTCTACGGCTTATTTCTTTATGATACTAATTCCATTGCTTTTCCACTCTGTGTAGAACTGCTATTGGTGAAATAGTGGAACTTCTTAAATAATACTTTGATTTTTCTGTGATATTTAAACTCATATGTCTGATTTATTTCATATAACATTATAGCATCCAAGTGCATTCCTATTTTCCTACAGAAAACACAAGTTTGTCTTTGTGGCAGAGTTGTGTGAATTCTACAGTCCATTGTATGTGAATACCACATTATTTAATCTGTAAATTTGTAACTGGGCATATAGGCTGCTTCCAAAATTCAGCTATTATGAATTATGCTGCTATAAACAATGGTATGCATGGATCACTTTATCAAGGAGTTTTTTAATGAAGCTGATATTTTTGTTTCATTGCAAGGCATGTGATAGTGATCACAAGTAGAGTTTGATGCTTCTGACTTGATTTGTATTAAGGTACCAGCAATTTTGCCTGTTGTTGTTTTAGACCCATCCACAGGTTTGCAGGAAAA
>NW_004524586.1:6229277-6244404 GCF_000260255.1 Octodon degus | reverse complement strand
ATATCCAAGCTTCAGTGATTAGTTGCTGCTAATAATTAATAATGATATCTATGAATGTATATATTTGTAAGGCAAAAGCATACTTTTACTAATGAAATATTAACTTTGCTTTCAAGTTTTCAGTTAAATACTATATTATTGATAATTGCTTCTAAACTGATTTTTTTGTATTAAAAAGATTTATTTTAATTAAATTCCTCCATCTTTAGTCACCTCCTGTGCTGTTATATTTCAAAGACTGAATATAATACAGTGATTTCCAAATTCATTTTACCAGGTGAGCATCTTTTAAGCACAGAACTGGGTCTTAATGGTTTCAGGACTCCCTTTAATAGACTGATTTTCTTTATTGACCTTTCATCTAAGGAGCATTCAGCGATGCCCATCGTATAGGGAACTAATAATCTATCAGCTAATTTCTATACTTTCATAGTCATGAAGCTCAATAACTTACCTCTAAAATGCTTTTTCAAAATTGTTTTGGCTGTTTTTTTTGTTTTTGTTTTTGTTTTTGTTTTTGCAGAACCGGGGATTGAACTCAGGCCCTTGCACTTGCCAGGGAAGCACTTATTCTACTGAGCCAGCTCCCCAACCCCCTCAAAATAGTTTTATAGTATTATTGTAAAATAAGGTAACAAAGTGTTTTTATTCCCATGTAAGCCTAAGAAAAACATAAGACTCTCAAAACAATGTTAGTGGATAATTCTGGGACTACTGTTTTCGCAGGTATTTTAAAAATAGCTTGTAAGAACACAGTATTAGTACCAAATTGAGTTGAACATTGAAAATATGCATATGTGTACCTGTCCTAGTTACTTTTCTCATTTCTTAGACGAAATACTCAACACCTCAAGATCAAGAAAGAACAGTTTGTTTGGCTGACAATTTGTAGAGGTTTCAATCCATAATTAGCTAGCTTCAAAACAGAGTAGCATGGCACATAAGCATCATAGAAGAGAAACAATTCATGGTGGAGAGAAGACAGCAAAACAAGTAAGAAAGGAACGAGACAAAACTCTTACTGCCTCTTATATTGTATGTAGACTACCAGGATTAGGGCAGTACCAAACAAACCAGTGGACTGAATTAATAATCACCCACACTTAATCCTAACACACTTAATCCTAGCATTGTCCGATGAATCAATCAAACACCTTAGATCCAGAAAGCAAGAATACCAGTATATATACTCTTCTGCTGCTAACTATCAAAGCAACGATATTATCACATATACAAACTCTGGAAAATGCCACTACACTATTTTAAAATAATGAAAGTGAGAAAAAGGTAAATATTGGGTAGTATTATCCTGAAAAATAGTTTTAATCTCAAAGACTGTTGAAAGAGTTTTGGTGTCTTAGTTAGTTTTCATGTTTCTGGGACAAAAACTTGACATCTAAAAGTTAAAGGAGTTAAGATTTATTTCAGCTCACAGTCTGTAGAGGTTTCATTCCATAGTTGGCTACCCCAAGGGAGGGCAGCGTAGCGAGAGGCACGACAGAGGAGAAATAGTTCATGGCATTCATGGGATGCAGGCAGAAAGCAGCCAGCAACAAGCAGCCAGCACCCCTTTCCCGTTCACCCCATCCAGGCTGCCAGCCTTTTGGGTCCTGCTCCCCAGACCTATGCTAAGTCTCATATACCACACACCCTGAATCCCAATATCACACACCCTAGATCTAGCCAGTTCTGATCTATGACCATATGAGGCTTTAGGGGAACATCTAGATACAAGTCACTTGGGGCCTCCAGAAATCCTTGAACTAGCCCCTTGAAACTGCTGATGTAGCAAGAAGATGGGCATCTGAGAGGCTAGGTTGTCCTCAGGTCTCTTGTTTCAGTCCACTATCCCTTCTTTTGCAAAGGCATCTGATGTCTAGTTCCTGAACCTTCCTGGGGCTCTACCACAAGAATCATCCTGTCTAGGCTTCCCTCACCACAGGTATGGAATTCAGCTTTCTTTCTGTAGTCAGCTAAGTCACTAATCACACTTTCCTTCTGTTTTTAAGTGCCAGCATGTTAATTGATGTTTTCATTCAGTTCTTTACTTTATGTGTTAAAACCTTTTAGTTTCTATGTTTTATTTTGTTACAGTTTTAATGAGGATAAGGGAGGGAGCCTTAGTAAACATCTGTTTTTAAACAACCATGTTTAACCTTAAATCCTACCATCTGTAGTTTACCCCTTCTAGAATTATCTCCATAGGAAAGTTTAAAATTTAAACTTCTGAAATATACAGAATTAATTTTCAATATTAGCCAAGTTATCCAAAACCACATATTCTTCATGCCTAGGGCCCCTGGGAGAGAAAAAGATTAAGAAGAAATCTGATTATGTGGTCCAGATAACTATTTTTAAGAACTTCATCAGATGACTCAGAGGGTTAGTGAGTGCTGAGAACTGCTATTTCCCTGGCGCCTGCTTACAGAACATAGTAAACCATGGACATTGCAATACTTAGTGGGCTTCCAGCTCAGCAGCACAGCATCAGCTGTGCATGCATTAGGAAGACAGATTTGGTACTTCGTCCTAGGCCCAGCGAACTAGAAACACTGAGAATGAGACCCAGTAGTCTATTTTAACAACCCTTTCAGATGACGCCGATGTTTTTGGAAGTTTAAGAACCAGTGCCATAAACAATGGCTAAATAGATCTGATTCCTTCTTTTAATTAGTACATGTTTGTAGTCCATAATAATCATGTTCCTTGTGGGAAGTTAGTACATGTACGGAATACATCTTAATTCCTTTTTTCATCCCCTTTTACTCCCCTAAAATACATCTGTCATATTTGTTGGCATAGTAGTTTCTTCTGTAGCTTCTTTTCTGACATGTGAATGGGGTCAAAGACATAAAAATGTCTACCCTTGTCATCTTAATCATAGCTTCGGGGAACTTACATTTCCATAAGTTTGTCTCATATAAGAGTAAGCATTTCCTTTGGTTTTAGACCCTGCTTGTGCAAAACATTCTTCTGCTGTTTCAGAAATAGAAAATACAGTGGGTACATGACAGCTGAAAACTTAAGAGATCGATTTTGTAATTTATATTTTTAGCTATAATTACAAAGTATAGGAATGAACATTTTTAAAAAGTTGTCCTAACAGTAATTATGAATTTTCCCATAAGTATGTGTGAGCAAAATAACCCTAGGAATTGAAAGTTCGTGAATATTTCCACTAGCAATCGGATAGTAGAATTACTTGTTAAGCAACAGCGCTACATAAAAGGAGAAGTTGAACGAGTCTATCACATAGACCAAAACTCTAGAGTAAAAATGCTAACAAAATGTGAACCATATTTGAAAAATAGTTGGAAAATATTTAACAAAGTGATTCATATTACATGCCATAAATATGAGCTAAGATTAATAATATTAATGGGAATGAAATAAGGAAAGGAGAAAATTAGAGAAAGAGGGAAGAAGGGGGAGTGAAAGAGATGATTACAAAAGAAGTACATTATGTATGTGTAGCTGCTCCCCAGGATGACTTTAAACTGCATGGGCTGTAAATATATACTAATAAAAAATAGAACAACATTTGGAAAGCAAGAGATCTATAGGATTATAGATTATGATTTGGAAGAGGAACAAGGGCTTTAAAGCCAGTAGGCCTAGAGAAATTTTCTGACCCTCAGATCTGTGGTCCTCAGGCAAAAGGAAATATTGGAGAGGTCAGTTTTCTCACCTGTGAGGTGGTATTCAGGTCCACTTCACAAAACTACTGTGAAAACTAAATGAGCTAACGTGAAAAGCTCTTGCCAAGTACACATGCCCTCATAAAATGTGTTTCTTTCTTTCCATTATCCCTTACGATCTGTATTTACAAGGTATCTTACTGTAGAATATACAGATATTTGGCACATATTCTCCTTGTGAGCATTATTACAGTGCTCTGAAGGTCCTTTAAGACTAACCTATAGCCTTGTCAGCCTAAGAGGAAAACAGAAGGTTCTATAGAGGAAACCCTGTTATCCTTTATTAATTCACATGAAAACATTTTCTTGAGTACCTACTATGTGCAGATACTGTGATAGACACTAAGAATAAGCAAGGGAGCAAAGGAGGCATTATGTTTTCCTTTTGAGCTTAGTGGGCTTCTATTAGGAAGAAGTTTATTCTTGAAGTGAGGGTTTCTACAAGCAACACTTGTTCTTTTTGTTTTGGAAGACGGGAAAAAGGAAAAGGGGCTACAACTGAAAGAACTAAGAATCACAATAGAAAAATCAACTCTGGATCCCAAAAGAAAGCTATGCCTAGATAATTGTCTATTGCAGGATATTTAAAAGGACGAGGGTGGAAAAGGAGGTATTAATGACTGATAGAGGTTGCTTGGAAAGAGTGAGAAAGAGAAAAAGGGAGAGAATACTTTCTAAAATGAACTAAAAGAAAAAGATTATTGTCTACAGAAAGAATATACCCTTTATATACACCATATATATTTATAGGTTATATGTGAACAGAAATCCAAAGCATTTTTCTATATGACAGACTGAAGGTCAAATCTGTAGGACATAAGTTAGCTATGACTTAGACTTCAAATAACCCCTGAAGTCTCACATTCATAAGTGAGATGTGGTTAGAAAGGGCTGGAGTCACTAGCAACGTGATTTGGAAGGGTGTAGTCTGGTCCTGGCTTCTCCCTTCTCTTTCAGCATCTTGGTTGCTATGAATAAGTAATTCCTGCACCACACCAGTGATTGGTGATTTCTGCCTTTGTGCCAGCCAGCTGTGGACAAAGTCTGCCAAAACTGTGAGCCAAATTAGACTTCTCCACTTATAGGCTGAGGGTGTTGGGTTGTTACGGTTGAGAAGTCTAGAAGCTTAACTAAGTATTTCAGTAGTTCTGCATCCTAGGCTGTAAAGGGCATGCCCTTATTGCTGTTTATTACGTCCCCCTGAGTCATTTAGAAGTTTAACTGACTTAGCATGAGGCCAAGGCACTTACTATGTGAACATCCTGAGCCTGTGCAAGAGGAAGGCATGGAAATGGTGTGAGAGCCACACCCACCCGAGGGCAGGCAGCCTGCTTGCAATATAAGGGAGGAAAAGAGGCTCGCACTCCCCCATTTTTCTCTTGCCGCTTTTGCTGTCTTCTCACACCTTGAAGTATGGCTCCTCACCATGCCACCCTGCCTTGGAGCCAGCTGATTATGGCTGAACCCTCCACAAACTGTGAGCTAAATAAACCCGTCCTTCCTTAAGATAGGGTGTCAGTTATTTTGTCTCAGCAATAATAAAAAAAAAAAGTAACCAGGACAGAAGCGTTTTGTCCCAGCAACAGGAAAATGACTAATACAACCCATCTATATAACCTTAGAGACACTGCCCAGTGCCTTCTTGAACCACCGTGATTTCATAACGCAGATGTGGCCACACCCATGACCAAGTAGTGGGCTCCTTACCATTGTAGCTTTCCAGCCTCACTCTAGTTCTGGAAGGCAGCGTGGGCCCTATCACTGCTGCCACCTCAAGGGTCCCTGGTGAAGCTCACATACCTTACCTACTGTTGATGTGGTGCAGAGGTAAGCTACTCCCTTCTCACACCAGAGTGTATGCAGATATGTGGAAGCCCGAAGAAGGCTTAATTAAGCATTACCTCCAGAGCCCTGTAATAAAACTCAAAACCACATAGTCAACACCATGGAAAATGGACCTCTGTGCCCTCTAATTTTGGGTCTTTAAGTTCTAGATATAAGTGTGAAGTATGATGGCCCAGACTTTTACAGAGTCCCCTCATAGTGATCCCCTCATCAGTGAAGAGACATGAACTCTCTTCTCCACATCCTCTCTGTCATTTTACCTTTTTGTCTACTCCAGATACTCACCCTCCAAGCATTACAGGTACTCAGCTGCCAAAGGAGCTAACTGATTTCTTCTGGTCTGCTGAGTAGCAGAGTGGTTTTAGGAAATTGTAACAATCACTTCAGTAGGATCTGGGGCTGTGTTTTACAAAACAGAATAGTGTTTCACAGAGACCTAGATATTGGCCTACAAATATTTAAAGTCATGGGATAAACAATGTTGCATCCTCCTCTATGTTACTTAAAGAGTAAGACCAGAGGGTCATAAGACTGCCTGAACATCTAAAATTGTAAAAGAATTTGAGCAAGCTCTAGCTCTGTCCAAGGATGTCTCTTTTTTCTAAGGAAGGAAACTATGAGAAATAGTGCTTAGTGTTATTAGTATAGCTATAAGACCTGTGACACATAAAGCTTTGTAAGCACATCATACATATTAAATCAGGGGCAGCTGCCAAATACATGGATACTAGAATAGATGCCTCTAGACAAACACTGGATTTGACATCCCTTCTATCCTTGTGTCAGGTGCCTCTTGTCCTTTTCTCAATCACTGGAGCCCAGATGAGGGGTGCTGAATGGTTAAATCTAACTGTTGTGCCCAGGAAATGAGAGAGTTAGGAATTACTTACCCTCACATTTTTTATTCCTCTATCAAATAAGTGTTTGCCACACTGGAGTCAAATTGTCTAACTTTGAATCCTGGCTCTACTCTTTTCTTAGACAAGTCATCTAACTGCACTGAATCTTGGCTTTTGCAGCCATAAAATAGATATTTATTTATTTAATTGTTTATTTATTTATTATTGAGCACTTGGAATAAGTCAGTGACTAAAACAAAGAAAACTTCCTGCACTTTTAGAGTTCACATGTGGAAGCAATGGTTTGGGACAGGTAGAGTAATAATAAAGAGAAAATATAATACATAAATTATAGCATGTTATAAAATCAAAAATTGGAATTCAGAAAATGCTAAAGGGAGGAGAGCAGATTGGAGTATTAATAAGCTGATCTTTTAGAAAGTGAGATTGATCCAAAATGTAAAAAAGTGAATTACAGCTAAGCAGACACCCTAGAGAAGAATATTCTGGAGAGAGAGGACCCCTAGATTGATTGAAATTTCTTAGATGGTAGTGAATCTTCTGGGTCATAATAGCTTCCACTACACAGGGTTATTGTGAGAACAAATGAAATGAAGTATATAAAGCATTTGGCATCATACTTGCAATTGTATTTAATAAGTTTTAGATACAAAGATTATCACTGTTTTGGAAGTCATACATTTAAGTGTTCAATAAGTCATAGAATCATGAAATATGACCTACATAGCACATTCTTGAAATGGTAAGTTTTGAAGTTGCTATTTCCATATACCTATATATGAAAGATATATGTTACATATTTTTATATTTATTTAATTATTTATTTATGTATTTTAAGGAAGGGTCTACAGGATGTTCAGGGTCTCACTACTAGATCGGACGTGTACTGATTCTCCTGTCTACAGCCTCCCAAGTGCTGGGCCACCACGCCCAGTCTCAATCAACTTCTCAGTGTGCCCCAGGAGTGGGGCCAGCACGGCAGGCCCAGGGATTGAACCCCCAGCCCCTGCGCCTGCTTGCAGATGCTTTAATCTGTGGAGCTATTTGGCCAGCCCTATATTTTTATTATATATTAATTTTCTTGGCTTTAAAGCACTGAGTTTTTTAATGTATTATCTCTGAATAATTTTCTTTGGTAAGAGCCATTAAAAAAATCTGTTATTTAGAAATTGTGATGCAGCTAACTGGAAGATGTAAATAATGCTGCCAGGTCTTCAGTTATTTTCATCAGGCTGTGACTCTCCAAAGCCCCTTTGCAGTGATAACAGGCCCAGGGCACACATGCTGCAGCAGGCTATTTGTTGTCACTGAAAGCTCTAAAAGGCTCACCATCACTGCTCCAGGGGACTTTCCAGTATTTCCAGCCAATCCAATCATCTTTCCATTTTAGAAGAGTGTGAAATTTTTTGTCACTAGAATTTTATTCTGCTATCTCAACATGTAAAGACATAGAGGAACAGGAACTCAAGTATGCACAGTTTGGTATAGTATATTGTATAGGGATGAAGATGAAAGTAAAAGGTAGGAAGTAACATGAACTGAAAGTCTTCCATGTGGCAACTATTGTTGTAGTTTCTTTATATGAAGTTAGCTCCTATAAAGCTATGCTATCATAGTAATAAAGGGGGGTCCAGACCTCCAGCAGCATCACCTTGAGGTGTATGAAGAGAAACTCTGAAGCCGCCCCAGAACTACTGAATTTGTGTCTGCAGTCTAGTAGAACCCCCAGGTGTTTCATATGCACCATAAACTCTAAGAAGCACTTCTCTAATAGACAAGTTCATTAACACTGTCTGCCTTAGATGAGGTACATACGCTTCAGAGAGAACACATACTGGACCTGTCTAAAGACAAACAGCTAGAAAATGGTAGCCCAGGGCTGAACTGAGGTCTGCTCACAGAGCAGCCTGTGCTCTTTCCATTCCACTAGTTCCCTCACTGGTTCTTTTTACTAGGAAACCTCATAACCTATTTTATAGAAAAAATAAAAGAACGCTCTCAGTTTCCACTCGGATATACTTTGAAAGCATTTGCTCAAACAGGCTGAGTGTAAACACCTGGTCCAAAGCAGCCTGGGAAGATGATAATTGAATTTGTGTGTGGCTGTGGGTGGAGGAGTCACATACTCCCCTTCTCTTCTGAGGAAACCTGCTTTTCTGTTGAATTAGGGAGCCTGAGTGTAATTGTTGGCAGGATCCTCTCCAAATCCTTCTCTGATGAACAGAAGACAAGAACGAATGGAAAGGGCAAATGATGGCCTGAGGAGATGAACAATCTGGCGCAAGAGGCAGGGAATGTCTCTTTTTATGAGCAAAGAGGTATTTTTATGGTTTGCCTTGAGTGAAGAGCCTATGATGTTGGGAAAACAGACTGGTAACAGCTGGACCACACTTTGGATCAGTTGCCACAACAACTTGAAACATTTGTGTCTAGTGTCATTTGATCCTTCTTTAAGAGCTGTATTACCTCAGTGTGGATGTTTGACTTTCGGGGTTACTCCATGCAGTGAGTATATCTGCCTGATTGTGTTCCTTAGATTACATGCAGTGTTAATTATACTCACTTGGGAGTTTGATTCTAGGATTACAGACTGTGGCAACTCACAGGTGACTGGAACCCAGAATCTTATAGAACCATCCTTATATCTATAAGCCACCTGATTTCCGGGGGCAAACCCTACTTGATAGCATTTGTAAAATCATAGATAGTTACAGACACACCAAATGTTTCATTTTGGGCTATATATTTTCTCTTTCTCATCTTAATTTTTCAATTTTAATTTCAGGATAAGTTGTTAGCATTTAAATTAAATTTTCTCAGACAAATAAAGGCTGAGTGAAATCTGGGACTTACACAGACAGACATTTGTTCTTAGGAAAAGTGTCCACTCTGTCCTCTTAAAAAAAAAATCAGTTATCCTTATCCCATTTCCCAAATTTATGGCGGCTGGAAGTAGAGCTTGTGATAAAATTGCATTACCTTGTCTGTGCCCACCACCACTTATGCAATGCATGGCTCCTTTCTGAGGAGAAAAAGTTCTCCAGAGAACAGTCAGGAAAAAAAAATGTTAGATGGAGATGGTTTTGAGCATGTGTAGGATGTAATTTCATTATTGTCTAAAGTTACATGGCTGTTTCTTGCTCAGGCAGTTTCCTAAACAGAATATATAGTATTGTTAGATGGCTGTGTAACTGTGGGTTTTTTGCTGGTATTCTGATGCAGAAGTGGAGAGCTGTTTCCTGTCATTTCTTTCCCATTTTATTCTACCCTTTTCACTTTATTTCATGTAAATAAACAGAAACAGAGTTAAAGTAACATAAAAGAACCACCACCAAGTAACACTTTAGCTAAAATGCTCTGCTTTCCTGTAGAAGCCAGGGAATTCAAAATTTTCTGTAATTTGAAAATTCATTTAAGTTATAGTTTTTCCAATGTGTCCTCAACTTTCACCCAAAATACTTTAATGTGAATCACATGAAAACTGAAGCCAACCATTACCAGTACTTTAATATTTACATTTCCTGTTCCATGTAGGTAATTTTGTAAATTTAAGGTTAGCCTCGTCGGTTTAGAGGAAGGCAAGGGGAGCCCAGCTGTGTGTGTAAAATGCCCTTCCCTTTTGGAAATTTGACACAATCTGAGTGAAAGAATACTTGTCACGTGGAGGATGCTATTTCAGAGTCAAACTTTGGCACCAGGAGGGCACAGAGCATCAGGCCCAGGCAGTGTACACTAGAACACCACCAGCAACAGACTTAGTATTTGAGGGAAAAAAAATGCCTCTGGCTAGAGAGAGTAGGCTATTGGAGGTTGGCACTGAAAATCCCAGGAACCCTTGTGATCACAGGATAGCTCCCAGACCTTTACCCCTTACTGAAGGAATCAAAACTTCAGTGCTACTTCTTTGGGTTTAAAAAACTTTTTAAGGTAATTAGTTCTTTTGCAATTCTGATGAAAGCTATTGATCTTAGAAAATGTATATATGTATACGAAAAAATATACATATATGCATACACAAACAATTTACATAAAATTTCACAGTTTTTAGGAATCCATGGAGCCCATCTGTGGATCTTATAAGGAATCCAAAGATCTTTGTTCAGAACTGGATTTCAGCACTCTTTTCCCTGCTCTGATACCCTTACACCAAACTACTCGTTTGTAGGCTACTTTTAAAATTACTTTTGGAGCAGAACAAAAAAAGGCAGTACAATACTAATGTAAATCAATGTATTTTAATATAATAAGAGGGAGAAGAAAGGTGTTATGGGATTTTCTTAGTTCCCACTTACATCACCACTTTAAAATTTTCTTGAGAAGCTTTATTTTTCATCACTTCTTTGTCTAATTTTCAACCCTCAAGGTGAAATCTCTATATATTGAGAAATTATACAAAACGCAATAAAAATGGGGTTTATGGCAAGTAATATTTTTGGAAACAATTATTACAATAAGGAAACTAACTTGTTAGACCAAGAACACTCAGGCATTTGATACAAGTTCTCACTATGCAGCTTGGACTCGTAACGATCCTCCTGCTTTCAGCCTCCCCAGCACTGGGATTACAGGTGTGCGCCACCACACCTGGTCTCTGTGGCCAGCTCAGTTCACCCAGGGATGGGGCTGGCATAACCTGTGGTGCCAGGGATCAAACCCGGGTCCCTGTGCTGCCTACGCACTTTCTTAGTCTTCTGAGCTATCTTGCCGGCCCCAAGCATTCATGTTTGCCAGCACAGTAGTTACTGGTATGAATGCATGAATAAATAAATAGACCTTCTGCCATGCTACTAAGTAAGATTCAAGTGAAGAAAAAATAACAGTCATCTGAACAACCTATTAACAATATAAGAATAATTTACAAATAGCAGTTTAAAGTGTTTGATTATGGCATCATACATTTTGAAAAATCTAATTCTTTGGCCACCTCTTTTTTATTCTATTCTTTCCTCCTACCTAAAGTTCAATAGCATTGGTTTTAAAATGTGTGAGTATGTGGGACTTTTGCTTTTCCTTTGTGTGTGTTTTAATTAGCACATGTTTGTAGTGCAGAATGATTATATTCATCATAAAAAGTTGGTACACACACATAATACATCTTAATTGCTTTTTACATCTCTTCTCTCTTTCCTTCCAGCTGCATTTTTTCTTTAGTCTCCTTTCAGGCCTCTCCTCCATCTCTTTTGTCCCTATAATCTATGTTTTATTTTGTGCTTTATTTATACTTTGAGATTTTTATATAAAAGAAACCATGTGATATTTAAGCTGTGTGTTTGATTTAGTTCACTTAACATTATGGTCTCAACATGCATCCATTTTCCTGCAAATGACTCAAGTTTATCCTTTCTTATAGAAGATTAGTACTTTACTGTATGTAAATACCACATTTTCCTTATCTTTACATATGCTGATGGACATATAGACCACTTCCAAGATTTAACTATTATAAATCATGCTGTTATGAACATGGGTGTCGATGTATCGCTGCAATATAATGTCTCTAACTCCTTCGGGAGATACCTCAAAGGGAAATAGATGTGTCCAGTGGAAGTTCTTGTTTCAGGTTTTGAGTGGTTGTATTAGTTTCTATTGCTCGAAGAATGGTTCCATTTTCCTGCAACCTCATCATTTTTGCCATCTAATTCCTTGTTGTTAAACATTCTTTCTGAAATAAGATGAAATCACCATGTTATTTTAATTCACATTTTCTAGTGGCCAGAAGTGTTGAACATGTTTTCATGTATTTATTGTCCATTTGTATATCTTCTTTGAGAAGTGTCTATTCATTTCAGCTGCTCATTTTTTGATTGGATCTTATTTGGGGATATATATATATATATATATATATTACATATTGGTCCTCTGTCAAAGTAATAGCTAGCAAAAAATGTTCTCCATTCAGTAGGTTGTCTCTTCAGTCCGTTGGTTGTCTCCTTTGTTGTGCAGAAAGCTTTTAATTTGATATGATCTTTGTTATGGTTTGTGTCTCATTGTCCCCCAAAAGCCTCCTGCAGTCATGGGGTGGAATTCTAGAGTTTGTCATTAATTCATGATCCACTGGGATTATGGGTGTGAGTGCTGCTGGGATTATGGGTGTGAGTGCTACACCCAGCATGGGGCAGAGAGCCTGAATGGGTCTTACAGGAGACAGACTTCTTTTCTGCAGCCATTGTTGCTGCTACGTCTCCATTTTACTCTCTGCTCTTGGCTGCCGCCATGAAAGGCTGCTCTCTGCCATGTGCCGCTCTGTGTTGGAGCCAGCTGAGTATGGACTGAAACCTCCTGTAACAGTGAGCTAAATAAACTTTTCCTTCCTTCATTTTGAGTGTTGGGCATTTGTCCCAGGAATGAGAGAAGAGTAACTGAGATAATCTTATTGGTTGACTATTGGTGTTGTTGTGCACTGGGAGTCCGTTCAGAAAGTCCTTGCCTATGTTTTTTCCTTCAAGAGTTTGACCTAATTTTTCTTCCAGCACCTTGTTTCTGTTTTAATATTTAGTCATTTAACCCACTTTGGTTTAGTACATGATGAGAGGTATGGGCTTAGGTTTAATCGTCTTCATGTGGCTAGCCTGTTTTTCCAGCATCAGGTGTTAAAGAGGTTATCTTTCTTTCAATAAGATTTGGCCCTTTTGTCAAAGATAAAGTAGGTAGCTAAATGTGTTTGGAGTTGTTTCAGCATTCTGTTCCCTTGATTCACATTTCTGTTTGTTTGTTTTTTTGCCAATAACATGCTTTTTTAATCATTATAGCTTTATACTGTAACATGAAATCCAGAAATAGAAATCCTCCTGACTTGCTCTTATTTCTCAAAATTGCTTGTTCTCTTCTAGGTCTCTTCCAGTTCCATATGAACTGTAATATTGTTTTCTCTAGTTTTATGAGGAATGCCATTTGTATATTTATTATTAGGATTGCATTAAATTTGTTTATCTATTTTGAAAGTATGTTTAATTTGACTACATTGTTCCTTCCTATCCAGCAACAGGAGATATCTTTTCATTTTCTGATATTACCCTTTAATCTCCTTTTTCAGAGTACTGTAATTTTCACTGTAAAGGTCTTTCACTTCATTGGGTCAGTTAATTCCTAGGTATTCATTTTTTCTTAAGCTATCATGAAAGGTAAGATTCCATCATTTCTTTGTCAGCAAATTTATTACTAGTGTACAAAAATGCTACTGACTTTTGTGTTTGCTTTGTATCCTGTTATGCTATTGAATTTGGTTATTAATTCTAAAACATTTTTGTTGAAATTTTTTGGGTCTTCTATATAAAGGATCATGTCATCTTTAAATACTGATAGTTTAACTATGTCCTTTCATATATGTAGTTGTTTCATTTCATTCTCTTGTCTGATTGTGCTGGTTAATGTTTTCAGTTCTGTGCTGAACAGGAGTGGTGGTAAAGAGAGGACATTCTTATCTCACTACTTAACAGGGAAAGCCTTCAGGTTTTCCCAATTACTACTGAAAATTTTTTTATCATAAATAACTTTTATCAGATTGACAAAAAGTCTTTTAATACATATTTTCTTCAGGGTTTCATTTTGAATAGATGTCAGCTTTTATCCAAGACTTTTTCTGTATCTATTGAGATGATCATATAATATTTGTCCTTGCATCCATTTAAATGATGCATTATGTGTTTTCATTTGTGTTTGTTGAACCTTGCCTGCACCCTTGGGAAGCCTACTTGGTCATAATACATAATCTTATTGATAATTTGGTGCATCCTGTTTGTCATTAGTTTCAAGATTTTTATGTCAATGTTTATAAAAGAGATTACCCAGTAGTTCTTTTTGGTCATGTCCTTTCCTAATTTTGGAGTCAAGTAATGCTAGCTTTGAGGAATAACTTTGGGAGAAGTCTTTTCCTTCAAATTTTATTAAACAGGTTGAGGAATATTGGCATTAAATCTTCCCTGATGTTCTTGTAAAATGCTTCAGGGAATCCATCAAGTCTTGGGCTTCTCTTGATAAGTTTTTTTATTAATGCTTCAATGTCATTGTCTATTTATTATTCAGAGATTTTATGTCATCTTGGTTCAGTTTTGGTAATTTATATGTATCTAGGAATCTTTCTCTGAATTCTCTGGGTTGTTTGTTTGTTTGTTTTTTGAAATACAAGGTTCTCAAAGGACTAATAATCCTATGGATTTTGAAGAGCCTGTTGTAGTTTCACTTTTTTCATTTCTAATTGTGTTGATCTGGGCCTTTTATTTTCTTTTTGCTAAGACTGATTAGATATTTGTCTATTTTGTTTACTATTTCAAAGAATCAGCTCTTCAATTCATTGATTCTTTGTACTACTTTTTAATCTTAAACTCACTGATTTTGATTCTAATTTTATAATTTCTTTTCTTACACTAGCTTTGGATTTAAATAATTTCCATCTTTCTAATACTTTGAAATGCATCACCAGGTTAGTTCTTTAGGCTTACTTTGTTTTTCTGATGTGAACATTCATCACTATAAACTTCCTTCTTAGGACTGCTTTCATCGTGTCCTATGTACTCTGGCACATTGTAGTAGCATTATCATTTAATTCTAGTAACTATCTAGTTTCTTTCTTGATTTATGTGACTCAGTTTATTCAAAAGTATATTGTTTAATTTCCACTTGTTTGTATAATTTATTTTTTTTCTTTTCAAAGTTTTATTGATAAACATATAGCAATGAGACAGTTTCAAATCAAATCGAAAGTACAGTTTCAACAAATAATACACT
>NW_004524586.1:6219247-6222066 GCF_000260255.1 Octodon degus | reverse complement strand
TGTTGAATTTTTCCTTTTAACCAATATGTGGTAAACAGAAGAACTTATAGAATAAGGACCATACCTTGCAAACCCACATGTAAGGCGAAATGGAGAAAACCATGACTGGCTAGATTCCAAAATAATAATAGTTTTTCTCTGTTTTTGACCCATTTTCATTTCATTTTTAAATGTTCTTACCCACTTTTTCTTTGCCTTTATGTTTTTCTTTTATTTTTTTGATTCTTCATTCTCTATATTATCTCTTTACTATATTTTTTCTTTTATCTTCTAAATCTCATTACTCTTTACTGTTAACATTATCTATTTCTATAAATATCCTCTTACCCCATAATAAGATCTTTTGTCTCACCTTTATCTTTCCTTCTCAACTGCCATTAATTTTTTTAAACTTCCTTTTCGAATTCTTGCATTCTCAGCCCTGATATGTTCAAAGTATAAGCACTGAGCTCTATGAATCTTTGCATGATTAGTTTACTTTATATAACTACTGGATTCTTTTATATAAACTACTTTATATAACTACTTGGATTCTTTTCTATCATTAGTGGACACACAGCTATCCAGTTTAGTATATATTTGCTGTGTCCATGTTTGATTTGTCTTAGAGAATATACTATAATTAGAGATTTATTTTTTGAAGTTAAGCATGGTACATTATTGGTGTTTATGGTATACCAATATCCAGTTTGTCTTGGATGACATTACTGTTGCTAATTTAATTGGGTTGCATAGTTGTTACAATTAAGAAATTTTCTATTTTTGGATACCTGGATTACTTTCCTGACATTAACAGTATAGCAGTCTGAGGGCAGGCCAGATAGCTCCGCAGGCTAAAGCATCTGCAAGCAGGCCGGAGGTTCGATCCCCCAGCCTGCCATGCAAGCCCTGCCACCCGGGGTTGCGCTGAAATGGCAACTGAGACTGGGCGTGGTGGCATGCGCCTGTAATCTCAGCTCTTGGGACGCTTAAACAGGCAGATCACTAGAGTCGGATCTAGTAGTGAGACCCTGAACACCCTGTAGACCCTTCCCTAAAATAAAAAAAAAAAAGTATAGCAGTCTGTTTCCAGAAAATTGGAAGGTGAGCCAGTTATACTGCACTCCTCCATTTTCACAGAGATGATGACAGAGGCATGGGATTTAAGTTAGCCACACATAGAGTACATCACTGAAAAGCAGAATAGCTAAAGAGATCTCTAGTCTAGCAACAAAATCCTTCCATCATAAGTGACTACACAGTAAGCACAAAACAAAATACTTCCCCAGATTACCAGTTCCCACAAAGCTGGTCCATTGGCCATTTAGATGGAGGAAAGCAAAAGTCACATCGTCAAATTATTCAAAAGGATAATAGGAAAGAACTTCAGCTTTTCCCGATTCATTCAGATGTTGGATGTGGTTTGTCATATTCATTTTCTCAAAATGTATTCCTCCTGTATTTAATTTGTGGAGTGTTTTTATCATGGAGGGATGCTGAATTTTGTCAAATACTTTTTCTGCATCTGTTAAAATGATCATATCGTTTTTGTCCTTTGTTCTGTTGATGTGATGTGCTATGTTTATTGATTTACACATGTTGAACCATCCTTGAATCCTTGGATAAGTCCCAGGTGATCATGGTGTATAATCTTTTGATGTTCTGCTGAATTTAGTTTGCCAATTTTTTCATGGTTTTGTTTGTCAGAGATATTCGCCTGCCTGGCTTTTTTGTTCCATTCTCCATTGCTTTCTTTCATTTCTTCTTTTCAGTCTTCCCGCTCCTTTCCCCTCCTCTCCTTCCATGCCTCCCTTCTGTCCCCATTTGTTTTTTATATTAGGCCAACACAAATCTCATAGATTGAGTCTAGAAGGATTTCTTCCCTTTTATGTTTTGTAACAGTTTCAGAATTCATGTTAAGTCTTTAAAATTTTGATAAAATTTTCTTAAGAGCTATAAGGCTTCTGCGGCTATCTAGTGAGAACTGCCTTGTGAGCTAATGCTTTTCTCTTTTGTTTTTAGAAATTTTTAGTTTTATTATAATATGCCTCAAAGGCGGCTTTTTTGGTCAAATCTTTTAGGGGGTCTTTTGAGCTTCTTGAACCTATATATGTGCATTCTTTTCCCCAAGACTTGGAAAATTTTCAGCTACTATTTTGTTCAACAGATTTTTCTCTGCTTTCCTCCTTTATTCCTTCTAGAATATCAGTGATGCAAAACTTGTTCCCTTAATGATGTTCCATGAATCTTGCAGAGTTTTCTAAATCTTTTTATTTAGTTTGGTTTTAGTTTTTGTTTTTTTTTTTTTTTGGTACTGGGACTTGAACGCAGGACCTTGTACTTGCCAGGCAGGCACTGTGCCACTGAGCTATATATCCCTAGCCCCAAGTCACCATTTCTAGTTGCTTTTGTGTATCTTTTGGCAACTGTCAATTTAAGTCTTTTTTCAAAAACTTTTTTGAATTGGATTGTTTTTGTTACTGAGTTACGAGTTCCTTTGCAAATACCCTCTCCCACTTTATAACTGTTGCTTCACTTTCTTGATTTTTTTTTTTTTTTTTTTGAGACAGGGTCTCTCTATGTAGTTCAGCCTGGCTTTAAGCTCACTTTGTAGCCCAGGCTGGTTTCAAAACTTGCCAGGATCATCCTACCTCTGCCTCCCAAGTGCTGGAATTACAGGTGTTGCACCACTATGCCTGGCCTGATTTTTTTTTTTTTTAATGTAAAGTTTTAAAAATTTAGTGAACTCCAGTTTGTTCTTTTGTTGCTTATGCATTTGGTGTCGGGCCCAAGAAATCTTCCAGTAGTGTATAATGTAGCTTTTGCTCTTTTTTTTTTTT
>NW_004524586.1:6199910-6219147 GCF_000260255.1 Octodon degus | reverse complement strand
GGGCTGGCATGACATGTGGTGCCAAGGATCAGACTTCAGTCCCTGTGCTTACCTAGCTTGCCTAAGTAGGTGCTTCAGTCCACTGAGCTATCTTGCCAGCCCTAGTTTTAGATTTTATATGATTGTTATTGTTTGTTTGAAACTGTTGTTTCAAATGACCTGTCTTCACACTCAGAAGTTTTTTCATGTATTTTGTCTGTCTGTTTCTAAGACTCAATTGTATTTTTATTTCATTTTTTAAAGTTTTCTGTTATTTTTTTTAGTAATGTTTAGTTCATTGTTGGATCTTTAATTCGTATCTTCAATTGTTTTCCTAATATTGAATTATCCATATATTCTTACATCTCATTGAATTTCCTTAAAAATCATTGTTTTGAATTCTTTTTATAGTAACTAATTGATATCCTTTTCTTTCAGTTCTGTTGTCATAAAATTATTGTGTTCCTTTGGAAGAATCATGTTACCTTGATTTTTTAAGCTCTTATGTCCTTAAAATAATATTTGCACATATGATAGATCAGTTGCCTCTACAAATTTTATAGGATGGTTCTTCTAATAAAAGACTCCACCTGAGGTACGTCCTAGAGGACTGGATAGGCTATGCTGGCTTTGATTTCTGGTGAGTACCACAGTGTAATGTCTATGTAGATTTTCTAGCATAATGACCATCACTTATACCTGTGAGTGTCTCAGCGGCCTTGGCTGCAGGAGCTCAAGGGATTATCTTCCATGTAATATGTAGTTCTCTTATGCAGGAGGGGTTTCACCAGTGTCTCCCCAGATCAGTATTGCTGGTTAATTTTAACCTCGATTGATAAGTACAACTGCAAATACAGAGCATCTATCCATTTCATAGTTCATATGAGCATGGGCACAATACAGTGTGCCTAGTAGTGGAGAGGAATGCCTGCCAATATATGGGGGGGCGGCAGTACTAGTGGACCCGCACAAAGCATCTGGGTGCCTGAAAGCTGTATGAGTACATAGTAGGACCTTAGGGGCTAAGCTAGAATGGTGGGATTCTTAGCTGCTTATGAGGGGTAAGGGAGGGTGAATGAGACTATCTATCTAGTTCTTCTGATCTTGCAGTCAGTCACTGAGGACAGACTACCTGTTGCCATGAGTACATGCATTGGAGGGGATTAGCTGCTTGGAAGCCTTGGAAGAGTAATCAGGGAGGCTATCCAGCTGCTTCCCCGGGACAGAGGAAGGTAGATAAGACAATCTGTCTGGTTCATGGGGGCAGGCCACCAAACTGCTGGGGTCAGTTGCTTCACAGGACAAAAGAGGAATAACTTCAACTGGCACTATGCAGCAGCAGCATGCGTGGAGGAGAGTATAATGTGGGCTGGGCTCTTTTTCTAAGCAAATTCAGTGGTGTGGTTTACCCATCAATACTGCAAGCTGATTTACTGTGGCCTATAAGTACATATTGTGTTAATAGGAATTTCTAGGTGCCTCCTGCTTATCATTTCCCTGAAAAGAGAAATTCTGCCTGGGTGTGTCTCTAGGCTCTCTGCTATCTCTGCCACATCCTCATGTACCTTGACATCCTATCTCAAACACTCTGGTAGAATGGCTACTGTTTTTTTTTTTCTTTGTTTTAATCCTGCTCATTTTTGAAAAATAACAAACATTTATTGGTGTCATTTAGGTATGTGCCAGATACATCTAGTTAACCATCTTACTGAAGTCACTCTGAATCAATTCTCTTCTTAATAGGAATAAAAATGACAACTGTCAAAATTCACTATAAGCCACTGATTCTGCTTTTTCACGAACTTTACCAAATGAATGCCAATGTGGTATATTCCTCATGGAGCCAACTTAAAGCTTTATGACCATTCACATGGGACTCTGAGTTTAGAAAGACCTCATACTTGGTTTATTGGTCTGTGCCTGTGGTCTTCAAATTATTAATACTTTTTAACAAGTGATCCCACATGTTGAGTTTTTGTTTCCACAGTTTATGAAGCTAGCTCTAATTTCTAATAATGATGTTTGAGCTATTTTCCTGTTTAAGATTGTTTCATTAAAATATACAGAAGATGATCAAATATCTGTCTAAGCTAGTGTAATTGGAGGTTCCCTCCAAAAAGAACTAAATTAAATAGCATTATTCAAAAGGATCCTGTTCTACTTCCAAAATGACAAAGGCTGAAATTTTTTTTTCAGATGATTACCTCATTAGTATTACCCAACTCTTTTATCCTAGATAATTAATCCAGTTAGTTCTCTGTTGATGGAATTAACACTTACAGGAGCCACACATTTGTTATGTACATTGTATTTTATCTGCATCATCCTTTTAATGCTTATAACAACCATGAATGCTTGGCATTATTCTGCCTTTTCAGCAGAAGGGTAAGACAAGGATCAAATTGCTTTGATAATCGATCTTGGATTTAAAGCTAGGTTGGTTTATTTATTTAGTTATTTATTTGGGGAGGCACTACTACCAGCTGTTTCCTACTTACAAGGAGATCTTCTTTTGTGCTTAAGACCAATATTTAGATCCATTTGATCCCTATCTCTCAGTCTTAACCTCTTTCACTCCCTTTGTGCTATCTCTAATCTTCTCCTGTATTTATATTTTGTTTGTTGGTTGGTTGGTTAGTTTGAAGTCATATACTACTTCTACACTTAGGTTCCCCTTTCTTATTGATTTTGTAAACTTACTGAAAAATTATATTTTGTTCTTCTATGTCCTAAACATTTTCAACATGTACTTTCTTGTCTTTTGCAATTTTATGACTTTGACATAATCTAGCAAACAAAACCATGTATGAGCTAACCAGCATGCCAGAAAGTGATGACTGTTTTGCCTACAACATAGAAAATATTTTTCTCAAGTATAAACTGCAGCTTGGATATTATATTATTGAGCTTTCAATAAACAAAGCCAATTAGAAACGTAGAATTGGTGTCTTTCCTACATTGAGTTTTCAAATATTTGTTAAATACACTATTAATATTTTTAAAGAAAATATTTGATGTTAGTATTCAATCACTTAAAGTCTATTCAATGAAATTTCTGTTGATTATAGTAAATGTTCTTGCATACCTGGCCTTCTTTGTCTCACCTGGACTGTCATGACTCAGTTAACTAGTCTTCCTGCATATAACCCATCTCAGTTTTTAATCCCTTGTCATGACAACTAATTATTTTGCTAAAATGCCCATCTAATTATATCATTCCTTTATTAAAAATAGTGATTAAGTCAGTAGCTATTTTTTGAATACTTGTGTGTACTAGGCAGCTAAGAGAATAGCAATACCTGGAGAATAGGCAGGCCTAAGGATACTATCATAGAGATTCTATTGTAGAGATAACCTCCTATTTTTACACTGTAAGATCAACTTTTTAGGACAGTATGTAAGACATGTTAGGATCTGGGTTTCATTTACTTTTCAGGTTTTGTTTTTGTTTTTGTTTTTTTTGCTCCAAATGCCTTCAGTGCAGGTTTGGCTGGCTTGAGTTGTGGGGATCGAACCACAGCAACCTGAGCCTGACTGCTTTGTTGAAGCAGCCACTTAAAGAACTGAGCTAAGGGGCAGGCTCCCAACTTTTCAGCTTTATCTCTCTGTTTTTTCTTCACTGATCTTTGGCATATTGTGTTCCAATTGAAGCAACTATAGCTTTTCCCCACTATATAAACTTTCATGCTATTATTTTTTCCCCTTGGTATGTTTCATTCCCTGTTCCATCTTAGGAAATTTTACCTCTCATTTAAAGTTGAATTCCAGTGCTGATCTTTTAATTACTAAGCCATTCTTAACATAGTTCCCCACTCAATCTAACAACTGTGAATGGAAATTTTCTTCTTTCCCTTTCCATGCTTGCTTTTTGAAACCATGATTCATTCTTCAATACTAAATTTAAAAATATACAAGAAAAGTAAAAGTAGTGGGAAGATAAGGAATTACAAACTCCATTAACAAACTGAATGCAACACTATAAGTCACCTACCAATATTATTTGTAGATTCATTGTTTTCAATCAGCTGATAAATATAGGAACAATATGCCATTCTCAAAAGGATTTATAATGTATAATAATAAGGATTTATAATATAATTATGTACATGAAACTCTAGTGAACAAGAGAAAAGACTAGGTAATGGAATGATAATTTTTAGGCACAGACTAAATCATACTTATAGAAGGCACATAAATAATCTTTTGTCTTGGCTGCCTAAAATATTGAAGCCTATATGATACCTCCACTTCTTTCAAGATTCAAGCCCACTTTTCCAAATGGTTTTCCCTGGCCACTTTTTGTAGCCATCTGTCATCTTATGTGTTTCTTCTTTGTACTTGTCCCCAGTGTGAGACACTAGCGTGTGAGATTTGTGGAAGCAGAGACATTATCTTATTCCCTGCTCTGTCTCTAAAACCTAATGTGCCTCACGGTATACAGCAGATGCTGGATAATGATTGTTGAATAAAGAAATTAAAAAGATTGGTGAAGACTAGAGGCCTCATCAGACTAATTTATTGCATAAGGAGAACATACTTCTTGTTCTCTTGAAGTGCTAATCCCTTCCACCTCTGCCTTTCAGTTTGTTCATCTTTTGTGGTTCATGTTAAGTCTCATTTCACCTGTAAATTTTAAGTGACTTTCATTTATCTCTGAACTCCAATGATTTTATCATGCCCTATCTCAATCTCATCAACTTTTAGTGTGCTTTAAATCCTTCTAAATTTATTTTAGAGGATTATATTATCTCTCTGCATAAATACCTTGACTGATTAAAGCAAGTCAAACAATGTTTATTGAGCTATATTGTTCGAATATGTGCTAACTTCTGAACATCTAATGTTGAACTCTCTGAGCTCATATCTGTAAAATAAGAGAATGCTGAAACTATCCTGGGCTTTTTTTCTGATACTGTGGAATTAACCAGGGATCTTTACACTGAGCTACATCCCCAGCCCTTTTTACTTTAATTTTGAGACAGAGTCTCATGAATTCACCTGAAATCCCATGCTGGACGTGACCTTGCAAACCTATTGCCTCACACTCCCAGAATGATGGATGACGTTATAGCCAGTGCCCCCATGGCCAGCTAGATTATCTTTTCTTAGAGTATATTCTAAGGAACACTAATTCTGTAGCATGTTAATAGATATACCCTGAAAAAAAAATAAAACCATTGTTAAATAAATTTGTGAATCTTTGTGTTTTAGTTACTTTACTTGTTGCTGAGATAACATACTCAACACCCTAAGTTAAAGGAGAAAACTTATTTTGGTCAGGTTTTAGAACTTTCAATTCATAATTGGCTGACTCCAAAGAAGGGTGGCATGGCAGAGGAACATCACAGAGGAGAAACGGTTTGTTACATGCAGAACGCAATAAGGCAGCAAATGGCAAGTATCAACCCTCTTTTTGTTGCTTACAGCCCATCCTGGCCCCCTCCCTGAGGGTGGAGGGTATGCACACCCAGGGTAGGTAGAGCATCCTTAATCCTAACTCCACATCCCTGATCCCAGCATCCCCCACATGCTAGATCCAATACACCCTAAATATAACTACCTCTAAAAAGTCCCACTTATGACTGCACGAGGCTTCGGGAAGATATCTAGATAAAAGCCATAATACTTTGTATTAATTCATGCTTTTCATTGTGGTATGCTCAGGCTAAAATGTACTGCCAATTTCTAGGGGACACCCCATGGGATGAGTGTTCCACGCACATGCTTTGAAAAACTGTTACACCAAATGGTCATTAGCATTCCTCCCATTTCTAAAAAGTCAAAATACTGACTCGCTTGCCCAAGGCCACATGGCTGCAGTGTTAACAGATTATACTGAAATTAGTTCTCTTAGACATTTGTTACACACAAATTCATTTTCATTTGTAATAGCAAAAGATTAAAAACAATTTACTGGTTTTTTAGTAGAGAATTGGCTAGGTGAAAATCATATGTGTGTAAAAGAATATTAATGCAAATTTAAAAGATAGAGAAGTCTTTTGGCCCTAGTATGAAACTAACTCCAAGATACGTTGCTTATAGAGGAAAGGGATAATTAAGAACAATGTGTATAGAATGTTACCTTGTGTTTAAAAATATATGGGGAAAATATATGTTTTACTTATAGGTGCATAAAAGCACTAACATACAGGAAACTGATAACATTTTTTTGTGTCTAGGAGAAAAATGAGATCACCAAGACATAGAAATAAGAAGGAGATGTCTCACTATATAGCCTTGATTCTTCTTTTATTTTTAAGCAACATTAATATATTAACTATTCAAGAGCTAAAATTAAAATGAGAAGTACTCCCTGGAAACTTTGATGCAATGGTAACTTTGAAAAAAGCTTGACTTACATTTTGTACATCTCTAGTTCATGAGTCCAGGTTTTCTGCTGCTTCTGTTTAGCTTCTTGATGCTTCCTTTGAAGGAGGTAATTCCCTTTCCCTTCACTGCCTAACTACTTCCTCCCATGCCTCAGCTTTCATGCTGCCTTCGGATCTAATGGGGAGGTACTGGGCCATGGTAGTTTGTGGCAGACAGGGTCATGCAACCTGGAAGGAAGGTTAGTTGCTCAGATTCAAGGTAGATGTCTTGAGGCCAAGTCTTGGGTTCTAGTCCAATTCATTCTATTTCTTTTTTTTTATATTTTTTTTATGAGAGAGAGAGAGAGAGAGAGAGAGAGAGAGAGAGAGAGAGAGAGAGAGAGTGGTATGTGTGTGTGGCCAGCTCAGCCCACCAGGGGGCGGGGCTGGCTGGCATGTGGTGCTGGGGGATTGAACCGTGGTCCCTTGATGCTTTGCCAAGCTTGTTCTAAGTAGGTGCTTTAGACCACTGAGCCATCTCTCCAGCCCCTCATTCTATTTCTTTCTTGCATTTCAACTTTTTCCTCTAGAAAATTGCAGTAATGGGACCCATTTCAGGAAGATTTTGAGGGTCAATGAAACTACTGATTCCATGTAGGTGGAAAAGAGAGATTAGCTGCAGATAGAAAATTATTCAAGAGGCATTCAATGACATGCCATGTAATAACATTTTTGCACGGTCTTTAGTTGTACTACTATCTCGGTCCACATCTTCATAAAGCTCAGGAACCTCATTTTGAGTGTAAAAAAGATGTTAAGGGTTAACTGACATGAGAAACCTAAGAATGGCCTCATCTCAAACAGGCTGCCTTCGCCAAGGGCTTTCTGTGAACAAGAGAAGCCGTGGTGTACCAATAGTACCTTTTAATGTTTGTTGTTTTAGTAATGTAGACTAATATTAGAAATCAAACTTTTAATTACTTTAGAGTCTTTAGAAGAAGATTCAGTAATGAGTTCAATGACCTTGGGCCAACAATTTTACCTCTTCCTATTTCAGTCAGGTTTCATGTCTGTATATGAGAAGGCCCTTAAAGCTATGTAGTCCTTTCCACTTCTAAGATAAGAAAACTATACAAAATAATTAGAAATGGAGGTGAATAGGATAATCCCAGGCATTTGTACAAATATGCATTCATACTGTGTCCTCAAATTTTAGAAAATAAATTTGCACAGAGAAGATTCTGTTTAGAAAATCTACAAGGTCAGCTCCTCCTTAATTCATAAACAAATGACTATTCTTTGATTTCCAAACAACCTACCTGGTAGCCAAGAATTAAATCAGTTGCAAACAGAAGAAATTATTGTTAATGCTGTTATAGCCAAATTTTAATTGAAAAAAGATATTGTACATTTCAGCAGGTAATAAATGCTCCTTTTCAATGTTTATTTTTATTAGCGCATACTTACAGGACACAAAGATTACATTCCTTGTGGAACATAAACTAATGTTCTATGGAAATTAGTGTGGAAGTACCTCCTAAAACTAGAAATTCCACTTTACTCAGCTTTCTCTTGTTTAGGTATCTTCTTAAAATACTAACAATACTAATTCTTCTTTCCTCTTCCTTCCATAACTCCCTCAGTCTCTTAACTCTCTTCCCTTTGCAAAAGACCTATATTCCTGTGTCCTATTATCTGTCTTTATTTTGTTCTTTATATTTTAGGGTCTTGTATATGATAAACCATGTAATATTTAAACTTGGGTGACCAATTTATTTCACTTAATATTACAGTCTGGGTATGCATCCATTTCCTATAAAAGACTCAAGTTTGTCTTTTCTGTGGCAGAATAGTACTGCAATGTGTATGGATATTATGTTTTCATTATTCATTTATCTGTTCATGAAGGCCACTTTCAAGATTTAGCTATTGTGAATTGTGTTGCTATAAACATGGGTATACCTGTATCACTGTAATATGATGTCTTTAAGTCTTTTAGGAAGATACCTAGAAGGAGAAAACTGAGTCAAATGGAATTTCTAGTTTTGTTTTTTGGAGATACCTCCATATTTTTTCCATAGCAGTTATATTAGTTTACATTTCAATTAACTATATAGAAGGGATCCTTTTTCCTACAGTCTTGATTTGTTATTATTTGATTTCTTGATAAAGCCAATCTTTCTGAAATAAGATGAAATTCCAGTATTATTTTTATTTGCAATTTTATTCTTTTGCATTTACTTAAGTAAGTATTGTTAGCTAATATGTGGTCTATTTTGGATAAAGCTCCATGTGCTGCCTAAAAATGTGTACTCTGTTGTTTGGCAAAACACACTGCACATATTTATTAAGTTCATTTATTTGAAGCTTTGGTTCAACTCTGATATTTATTTGTTGATTTTTGTTTTCTGTCTAGCTGATCTGCTTGTGACTATGGAGTATTGAGGTTCCTCACTATAATTGTGTTGAGGTTCATTTGATTTTTATGTCCACTTTATTTTATGAAGTTTGGTGCACTGGTATTCAATGCATGTATGTTAATAATTGTTACATCTTCTGGTGGAGTTGTTCCTTTAACCAACATGTAGTTACCTTCTTTGGTTCTCCTGAACAATTTTGGCTTAAAGTTTACTCTTCTGAAAATAGAATAAGAATTCCTTCTTATTTTTTGGTTCCCATCACATGAAATATTTTTTCTATCCTTTGTAGTTTATAGATTTCTTTTTGGGTCAAATGTTGGTTTTATATACATTATGCTGTTAGATTTTGGTTTTGATTCATTCTGTCAATCTTTGACTTTGGTTGAGGAATCAAAACCAATCACAATGAGAGTTATTACAGAAAGGTATCGCCTTATTTCTGTTATTGCACTTTTTTCTGTTACTGATTCCTTTTTTTCCCTGTTCTTTAACTTCTCACCTTGCCTGGTTTCCACTCATGTCTTAGTTACTTTCCCAACATTAAATCACAATTCCTGACACCCACAGTTTAAAACAAAAAAGATTTATTTTGATTCACAGTTTATAAAAGTTTCAGTCCATAGTTGGGTGGCTCCAAGGCAGAGCTACATGATGGAGGAGTACTTTCATGGCATGTGGCCAGAAGGGAGAGACGGAGGCAGAGGCAGAGCCAGAGACAGACACAGACACAGACAGCAAGAAAGAGACAGATAGGGGAAAGGCAAGGAAGATATATCCTTTCAGGCCACACCCTCAGTGACCCATCTCTCTCAATCAGGCTTCAATACAGAAGAGATAGCTATAATTATAAACATGAAGACAAACAAATATTGGCATCTAGTAAATATCTATTAAATACAACTATTTCTCCATTTACAATAGAAAATATTGAATATTAATAGCATAGATTTAATTATCTGAAGATTAACAAAGCTAGAAAAGATAGAGGGGGTAGGAAACAGGAGGATAAAAAAATAAAAGTGGAAAAATTAATTAATGGAAAATGAATAGGAGGACAGAAAAGTAAGATAAAATATTTTGTTAAGGAGTAAAATTTAATAGGAATTTTTTAAGGGAACAAAAAAAGAAAAAGGATCAAAATAAATGGGAAAAATAAGAAGGAAATAACTTAAAAAGAAAAAAAAGGAAGGAACTCAGAGTAACTAGTCTTCTCAGAAGAGACCAGATACACAGAGCAGAGGTACCTGGACAGAACTCAGGGGAACTAGACTGCATACAAATTCCCAGTTTATGATCAGTTTTGTTATATAACTATAATCTTTCTTCCTATGCTCTATAGTAAAAAAACACTAGTTACCAAGTTTATCAATTTCTAAATTTTTCTTCATGTTATTATGATTGCTAATTGCTACTACTGTAACTAGGATATCATATCTGTCTTAATCACTTGGTGTCCTTTGGGTACTAATATTGGGAAGCACTGGGGTAACACGCTCACCAAAGCCCTACACCGATAGACAAAGGACAGTATCAAATGGAAACCAATATCCCACATTAAATCAATAGAGAAGGCAGGATCTCAGCACAGACACAAACCAAGAATCTCCTACACAGAGAAGAGATCCCTAAGAACATACTCTTCCTAGAGTGGCTCTGATAGTAGTGATATAGCGAGCTACTATCAACATTTCACAAGAATTACCACAGAAATCAAAATAAAGAATTCTTTATTTTGACAAAATGACAAGATGAAGGAACAAAATGCAATCTCAGGCCCCCACCCAAAACAAATCCAGGAGACATCAGCATAGAAGAAATTGGAAGCCACACTCCTGAAATCTCTGAAATGATTGCAACCGAAATAAAGAAACAACTCCAGATGGCTTGGAGGAAATAATATCAGAAATAATCTCTCAGGTAAAAAACAATAAAAGAAGTGCTAACTATAATGAAAGAATTGCTGAGCATATCTAAAAAAGACATAGATAAAAAAATAGGGGAGCACAGATAAATGATGTTAACATTAAATAACAATATAGGAAAGAAATAGAATGCATAAAACAGATTCAAAACATATCCAGGAAATTAAAAAATTCCATTAAAGGCTGGCAAAACCATTTCAATGAAATTGAAGATGGACTTTCAGACCTTAGAGAATCATTACAGTTAGTCACCAGGAAAAGGAACATCTCTTAAAAGCAAAAAGGAACCAGGAAATAATTCAACAGGATAATGTAATGCAAACATGAACAACATAAGACTGACAAGTGTCGATGAAGAACAAGGAGTTAACACAAATGACATAAAAAGAATATTTGCAGAAATAATGGAAGAAAACTAACCAACATAGGGAAAGAATAATACATACAGAGAAGTGAGGCATATATAACTCCAAATAACATCAACCAAAATAAATCTACACTCAGATACATAATAATCAAGATCCAAAAAATTTAGCACAAGAACAGCATACTAAAAGCTGTTAGAGAAAAGAAACAGATCGCATTTAAAGGAAAGTCCATCAGAATCACAGCAGATTTGTCAACACCAACCATCAAGTCAAGAAAAGCCTGAAGCGAAATATTTCAAATCCTAAAAGAAAACAAATTCCAACTCAAATTCATATACCCTGAAAATCTCTCCTTTGAAATTAATGGAGAAGTAAAATATTTCCATGACAAAGAACAATGAAAGAAATCCATAACCAAACCAACACTGCTAAAATACTGAAAGATATTCTAGAAAGAGATTTAAAATGACCATAACTCCAAGAACAACAACAGAAAGAAACCACCGAACAGCACAAACAATTAAACACAGAAGAAAAGTAGGGAACCAACATCAGAAAAATAACATAACAAAGATAGGCCAACTCATAGCAATTGTATCCACCAATGTAAATAGGCTTAATTCACCACTTAAAAGAAATAGACTAGCAGAGTAAATCAAGAAACAAAAATCCAACAATATGCTGTATTTGAGAAACACATTTAACTCATAGGCTGAAAGTGAAAGGTTGGAAAACAATATTCCATGTGCCAGAAATTCAGAAAAAAGCAAGGGTTGCTATTCTGTTTGCAGACAATGTGAATTTCAAACCAAGAATGATCAAGAAGTTATGAGATAAAGAAATTCACTACATATTTGATAGGAGAAAACTTCAAGAGGAAGAAATAATCATACATATGTATTTTGCCCCAAATATGGGAGCACCCAACTATATAAGACAAATTGTTGGTGGTGCTGGTGGTTAAGTTCTGTAAATTGTTTTTAATTCTTTTTGAACTTTTCTCCTGGTCTTCTGTTAGCCTTTCTGCCAGTCGCTTCTTCAATCCCTTCATTTTCCTGGTTCGTAGTTTGCTTAGGTCTTGTTTCTGCATATGAATCCTTCTGTAAGTTGCACCAAAAGTATCCTGAGACATATTTTTCTTCTTCTTTGGCTTGAGAGCTTTGGGCATTTTCATAGATAACTATAAAGGTCATCTGAAGACAGGTATGTCCTCCTCAGAACCAGGTCCAATTAAGGTCCCATCTCTTCCAACTCAATTTGTGGTGTACTGTAGCCAGATTTCTTCAAGAGCAACTTATAGCTGTGAAAGTAAACCTTCCCCTCCAGAGCAGTGAAGTGCAGAACATACTCTAACCCAGCCGGGTGGATATTTGCCACGGTGGGGCCTCTGAAGAAATCAATCAGAAGGCTTTTCAGCCTTCTATAGTCTTTCGTCACATCAAAATCATCACCAGCAAATATTAACATGGGTTTCTCCCACCTCAGGACATTTACTGTTCTTAATAGCTTTTAGAGGCACAAATTTCTCAATACCTGATTCAATCATATCCAGCACATGGTAGTCATCCATACGACCATTACAGATTATTGGGATGCTTCTTATTATGGGATCCAAACATGAATAAAGAACAACCTGATTCTTTGAAAAGAATTCCAGAGATGTCTGATCTTCAAATGATCTTGTAATATTTTTCTTTTTCTACAGAACTCCATATGTTTTTTTCAGTGCATACACATCTTTCAGGACTAGGATCACTTTTGCATTTGCATTTCCCCCTTTAATTAGCATGGTATTTTTAATATTTTCACTAAGTTTTGATTCTCTCTTCTCAAGGTATCTCTTGGCTCTTTTTGTTTTGGGCTTTACAACTCAGTCCAAGGTGTCCATCACTACCACAGCTCAGTCTAGCCAATACATGTCTATAAGACAAATTTTAAAAGACATGAAAAATCGAATGACCAATGCAATAGTCTTAATGAAAAACCTTAAAACTCCATTATCTCAAAAAGATATATCAACTAGACAAAAAATTAGCAAAGAGGCAATAGAACTAAATAAAACTTTTGAACAAATGAGCTTAGTGGATATTAACAGAGTGTTCCATGCAACATCATCTGAAGGCACATTCTTTTCAGCTGCACATGGGATATAGTCTAAAATAGACCACATACTAGACCATAGATCATGATAAAGTAAATGCAAGACAACTTAAATTGACAGCCATTGCAGTACATTGAGCTCCATAAAGACAGCACCATGGCAAATAAGAGCCAGATGGGCACTGGGAAACTCTGTACCTTGCTAAGGAAAACAAGTAAACATGAGCAAAGAAGATCCTGAGAATCTGAGAGGTAAGATATCATCATATGAATTCTTTGTGCAAACTTGCTGAGAGGAGCACAAGAAGAAACACCCAGATTCTTCTGTTAACTTCTCAGGGTTTTCTAAGAAGTACTCAGAGAGGTAGAAGGCCATGTCTGCTTTTTTTTTTTAAAAAAAAGGAAAATTTGAACATATGGCAAAGGTGGACAAAGCTCATTATGGAAGAGAAATGAAAACTTATATTCCTCCTAAAGGAGAAACAAAAAAGAAATTCAAGGATACCAATGCACCCAAGAGGCTTCCTTTGGCCTTCTTCATGTTCTGTTCTGAGTATCACCCCAAAATCAAACAGCCTGGCCTCTCCATTGGTGATGTTGCATGGGATAATATGTGGAATAATACTGCAGCAGATGACAAGCAGCCATACGAGAAGAAGGCTGCTAAGCTGAAGGAGAAGTATGAAAAGGACATCGCTGCCTACCGGGCTAAAGGAAAACCTGATGCAACAAAAAAGGGAGTCATCAAGGATAAAAAAACGAGTAAAAGAAGGAAGAGGAAGAGGATAAGGGAGATGAGGAGGAAGAAGATGAAGAGGAGGAAGAGGATGAGGAGGATGAAAAGGATGCTGATGAATTAGTTAGTTCTAGTGCAGTTTTTTTTTTCTTGTCTACAAAGCATTTAACCCCCCCTGTATACATCTCACTTCTTTTGAAGGAAAAAAAAATTGAAATGTAAAGATGTGTAAGATTTGTTTTTAAACTGTACAGTGGTTGGTTTTTTTGTTTGTTTGTTTTGTATACTTAACACACTACTGAATGTGTCTTTAGATAGCCCTGTCCTGGTGGTATTTTCAAAAGCCACTAACCTTGCCTGGTACAATATGGGGGTTGTAAATTGGCATGGAAATTTAAAGCATGTTCTTGTTGGTGCACAGCACAAATTAGTTATATATGGGAATGGTAGTTTTTCATCTTAAATTGTCTCTGATGCAGCTTATATGAAATAAATGTTGTTCTGTTAACTGATTACCACTCTGTAATTGCAAAAAAAAAAAAAAAAGTTGCAAATGTTTTGTTGACATCCTGCATGCATCTAAGTATATACAATTTTTTATTTAAAAAGAACCAATTTATCCCACACATATTATTGTACCATAGTGCAGTGAAATTGGAAATAAACAACAAAAGAAACTGCATAAAATCCCCATAGACACATGCAAATTTTTAAATTAATTTTATTGAGAAACATAGCAATATAACAGTTTTAAAACCGATTAGTAGGACAGTTTCAATAATTCATATGTTGCATATTGTTGTCTTTGTAGTGGTTAATCATAGTAAAAGATGCAGACATGATATCCTGTCCAAACACTCAATATAAATCTTGCTTCTCATTGAATTAAGACAAAGCAGCTCTATATCTATCCTAACTATTTTGTATATACAGATACAAAATTGTCCTTCATTTATTTGTCAGAGATGGATATTCCATTGTCATTTAAATATTGTATGTGTGTGAATTCAGCAAAATAATCCAATATACTCCAGTGGTCCATAATAGTAGTGGGATATCCATAGGACTGGCAATGTCAGAAGTTGTTGACTTGAGCCTTTTACAGCTCAACATACTAATATGGCTTTACTTTATACCTCGTTTTTATACTTTTCTGCTGGATGGTTAAGACCAAGATAAAGCAAGACCTATATAACAAGAAATGTAACTTTTGTATTTGACAAAGTCAGTCAAATCCCCTCAGGATTTACCCTAAAACCCTGTACCGCAGTTTGTAGATCCTTTGTCAGTGTCAGCCATGTTGATGAGTCACGGCCATTGCTTGACCAATTTGTTCTCTGTGAAAGCCTGAGAGAATGTTTTCTCTCCAAAATACATGGAAATTAAATAACACTCTCTTCAGCAACAAATGGGTCACCAATGAAATTGAACAAGAAATTAAATAATATCTACAATCCAATGAAAATTCAAACACAACTTACCAGAATTTGTGGAATGCAATGAAGCCAGTTGTCAGAGGGAAATTTATAGTGATGAACTCACTCGTTAGGAAAGCAAAATGAGAACAAATAAGTACTGTAATGCTGCACATCAAGCTTTTAGAAAAAGAAGAGAAAATCAAGCTGAAAGGAAGAAATTATAAAGATCAGATGAGAAATTAATATAATTGTAAGAAAACAATACAAAGAATTAATGAATCCAGGAGTTGGTTCTTTGAAAGATTAAAATATAATTGATAAAACCCTAGCCAACCTCATCAAAAAGAGGAAAGAAAAATATTCCAAATTCAAGCAATAAGGAATGAAAAGGGTGAAAGTACTAGAGATCCTATGGAAATTCAGAAGATCATCAATACCTGCTTCAAAAATCTTACTCTCATAGAATGAAAACACAAAAGAAATGAACATATTTCTAGATAAGTACAAGTTACCAAAACTGAATAAAGAAGATGTAAAAATTCTGAATAACCCAGTATCTGTGAATAAAATTGAAAATGTAATTAAAAAAAAAAACTTACCAACAAAGAAAAGCCCAGGTCCTGATGGATTCACAGCTGAATTCTAGAAGAAATTTAGAGATTTAATCCCATTACTCCTCAAACTCTTCAGTGAAATTGAAAAGGAAGCAATACACCCTAATTCATTTCTAGAGGCAAGTTTCACACTGATACCAAACCAGATAAGAACATAGATGCAAATTTATCCACTAAAACACTAGCAAATAGGATGCAAGAAATCATTAAGAATCACACACCATGAACAGGTAGGATTCAACCCAGGGATGTAAGAATGGTTCAATATATGCACATCTATAAATGTAAATACCATATCAATCGAGTCAGAAACCAAAACCATTGATTATTTCAATAGGTTCAGAAAAATCTTTTGACAAAATCCAATACTCATTCATCATAAAAACCTGCAAAAAAATTGAAATAGATGGCCTATACCTCAGTCTGATAAAAGCCATCTATGACAAACCAACAGCCAACAACACTATAAATGGAAAAAAACTGAAAGCTTTTACTCTAAAGTCAACTACATGACAAGGATGTTGACTGTCACCACTCTTATTTAATATAGTTCTGGAAAAATTAGCCAGAATCACTAGACAAGTGAGAGAAATAAAAGGAATAGGAATTGGAAAGAAAGAAGCTAAGCTATTATTATTTGCAGATAGCAGGTTACTCTACATGGAAAACCTAAAAAGTTCCACCAAGATACTCCTAGAATTAATAAACAAATACAGTAGCTAGCATGATATAAACTCAACACCCCAAATCAATAGCATTCTTTTATAAAAACAACAAACTTAGAAAGAAATGAGAGAAACAACGTCTTTCACAATAGCATCCAAAAAAAACGAAATACTTAGGAATTAATCTAACAAAGGAAATAAGAGATCTATACAATGAAAATTAGAGTATGTTAAATAAAAAAAGAGATCGAAGAAGACTACAGAAATTGGAATATATTCCTTTCTCCTGGATAGGAAGAACCAACATTGTGAAAACGGTTATACTCCTAAAATTGCTATACAGATACAATGCAATCCCTATTAAAATACCATCAGCATACCTCACAGATCTTTGAGAAAATATTCCTAAAATTAATTTGGAACCGCAGAAAACCTACAATAGCAAAGGCAATCCTGGGCAACAAAGGCAAGACAGGAGGCATTACAATCCCTGGCTTGAAATTATACTACAAAGCTATTGTGATAAAATCAGCATGGTACTGGCAAAAAAAAAAAAAAAAAAAAGATTGGAGGATCAGTGGAACAGATTA
Source organism: Octodon degus (assembly GCF_000260255.1). Classification (NCBI taxonomy): domain Eukaryota; kingdom Metazoa; phylum Chordata; class Mammalia; order Rodentia; family Octodontidae; genus Octodon; species Octodon degus. Next base: position 6,202,027 of record NW_004524586.1, on the reverse strand, counting down.
GAAGATGTAGACATAACTAGAAGCACACTCACCTTATCTTTGATCAGGTGCCAAACAGGTTCACTGGAAGAAAGATAGCCTCTTTAACAAATGGTGCTGAGAAAACTGGCTTTCCACATCCCCAAAACTAAAACTAGATCTATGTGTATCACCACGCACTAAACTAAAATCAAAATGGATTAAAGATATGAACATTAAAATAGAAACACTAAATCTACTGGAATAGAAAGTAGTGGAAATCTTTGAAGACTCAGGGGTAGCCAGAGACTTCATGGACAAAAAACAAACTGCATGGGAAATACTTTGAGAATCAACAACTGGGACCCCTTCTTATTGAGAAGTTTCTGCACATCAAAAGAAATTACAAAGTGAAAGGACAATCTACAAATTGGGAAAAAATTTTAACCAATAGTTACTCAGAAAAAGGGCTTCTATATAGAATATAAAAAGAATGTTTAAAAATCAGGTCCCCAAAATTCAAAGATTCAATCCCCAAAATGGACATGTTAGATGAATAAGCATTTCTTAGAGGAAAATAAAAAGTGGCAAATAGATACATGAAAAAATGTTCCACAATACATTTGAGAAATGTAAATTAAAATGACACTGAGATTCCATCTCACTCCAAGAAGAGTGGCTATCATAAAGAAATCAATAACAAATGCAAGAGAGGCTGTCGGGGAAAAGGAGAACTTCTCCACTGTTGGTGAGAGTGTAAACTAGTACAACCTCTATGGATATCAGTGTGGAGACGCCTCAAAAAACCAGAATTGGAAATCCCATTCAACCCAGCTATTCCCCTCCTGGGTATTTTCCCAGAAGAACTGAAAACATCATACCACATACAGTGATATATGTGCACTCATATTTATAGCAGCACAATTTGTCATAGCTAAATCTTGGAGAAAAAACAAATGTCATCAACTGAGGAGTGGGAAAATAAGATGTGGTGTTTTTATATAATGGAGCCTTACTCAGATATAAAAGATAAATTTGAGGCTTCTATAGGTAAGTGGATGCAACTAGAGGCTGTACTCATAAGTGAAATAAATCAGACCCACATATGTAAACATTGTATTGTCTCCCTAGTGTAAGAACCTGAAAGAATAAATAAAATCTGAAAGATGCAATGGATATAGTAAAACAGAAGGAAACTGAACATAAGGAATAAAACTCAGTTGAGATAAGGAAGGGGAAAAGATAGGAAAAAAGGAAAGGGGAAAAACCATGTAAGTATATAGACAGGATAGCTAAGATGATTGTACTACTTATTTCTATCAGTTTTTTGCAGGTAGCAGTTAATGCTTAAAATGTTTACTTTGATTGATTTTATATACTAGTATCCAAAATCAGAGCAACTATATTGCTCTAAGATAGCAATGTGCACTATAATAACCACAGTGGAATATCTTTCATCTTGTTTTTTTAAATGGTATCATTTCTAATGTCTTCTCTAATATTTTATAGTCTCTAAAATAAATTTAAAAAATTAAAGACAAGGAAAAATCTCAAGGTTTATGAAAAGCAAGAGTTAATGTTTTAACTATTTGATCAGTTTTACATGCCTATATCTGGTAGTCTGAGAAGCAAAGTTGATGATAACAATATGTAATATAACAGCCATTGTTAATTTCTTATTCTTGTTTTGAAATCCTATACCACTTTTTTGTCTTATGGAGCTTTGTTTTTGTCTTTATTCTTCTTACTTGTTTTTTGTCTTTAGAATAAAAAAGAGAGGGTTAACGAGATAGCTCAGTGGACTAAAATACCTGTTTAGGCAAGTGCAGGGACTGGGGTTCAATCCCCGGAACCACATGCCATGCCAGCCCCAGGTACATGCACTGAGCTGGCCACCAAGTCTGGATGTGGTGGCACATGCCTGTAATCCCAGCACTGGGGAGGCTGAAAACAGGAGGATCACTACAAGTCTGATCTGCAAAGTGAGACCCTGTACCAAATACAGAGAAAGAAAGAAAGAAAGAAAGAAAGAAAGAAAGAAAGAAAGAAAGAAAGAAAGAAGAAAGAAAGAGAGAGAGAAGGAAGAAAGAAAGAAAGAGAAGGAAGGAAGAGAAGGAAGGAAGAAAGGAAGGAAGGAAGGAAGGAAGGAAGGAAGGAAG
>NW_004524586.1:6187088-6199810 GCF_000260255.1 Octodon degus | reverse complement strand
GAAAGAAGGAAGGAAGGAAGGAAGGAAGGAAGGAAGGAAGGAAGGAAGGAAGGAAGGAAGGAAGGAAGGAAAATAATAACCTCATTTTTAATAAATGAAAGAAAAAGAGAAAATCAGTGAGTCAAAAACATATTTCTGTATTTCTTTAGTCAGTAGTTTCTTTCAAGGATCTGCAATCTTGGAATCCAGGAAGTCATCCTTTTCCACCCAGTTATACAGTCTGTGCACTTTTGAGGTACCTGGCCTCCAGAGGGCCCCCTCTATACACCCCAGACTGGGACAACTGTGTAAGTTGAGGCATGTACTTGTGCATGCTGGTAGATGGGGAAGTCATTCGGACCACTGGTCTCTGCTGGTTGTAGGCAGATGGGTGGGGTTCAACCAGACCACCAGACTTCATGCTAACAGTTTCAGATCCAGACACCTCTGAAAGCCATTCTTGTAATATCTGACCTCTCACTGTAGATTTCAGGACACCATGAGATTTAACTCCTAAGAGTTTCTGTACCTAACTCTCACCCTCTCTATGGCTGTCCGTTGTGGCTATTTCTCACATGCTGTGTTAGGGCAATGTTGGTGTCCTGTAGTTCTATGGCTCAGAAACATTAACCCCTTCCCAAATTGGCTTCTGATTAAATCCTCACCGATGTGGTGGACACTTCACTAGATTTATTCTGTACATCTAGCTGGCTGTGAATGGATCCTTTTTGGACTACAATCCCATTGTGGTTTTGTAGTTTACAATACATTTATGGCTTTTCTTTGGGCTTGTGCTGCTTGCGTGGTCTGTTGTTTATGCCTACACCTGCCAAGCCCCCCGGGCCGACCTTCTTTCCCTGATTTGGCCTCATTTCCAACCTGGACAGTCTGTTGGTCAGTACCTCTGCTGCCCTGTGCCAAGAGGAACCAAAATGTAGAACGGGCTCAGAGTTGGCAGGTGGCTGCAGCCAAGAACCGAGTTTATAGGCAGGAATGCAGTTTTCATCCATGGTAGCAGCTTTGGATGTAGTGTCAGTTTCTCTCCATGGTGATTTATTTTGCTTTTAGTCCAATAATGCCTCACAAATATTCAGTGAAGTTTAGTCATACCTAGTTTCCTGAGAGGCAAATACTAACACCCTTGGCATCCTTTCCTAGCACCCTAAGCATTCCTTTCCTCTTGCACAAATGGATCCATTGACATTTTTAAATTTAGTTCATTTCTGCCTGGGTTTTCTTTGTTTACTTGCTTTATTTCAAATATGTTTGTGCAGAAATTTTCTCAATGAACACTCTTTTCTGACTCTTTCTGAGGTGAAAGATTGATTTCCATTCACAAGCCCTGTGTAGTTGGCTTCTGACTCAGAAATGAAGCAGAATTATGTGGAAAATATTCATGCATCCACCAATTATAATTTACAAGTATTAATTTGGTTTTTTTCAGTTTTGAGTATGATATTTTATGTAAAGCAAAATATTATAAAGTAGAAGTTATCTTGCTTCCTTGCCTAGTTCCATTACTTTTCCAGAGATAAAGACTTGGAGGGGCCAGGGAGAAGGCTCAGCGTCTTAAGCACCTGCCTGGCAAGCACAAGGTCCTGCATTCAATCTCCAATACCACAAAAAAAAAGAAAAAAAGACTTAGGGAACTTTAAATTGCATCCTTTAAACTCACATTTTTATATTTTATTGTGTATTTAAAAATCCATAAGCCACATATAGTATTGGTTGAAAACTTACATGCATTATGCAACTATAAATTATACAAAAGTACATGAATGTGGAGTAACAAAACTACACAGTCTGCAATTTGCTTTTTTACTTCACATGTTTTAAGCTCTACCTATGTGGTTACATATAAATTGATCTTATTTTCTCTGCTACATAATGTAGACAAAAGTAATTTCTTCTCTTATAAAATATTACAAATAGTTTCTCATTTGTTTTTCTTAGAGTTTTAAAGTTTGTTTTGCATATTTGGGTCTAATTCTATCTGGCATGTACTTTCAAATGAATGTGAATTAGATTTCTGACTTGGTAATTTTCTTTGTTCTGTTTTTGCCCATATAGATAGATGTGTTTGTTACAGAGGATTTTATAGTTTCATTGCTATTACAACCATAGTCTTTTAAGTGCATTTCTAGTCAGTAATTTTTAATATTTTGACCACTATAGTGTCATAAAATCATCAAAGTAGAGCCATGATAAATTTACTGACAAATTCTCAAAAATTTTCCATACTTTATCTGAACTTTTGTGTGTGTATGTGTGTGTGTAAGGGCCTACAGGGTGTTCAGGGTCTCACTACTAGATCAGACTGGTAGTGATCTGCCTGTTTACAGCCTCCCAAGAGCTGGAAATACAGGCGCATGCACCACCCCCAGTCTCAATCACTGGCTCAGCGCAGCCTGGGGTCGGGGCCGGCACCGCAAGCCCTGGGATGAAAGCCCTGGCCCCTGCGCCTGCTTGCAGACGCTTTAATCCACTGAGCAATTTGGCTGGCCCTTATCTGAAATTTTCTATGTGTAGTCATAGTGCTTCAAAATATGATGTTCAGGGCCCCAGGGCGTGCTGAGCCAGTGATTAAGACTGGGCATGGTGGCGCATGCCTGTAATCCCAGCTTTTGGGAGGCTGTAAAGAGGCAGATTGGGGGCCAAGGAGATGGCTCAGTAGAATAAGCCCTTGCCTGACAAATGCCAGGGACTCAGTTCAATCCCCGGTTCCACCAATAATAATAATAATAATAATAATAATAATAATAATAATATAAATTTTTAAAAAGACTCATTTAAACAGGTGGATCACTAGTCCTATCTAGTAATGAGACCCTGAACAGCCTGTAGACCCTTCGCTAAAATACAAAAAAAAAAAAGATATTTAATTTCAATAGCTATATTTATTCTTTTAAAACTTTTTGTTGAATTAGGTCTTTTTTTTGATAGCATTAAACATCAGGAGTGACAGAATTTTTGTCTATTCTTTTTTTGACCTGAGTAAGTGTGACATAATTTTTACCATAAAGTACAATGTTTGCACTGTATTTTTAGTAAATAGTGTTTATCAGGTTCAGGAGATCATACCTTCTTGGCCTGCTAAAGTGTGACTGCTTAATTTTTTTTTTTTTTTTTTTTTTAACCAAGGATGGAACTCAGGCCCTTGCACTTGCCAGGGAAGCGCTTATTCCACTGAGTCATCTCTCCAGCCCCTTGCTTAATTTTTTTAATAATAAAAAAGACAAATCATATCCAATGTATTTTCTGTATCTATTGAGACGAATACTGGTTTTACTTCTTCAATGTGTTAAGGTAATGAGTTATATGGGAAAAGTTTCTGATAATGAGATATTTTTCTGTTTGTGAAATATATTCTGTCTAGACCATAATAAGTTTAATACTTTTCTGGATTCCACTTGCTATTGTTTAAGATTGTTTTCTGTTTTCATAAATGAGATGATTTTGTGATTTAGCTTCCTCGTGCTATTCCTTGTTTCTTTTAGAACAGGGTTCTACTACCATAAAATGAGTTGCATAATTTTCTTTCTCTTCTTTACAACAGTATGTACACAAGGCAGCGATACTTCACATTTTGTACTTTGCTTTATTGTTCTTCACAGGTTTTGCCGTTTTTGCATACTGAGGTTTTCTCACAGCCATGCACTGTATAAGTCTATCAGCACCATTTTTGGAATAGTATATGTTTACTTGACACCTCCGTGTCACATTTTGTTAATTCTCATAATATTCCAAACTTTTTCATTGTTCCATTTCTTATGGTGATTCATAGTCAGTGATCTTGTTAGCTTTGTAATTGTTTTGGGGTGCCACAGGCCAAACTGATAAATGTTATATGCATTCTGACTGCTCTACAACCCCTGTGCCTCTCTGTGTCTTTGCCTTTGGGCCTACCTATTGCTTGAAACACAATATTGAAATCAGACCAATTATAACCCTAAAACGGCCTCTAAGAGTTCAAGTGAAAAAGTCTCATCATGTCTCTCACATTATTTATTTATTGTGTGCTTATTTATTTATTTGTTGCAATGCCAGCGATTGAACTCAGGATCTTACATTTGCAAGTCAGGTGCTTATGCCACTGAGCTGTCTCCCCAGCCCATGTCTCTCACTTTAAATCAAAAGATAGAAATTATTTAGCTTAGGAGCAAACCAAAGTAGATATGAAACTATGCCTCTTGTACCAGTTAGCCAGCTTGTGAATGCAAAGGAATATTTCTTGAAGAAAATTAAAATGCTATTCCAGTGAACACACAAACAATAAGAAAGCACAATCTTTTTGCAAATGTAAATAAAGTTTTACTGGTCTCAATGGAAGACCAAATCAGCTACAATATTTTTTAAGTTAAAACCTAGGGACATAGCTCAGTTGAATAAGTGCTTGCCTGGTAAACACAAGGGCCTGAGTTCAATCCCCAGTTCCACCAAAATGAATGAATGAATGAATGAATGAATGAATGAATGAATGAATGAAACCTAGGTCAGAAGAAGATCCTAACACTTTTCAATTCTGTGAAAGATAAGAGAGGTGAAAAATTCATCATAGAAAAGTTTGTCATATTTAAGAAAGGATGCCCTCTCCATAACAAAGAAGTTCAAGACAAAGCAGCTAATGCTGGTGTAGAAGTTGCAGCAACTTATCCAGAAGATCTTGCTAGGATAATCAGTGAAGGGCACAGCCCCAAATATCAAATTTTAACATAGATTAAACAGCCTTGCATTGGAAGAATATGTTATCCATAGGACTGTATGCCTATCTTTATTGCAGCCCAGTTCACAATAGCTAAGGCTATAGAATTAGTCTAGGGCCCTATTGAGAAAATGTAGTTTAGCTACATGTGAGCTATGTATGAAATCACGGCACTTGCAGAGAAATGAGTGGAAGTGGAGATTGTCATGTGAAGTGAAATAAGCCAGACTCAGAAAGACATGTTTTCCCTCATATGTGGAATCTGAAGGGGGAAAAAAAAAGAAAGGAGAAGGAAGGGGAGGAGGGGAGGAGAGGGAACAAGAAGATCATTTTAGGAAAGTAGCAATTATCTGATGTTCTAAAGTTACTGATACCTATATCTATTTTAATATACATATATAATTGAGACAAATAGACATGTATATGGAGATGTCTGGCATGATTTTGCTGCATGTTGGTAAAAGCACACTGGGATTTGGTATGCTTATTAAACTTTTTGTATTTTTTGTTGTGTTAAAATTTTAAAATGAGTATATATTGTGTTAACAAATCAATAACTTATTCTATTGAAAGATTGTGAATCAAAGGAATATAGCAATTAAAAATAACATATTTAAAGGAAATTACTTCTATAATATTAATTATTCTCAATTCAATTATCTAAAAACACAAATTCTGAAATTAAAAATATTCTAACAGAAATTATTTCATTGGAGGTCAATTCACATTTCATACAGCACAAAAAATGTTTTTGCTCTACCCTGATCTTGGAGCCTAATTAATACACAAATATTTCTTTCCCTTTTGATTTTTTTCTGTCTCTCTTAACAAATATATATGCATAAGCACATACACAGTAAGAAACTGAAATGATGAAATATCTCACATCTACCTTAAACTATGGACTATCTTCCAAGTGAAAACTGAGGTATGTAGAGATCTAATGGAGAATACAATATGTAGAGGCAAAAGGTTGTCACCTACTAGTAAGTAACCTTTATTAATTGACCTCCTTTCTATCATTATGGATATCATATGCCTTTGGTCACTGCTAATAATTATGATCTTGTGTTTTTACTCAAAGTTAACATATCTAGATACAGAAGAGTAAGGAAAATCTCTCCCCTAGATAGAATGGGTATTGTTGTTTAGCCAATCTCTGATAGACACTCATTCAATTCAAATTAGAATTGCAAGTGAGTTCTCTTAGTTAACCTTTTATATTCTCATACCAATACTCACATTATTTCAATGGAAAGTTCTTTATTACAAACTGTTGGTCAAATAGATTAATTTGTATAGTGGAATTTTTTTTTCCTTTGTGAGACAGGGTTTACTATGTAGTTCAGATTGACCTTGAACTCACTTTGTAACCCAGGATGGCCTCAAACTCACAGCAATCCTCCTGACTCAGCCTCCAAAGTGCTGGGATTGCAGGCATGCTTCACCACATGGTTGTATAGTGGAAGTTTATGGTGGTAAACACTTACATCATGACTTAATGTAACACAAATTGTTCTGACAAATCCACAAATATAAGAAGTGTCTTAATTATTTCCTCATTGCTTGGACAAAATGCCTGTCACCCATAAGGGTTTGTTTGTTTGTTTGTTTGTTTTGTTTGTTTGTTTGTTTGTTTGTTTGGCAGAACCAGGGATTGAACTCAGACCCTTGCGCTTGCCAGGCAAGTGCTTATTCTACTGAGCCATCTCCCCGGCCCCTACCCATAAGTTAAAGGAGGAAACATTTATTTTAGCTCACAGTGTGTAAAGGTTTCAGTCCATCATCAGCTGGTACTAAGGCAGGGCAGCATGACAAAGATGCATGACAGAGGAGAAATAGTCCGTGGCATGGTAGGCAGAAAGCAGAGCGGCAGCAATCTGCCTTCCATCTTTTCCTTTATATTCCATGCAGGCTACAAGTCTATTGGGTGGTACTACCCACTCCCAGGTAAGGCTTCCCATTATCCATGTGCAGAATTATGCTAAACCAATTTAGTTATTAAACACCTTTAATAGATATTCAATGAAAAAGACATGGTATTTTTATACAATGGAGTATTACTCAGCTATAAAGAAAAACAAACTTGAGGCCTTTACAGGCAAATGAAGGCAACTAGAGGCTATACTCATAAGTGAAATAAATCAGACATACATATGTAAACATCATAATTTCCCTAATGTAAGAACCTGAAAGACTAAATAAAATTTGAAAGGTATAACAGATAGAGTAAAACGGAAAGAAAATAAACATAAGGAATAAACAATGAAGATGAGGGAAAGGAGAAAAGAAAGAAAAAAAGAAATGGGGAAAATCAGGCAAGTACGTATACAGGATAGCTGAGATGATTGTATTACTAATTTCCATCAGTTTTTGAAAGCAGTTAATTTTAAAATTTTTAGTTTGACTAATTCTATATGCTAATATCTGTAATCTGAGCAATTACATAGAAGACAGCAATGTGCAGTACAAAAATGACTAGTGAGTATCTCTAATCTTGTTCTTCTAAGTATGCACTCTTTCTAATGCCTTATCAATTATTATTATACTCTCTTTAAAATAAATTTTAAAATGAAAAGTAAAAAGGACAAGAAAAAATAAAAGTTTATTGAAAGGAAGAGTTTTGTTTAATTATTTACCCACTCTTGCATACCTGTATCTGGTAATCTGAGTGAGAGATTTGATGATAAAAATGCATAATATAATAAACACTATTAATTTTCTATTCTTGTTTTAAAATTCTGTACCATATGTATTGTTATATGTTACTCTGTTTCTGTCTTTGTTTTTGACATTTGTTTTGCTTTTTCCCTTTTAAATAAATTTTTTAAAAATAATAAAAATTTTAAAGATATTCACATGCCATTGATACAGCTACCTACATAAAGCACCACCACCACACCACCATCCCTATCAGTGCATGAGGCTTTGGGAGACATCTAGAGGTACAAGCCATAACAGGTAGTCTGACAATATAAGTTCATTTATTAAAACAACAGTCTTTGTACAGGGCCATTCTAGGGTCCATGTATTTATCATTTTGTGACTTCTCATCAGGCTTTTCCGTTTTTCTGATAAAATGAGAATGACACTATTAGATAGGGACGTGCACCTCCAGTTACTTTATCTGTGAAGTGATGCATGCTTCTGCTCATGTTAATTTGGAGTGGGCCTCCAGTCTTGTGAGCTGGAAGGAGAAAGGTGGGTTCTGGCTGAGCAAGTGTTTCTTGACAATGGCTCTTCTCTTTGGAAGAAACTACAAATTCTGGTACCTAGTGAGCTATCCTTGTCCTACCTAGGGGAGCTACACTAGTGAATGTGAGGTTCCCATCATGTGCCTCCTTGCTCAACAATCCTATCCAGAGATGGTTGCTAGATAATTCCTGCAATAGTGTTTTACATGCATTGTCTTGGATTTCTAATCGTCTGTGACTCCAGGCTAATTCTGATACCCGCTACTTTATCATAGCTGAGCAGAAAGCATTATTTAATTTGGTTCTAATCCACTATTTCCTAAATTTATTAGACTGCAGAGCCCATTTTTCTTAGAATAATTACTAAAACACTTTGAATAATATTTTACAAAGAAAAGGCTAGTTATACCGCCTCCATGCCTTTACTTACCTCCTCAATTTTTGCTTTTGTTGCTCTGTTGGTTTTGATTTTGTTGTGTTGTATGTAATTGTTTTTGCTTTTGGAAAATTTGAGTGTAGCTCATTATCACTTACATGGTTGAAGTAGTCAAAATACTAAAGGCAGTTGAAAAACAATTATACTTGATAATAGGACAAAGTAAGCACAATGACATGGAGTCAGACATTTGCCAGATCAGAGTAGAGAAAGAAGGATTTTTGGCATCTGTTTCTTAGTACCTACATAATCCTTGCTTTCTAACTTAGTACATCTCTGAGTCATAGTTTCTAGTCTATAAAACGGGGAGTGTTCATGAGGATTAAATGACACTACATGTAAAATAGCTAGCAAATAAGAAGGAATTTAATTCCCTTCTTCCTTTTCCTATCTATGTTCTCCTAGTCAGCAGCGCATTAACTTGATCATGGTCAAATTGTGCCATTTTGATATAAACAATGACAATTACATGAAAAGAGACCAGGGAAAGCATATGGCAACTGTATAAGCAACTATCAATTTACAAACACTGAACATTTTCAAACAGAGTACTGCACATAAATGGTAGGATTCTAGCAATTTAGATCCTTTCATTCCTGTTATTTATGTCCTAAAGTTAGATCACCTTAAAAGCTAATGAGGTAAGCTTAAAGCTCTTCTTTTGTATTTAGTCCTATGAATGCTAGGAGTTGCTGAGAATTACAGGATGTTCTTAGAGCTAAGAAGGTGGAGTGGATTGCTATTAGGAAGGATTTCTAGGCACACATTCCGGTAAATTGCCTAAAGAGGTTTCGGAAGAAAAAAAGAGAGCCTTGATTCTTCAAATTTCTCTGAGTTTTTATAGTTTATTTTGTCACTCTATGTAAATATTTACTTTTGAGCGTAATTTGGAGTTGTATACATTTCATCTCTTCTTAAAGTGGACCGCACAAAGTGTTTACATGTTTCAGATCCAAAGTACATTGATCCACTACTGCCCACAATTCTTATATCATTCTCTGCTGCTATTCAGAGGATTCCCGGAGCTACCCCCTTCAGAGCCGGCTCCTGTGGCTAGAGTGGCACGATGTGGCACTTTTTTCTTTTCCCAGCTACCTATAGAGCTCTGCACCACACCACTGGGACCAAACTCCAGGTGGTGAACCTCTGCCAAGACACAGGGTCTTGCCACACAGAACTGTGGAGACATGGAGAAAAAATAGTCTGAGCTTGAGACTCAGGACCCGAAGGGTTATGCAAGGAGTTAAGAGAAAGAAAGAGTAGTAGTGGGGCCCTTAGCACAGCACTTACACCTTGGATACTGCTTTGGTTCATTCAGTCTTTCATTAAATATATTTGTTGAATACCCATTATTTGTCCGAGGAATTGCCCACCATCTTGTCCTCCACTTCATTTTTCTATAATATTTTCATAGTAATTTCAAAATTTCGAACTACACATTTTATTCTTTTGACTGGCTCCTGTATGGATTTATACAAACCAGTTAAGAAAGCCCAAGAAATACCCGTATCACCTAAGAGCTTTCCTTCTTTATGTTCATTTCATCTAGGTTTTCCTGCCCAAAAGAATTCTGAATGCAGGATAGGAAGGTTGATCCTACTTCACAAAAGATGAAAAATCATGCTGCTTCAGAAAGAAACTCCCATGGCAAGTGTGATGAAAAATGTGCTCAGCAGGAGCCCGGAGTGAGGGCTTGGGAGAAGGGGCAAGTGGGATTTATATAGCCTCCTAGAAACCGAAGTCAGCGTTCTCCAGTGTTTGGCTCTGAGGTGTCAAAATGGGTTTTATAGGTCAGCAGGGTTTTTCTAATGATTATTCAAGCTTCTACCCCTTCAATGGGGAACGCCCTGGCTTTATGGGATTACCTGGCTGGTGAGCAGACTGGGTCTCTGAGCAGACTTAGAATTCTGAGCAGACTGCCTCTCTTCCTTAAAAGCAGCAGGCAGCAAAATAGGTCCGGAAATTCCTCAACACTGGGATTCCAGCGCTAATGCAATTACCTGAAATAAAAGAAGAGGTCAGATACTAAGGGGCAAAGGTTTTTCCTCTTAAAGTAAAAGGCCAGGTAAACAAAACCAGCTGGCCCTGGAGCCAACAAACTCTCCCCATTAAATGTTTTAAAAGGCTAATGAGCATGAGTGTCCCACTCTAGTACAGACCTTGAGACTGAATCTAGGCATCTGAGGAAAAGAGGTAGATGAGGAAGGCATAGATGCTAAGGCTTAGCTAGCTGAGGCAGAAAGGAGGTAGCCCTGATCCTGGCAGAGGCTCCCTAACTGTCCACAATGAAATTGGAATTAGGGTAAAATGCCTTGATCTGGAGTCTCTAATTATCTGTCAGTGTCCCTAAATTTATATGCGAGTGTAATAGGCTCTGAAATACATTTTACATATCTAATTATAGGAAACTTTATGGCTCTAAACTATAAACAACTCTGGAAGTGTGTACAACAAAATGTTAACGAGTCTCTCCAGATGTCAGGCTTATAGGTAGTTTTTCATTTCATAGTTCACTTTCATTTGTACTCATTTGCTAATTTGTCCACAATGAGCATTTCTTTTATGATGAAAATAAAGGCAAGTATTTCAAATAAAATAAGATAATAGTACATTGAACCAGAAATTAAATTTAAATTTAAAGGTGGACAAGAGATTTGGTGAGTAGAGTGGTAGACGGTTTCATTTACTTTGTATTTTCTGCACTGGTAAGGCGAGACCCAAGGATGGCTAGAGACAGGAATAAAGATTGCTATGTGTGAAGGTTTCGACCTGTTTATGTTTTTAGTAGCTGCTAAAAGATCATTACAGTGCAACTTTTCTTGGATTCAGTTTCTTCAACAGCTCAGGCAGCTGAGCCCATAAGATAACCTGAAATTTCAAGACAGCTTGAAATACAACTATGATTTACCTAAAAATGTCAGTCTAAGTGATTCTAAAGCCATCCTATGAAGGTTTATATGGAAATTGTCAGAACACATCTGTGTCAGAACACAGATGAATCATCTCCCTTCTTTTATTTTCTTATTTACTTGGTTTTGGGGATCTCTTGTAGTCATCATTAAGTTAACTAATTAAATCTTACAGAGATTGGTGAATAGCCAGGAGTCAACTTTATCTTCTCAGTGAAAAAAACCAAAAAAGCAGAGTTTTTCCCAATCACTGATCAATCAGTTGGAATCTAACTTTACTTTTTTATCCAACATTTGCTAGAAAATACTATTGTTGAAGCTAGGGGTATAACCCAGTTGTAAGAGTAGTTGTCTTGAGGGAATGCATGAGGCCCTGGGTTTGATCTCCAGAATCCCTTCACCTCCTAAAAAAAGAAAAGTAAGAATTAATTGTTGTTTTAGTACTGTATTGTTACCAAGGGATCACTGATTCACCTCCTGTCCAGCTGAATTTAAGATATTAGGCCTGTCACTACAGACAGCCACTATCAGAACCAAAAGCATCTATAACAGTTAAGAATTTTTCAAATAGCCACAGATTATCTATGCTGATGTTTTCTTAGAAGCTTCACATTCACAAATGGTAAAATGCAGCAAGTTAATTACCGCAGAGTATTGAAGAAAAAAAAGCAGTTTGGGGGTTTATCAGATTCAGACCTTATGGCAAATGATCCCTTCTCTTAAAAATAATGCCAAAGTTGGATGATCAAAGTTCCTATTTCCGTAGAACAACATAACATGACTGTAAACTTCTAAGTGAAAGTTCTTAAGACCTTTTGATATCATACTGACATTTCCTTGACACCAAAATGTGAATTCATCACAGACTGAGAATGCTATGAAGGTCAAGTTGGAGGAGGAAAAGATCCTTTTCTGGGTCAAAGGTGGAGACGATGTGCAGGACCATGTTTGGAAAGGATCTCTGACATGTCTCTTAACTTTCCTTATTTCCTTAGAAAGCTTTTATGCATGCATGGCTTCAACTATTATTTGTAAGCTAAAGAGTCCCAGATCCGCATTTCTTGTCTCTACTTTTTTAACTCTTTCTCATATCTCCAATGGCCTACTATGCATTTCTTCTTGATAGTGTATTTTTTATATCTTAAACAGAATTCTTCATTTCTCTTGAAAATAGAAACACCAGTCTGACTAGACTGTAGTTTCTTAGCATCAGTGTCCTTGAAAACACTCTCTCACAAGCCTATGGTCACCACTAACCCCCTTCCTTACCCTCCACTACATATTACAGTCTACTAATTTCTATAGTTTTTCCCTTCCTTCACCATTTCTTACTTCTTTTGACCTCTCCTTATTTAGACTCAGATCACTTCTTGCCAGGACCAGTAAGATAACTTTGTCCACTAGTGTTTCTGCATGTAGCTCTTCTAGTTCCAACCAAATGAACCGCTCTTTCTGATGAATAAACCAAAACCAACTGAGAATGATTGAATCTACCTTGTTAG
>NW_004524586.1:6181217-6186593 GCF_000260255.1 Octodon degus | reverse complement strand
GAAGAAGGAAATGAACTACTTCTAAATTAAGAAAATTAAAATGCTATCCATTGAATGGACAGTTACAGAGAGCCAACTTCCCTCTGCCTCCTGCCTACTAGGAATCCAGAGTCTGTTCTTGCTGTTTTATATTTGTCTTATTCATATTTTATAATGGATAAGTATGTTCTCCTCTGGAGAGTAATTTTCCCTGTCTACTGAATTCCATAATCTTTCACCCAGCTACCTTGGCCTACTTAACATGGTAGATTTGGTTATTAAATACATTATGTGCCAGATTCTATGATCAGTATTTTCCCTTATTTGATTGATGCAATAACCCTAAGAAACTACTATATATATGGATTTGAATTTTTTAAACCCATCATAAAAAAAGGAAATCCAATATCACATGTGTAGTAAGTGGCAAATCAGATAGAATAGGGTATTTTTTTTAAACTCCAGGTTCTATTGAGAAAAAGAATAAAAGAAAGAACTGGAAGAGTGAAGGGATTTTCAACCACCTATGTGGTGAGCTTGTGAAGATATTCACAGAGTCTTCCATATTGAAAAATATATTGGCATTTTTATCTCAATAAGAATTATATGAGTTCACAGCAAGTATTATAAACACTGATCTTTGATATAATGAGGAACTAACAGAAGAAAAGGAAACTATAGAATGTTTGATAGCAAAAGAATAATTACAGTGCATTTGTTTGCCATAAGCTTAGTCTCCATATAATATATTACAAATAATCATGGCTTCAACTGTGTGTTAAATTTACATTGCATAAATCTTAGATTTTTAAAATTGCTCTTAGTGTATCTACTTTTCATGGAATGTAGCATCTATCTTAATGCCTTAAAAAATCGGAGTTCCTAAAGGTGTCATTCTAACAGGAAGAGGTTTCTAAGATATCTTAATAATGGATTTACCTGGCAATGTATGTTTTACATAATGAATTTTTACCAAATCTGAGTTTAGTGTCTGTTCCAGGGATGAGGTGAAATACAGTATCACTGTATGTTTATTTCATAAAGTAACCCTTCAAATATGTACTTTCTAACACAGCATTTCCACATTTTTAGAATTCTATACCCATACATAATTCATTAATCAGTCCCATATTATTTATTACCCATATTTCTGAGCTAAAAATTAGAAAAAAGACTAAAAGTTGTTGGGTGCCTACTGTATACCAGGTGTTTTGAGCTCATCATCTCTTTAATTTGCAATTAATTCTTAGGAACAGGTACCTCTTTTAAGTATAAGAAAACTGAAGTGCAGAGACCACGTTACTACCCAAGATCATATATTAAATAACAATCTTGAATTGGAATTCAGTTGTCTCTGCCTCTAAAGCCATATTTTTTTCACATGCCAACCAACCATTTAGTGGAACTGCTTTAAGGAAGCATGAGCATCCCTTATTTGCTGCCACAACACTGGCTCACTTCAACCAGAACACCAGCTTTAAAAAAAAACATAAAGCCTAACCATTCCAATACATCATATATTGGTATGGGAATTTAACATTAAAAAGAAATTTTACATGGTTCCTTAAAATGTACTGAGAGGTTGATACTTTATTAAAAATGGAAAAATCTATCATTAGCCATGAACCAAGGTGATACTTCTGGGTTAGAAAAGACACCCAGGAATTATAAACATTTTTAAAATAACTCAATTCAGAATTTGACAAAAATGAGAATACAAGAGTTTGAGATAATGAAGGTCACCTAAACTGAGCCCATCTAGTTTAAACCTAAAAATAAAAAGCTCATGAAGGGAGTCCCCAGAAAGCTATTTGAATTCAAATCCAAAGGCCTATTTAGATCACATGCTCAGTACATAGTGTCAGTACAGCTTGATGTTTCACTTAAGCTACCTAATGGAAAACAGACCAAAAGAAGAAACCAACTCTACTATTTTAGAAAAGTGCTCTAGGGCTTCAATTTGTGCCATTTATTAATTTGTTTGTTTTTCTGTTCCATTTACTCATCCCAAAGATAGGAGGAGCTGGTTCACTATAAAGTATTTTGCTGGTAAAGTGAGCTAGAAACTGAAATCATTTGAGACCCTCTCACTTGTGCTGAGTCAGATTTTTGCTCTCATATTTATTTTTTTATTTAAAGTTGCAGAAATCTATCAAAGGGTTTGAGTAATCCTTTGACACTGTCACATACTTTTATTACTTCAGGGTAGGGATAGAGATGGGCATGAGATGAGTAGTAAGTCATTTCTCAAGGAAAAGAGGAAGTTTTCCCTGTTACACAATTTGTGTTATGGAATTTTTGTCAGTTCTCATAGAGAAAGTAATGGGTTTTGTATGACAACAGTTTAGAATATAACAGCACTTATCCATAAATGGACATGGAATTGGGTATAATTTTTAAAAAACACACATATTTTTGTTAGAAAAGAACTTAGGATCAAAACCTTTCAAGACCTGAGAACTCAGTAAAACCCTAGGTTGTTCCCTCAGACAACACATAGCTTTAGCTAGAGAAGTACACTTGTAGTTTCCTGCTCAAGATTTTGTCTGATTCTTATTTTCTTTTCATTCCAGTTGCTACATTGATGGCCGGGTGGTCAAAGTGATGGACTTCCTGAAAACTCGTCTGTTAGACACACTCTCTGATCAGATTAGAAAAATTCAGAAAGTGAGTAAAAGTATCCTGGGATAAGAAATGAGTTTGAGGGTAAGGTAAGGCAGATGCCACTGGGTCTCCGCTGGACTTCAGCACTGCGGGATCCAATGAAGAAAAACAGTACAGTAGTGCAATCCAAAATGGCATGGGCCCTCAAAAGTGTGCTAAACCAGTCAGTGGACTAATTTAGTTATCATATGCTCAATTCACATTCACACACTTGGATCCAGCCACCTCCAAAAAAGACTTATAAGCATGTGTGCCTTTAGAGGGAGATATTTAGAAATCGCCCATAACAGAAGGAACAAGTTCTACTGTTATAAAGCACAGTAGGGTCATTATAGTTCACAATGGTATACTGTGTAGTCTATGAGTAACTAGAAGAGCATACAGCTTCCAAACATAAAGAAATCATAAAGAGATAGAAATGCTAATTGTGTATGTATTGAAATATCACACAGTACCTGATAAGCGTGTCCGATATTGCAAGTTAATTAAAACAAAATAAAATTTAAAAAGAAATAACTTCTTTTTAAAGAATATTTTATTTAATTATTTGGTATGGGATCTTGCCATACAGCTCGGACTCATAGTGATCCTCCTGTCTCAGCCTCTCCAGTGCTAGGATTACAGACATGGGCCACCACACCCAGCTTTGGGGCCAGCAAAGCACACTGGGGGTACTGGGGATCAAACTCAGGTCCTTGCGCTTGCCAGGCAATTGCTTAGACTGCCAAGGTATCTCCCCAATCCTAAAAATAAGTAATATCATAAGAAAAATATATATAGTTTTTAAAAATCAAGTTTTTCTTAATCTCTCTAACCTCACCCTTCATTAAAAGTTAAATGCAACTATGAATTGTTATTTTTAAACATTTTAGCTTACAAATATTTTAATGGTTTATTTCTAAATTATGAGTTTATAAGGAAAGGATAAGTTTACTTTGTTTTCTTTTTCATGGGGGTTTATTTTTAGGTTAAGTTAAAGAAAGAATGATTATGTTTATTTAGTGAAATTCTAGTCTTGGGCCTTGACATTTCTGAGCTATACTTATATTATTCCTAGAAGTCTTAAAATCAGCCAAAAAATTCTTATATCTGTGAAAAAGGAGGGACTATACAATATTAAGCAATTGGATATATGTCTTATCAAAATCAGATTTTTAAACATATGTGATGGGATATGTAGGAGTGGGGCCAAAAGTGCCACTGAAGGGGGAAGAGTGGGTCTCCTAAGAAAAATAGGGGCAGCTAGATTTAGCAGGGGGCTGATACTTCTTGTTTATTATAAACATGCCCAAAGATCCCCTTATTCTTGTTATCTTTTGCTAGGCAATAAATTATTCCCAAACTCAGTAGCATAAAGCAGTGATTTATTATGCTGATGGACTGTATGAATCAGGAACTCCTGGAAGACAGAGCAGGAATGATTTGCCACTGCTCTATGATGACTGAGGCCTCCGCTGCAATGCCTGCAGACTGGGATAACTCAAAAGTTAGATCCTAGAATTGTGAAAAACTTGTGTACTCACATATCTGGCAGGTAACGCTAGCTATCAACTAGTACCTTAGTTGGGGCAGAATACTTACGCATGACTTTCTGTATAGTCTGGACTTCCTCCCAAGGTTTTAAGTCAGCCAGATGCCCATGGTGAAAAACCAGGTTGAAGCTGGGTCACCTTCAGCTACTTAGTCCATTCATTGAACCAGTAACCAAGACCCATGGAATTTTGAGAAGAAAAGAAATTAACCCCTTTCTTAATGAAGGAGTTGCAAGATTCTGGAAAAGCATACAGGAGTGGAACTATTTCTAGTAGTAATTTTTGGAAAACACTATCTTCCACATTTTCATTATTTCACTCAGTGGGCCTTAAAGTCATTCCCCTGATTAGTTTTCTTTTACCAATTCTCTTTCTGGCTCCCTGGCCAGATATTTCCTTAAATGGGTATCTGCTGGAAGTGTTTCTGGAACACAGACTCTGATATTTTACTGCTGTGGTTGCCTTTCCACATCTACAGCAGCTTGGAGCCAGCTGTGCAGGACGAGAGGACCTCTCAGCACATCCCACACTCTGCCTGCCCTGGGAGATGAGAGCCGGGGCCAGAGCAGGGCCACCACACTTTGACTTTTGAGAAGGTGCTTTGGTTTGTCCCAACATCTTCAGCTTGGAGAGTGAAGGTCAGAAGAATGAAGGCCCTACAGCCTGGAGCAGGCGGGCTCATTCTTGCAGGCTCACAAAAGCAGTTCAGAGATGGGCCAAGGTTTTAATGTTGGGGTACCAGGAGCCTCCACCTAAAATTGAGCCTGAACCTTTGCTTCCTCTTTTATTAGTCAGTTTTCTCAGCACTGAGACATTCCTGACACCCACGACTCCAAGGAGGAGAGGTTTAATCTGGCTTATGGTTTTTTGGCTCTAAGACAGAACACTATGGTGAAGAGCAGGTGGGGCAAAGCTACTTAGTTCATGGCAGCCGGGGGCAGAGGAGCAGAAAAACACCAGAGGCAGGGCCAAGGAGCCAGAGACCCTAAGGCCACACCTCCATGGCCTTCCAGACCACCCCAGAACCAAACCTCTGAATGGATCCCAAAGCCAAGCAAGTTTTTACTCCAGTGGTGAATGCAGGCAGGAGACAGGAAAAGAAATATTGTGGGACTGTCCTGCATCAAGGTTGTATATGGTGAGATTTTTGGATTTACGTGTAAACATAAGAATTATATAATTCTTTATGCCTATTTTTAAA
>NW_004524586.1:6167615-6180367 GCF_000260255.1 Octodon degus | reverse complement strand
AGATATATAGTTACATTCTCTTAATGAATAGAGGGATTTGTTCTAATAGTGTTTGTAAATAGGATATCATGGCCACATCTTGTATAGCAGTTAACCACTAGGAAGAATGTGTGCAATGTGTTAATTATTGAAACTGTCCTACCATTTTGGTTTGAAACTGTCTCATTGCTATTTGTTTCTCAATAAAAGTATGAGGAGGAAAAAAAGTTTTCACCCCAGCCTAACTACCACACTTCTCTATTACAAGCTAAGGGAATTTCTAATGGCCCACCCTTCTTACGGCCACAGTGACTAAAGGGGCAGATTTTATACCAGAACAGAGCCGTATGAGAGTAATGTAATAGATCTCTGTTTGAATGGGAGATAGGGCCCAGGACTTCACATCTGATGGCCTGTGCTAGCACTCAGGCTTTGTTGCATGACCAGTCACTTGATTTCTTTGTTTCTTCATCTAAAACTTGACATGCTAAGAATACTCTTTTCTCTCCCTCTTAGGGAGATTAGGGAGGTCATATAAAGCTGTTTTATTAATTCCTATTGAATGGTGGTTCTTATAAATATTATTTATAATTTATTTATTTATAATTATCGAAAGTAATGACTCAATTGCTAAAAACAGCTGTGGTTTCCAGTTTGGACTGTTACATAAGGAATTTTGTTTCCCAAGCAGTGATCAAATTATCTGGTTATATAAAAAAACTGCACTGTATTTTGGAAGCCAAACAAAGATACGTTTAGACAACCCACCCCTTCAGTTGATCCACACACTCTCTCTCTCTCCTGTTAGTATATAGGTAAACAACAGTACACTGGGAGATGAATGAAAAAGAGCTGAGACTGCACCAGTGCAGAGAAGAGTCAGGCGGGCGAGTGAGCGGTGTGCAGGACACACCGCAGATGGCAGTGTGGAGAGCTGGACTGACTCCAAAAGGAGTGACATAAGAACTAAGAAGAACCGCTTTGGTTTAAGCCATTTGTATGCTATGATTTGTGTCTTCATTTCCTAAAGGGATCAGAGAAGGAAATCACACGTTTTTCTATTATTTTCTGCAATTTAATAAGCACAGAAGGGAGTTAATGAACTTCTACTCATAAAGGAAATACTTCTAAAAGTACTTTCCTTATTATTGTATCTTGAATACTAAATAAACTGAAGAATTGGCTTCCTTAATATTTGAAAAGTTTCTTCCTTCCTCTCATCTCCTTTCTTCTCTTCCTCTCTTCATTCATCAACAGTTTATAATATTCTTAGTATTTTCCAAGCCCCTGAGAATAAAATAGTGAGCATGACCGATATGAAGCTTTTCCTCATAGACTCTTTGGTCTGGTGAAAAAAATTGTTAAAGCCAGTGACAGTAAGATGTGCAGACTCCCATAGCAGGCTCCACTGAGAATGCATTGTGGGAAACACCTATCTTACTTTGTAAAGGAAGGAAACACCTCCCAGAGGTCTTTCACATGTAGGCTAACACATAAAGGATAGAATCCCTCAGGGTCCCCTGCTGGTGATATGATGGCTAAAAAGACGATTTTATATGATTCATCCTATAACCATTATTCTTTTGTTATTATCATCATTCCTTGTGATATTTAATAAAGTTCAACTCCTACAGTCTCAGTAATGCACTGATATTATGACTGTTCTTCAAGTGTATCTTAATTGCAAAACCATGGAATTAAAGTCAAAAGTTGGGTAATTCTGTGGAAGAAATTAATAGATTAAAAGAGAAACCTTTGTTCTCAACCGGCCTTCTAGTTTGTCCTATTGAAGCTTCTTAGCATATCAAAAGGTACAGGCATTTAAACAATAAATTATTCTTGAAGCTTATAGAAGTTTCAAGTACAATTACAGGGAAAATGAGAGCTATAATGTTAACCTCTAAAAAAGAAAACTGGAAAATGAAAACATTGAAATATTAAGGCAAAAAAAGAAGTGTGTTTTACCTACAAGCATCAGTGTTTGATTGACCCATTTATTAATTCACTTACTTATTCAATAATCATGAATGCTTATTTCACTATGGTAGTGCCTACCACAATGTCTATTGTTTGGAAAGTCTCTAATAAATGTTGGATGAGTAAGCGCAAGTGAATGAGCAAAACAAAGTGAAAATATTAAAGAAGTAATGATTGTAGCATCCACATTTCAATGAAAGAGAAGACAAACACAGTGCAAGGAAATACGCAGAGTAACAGAGGAATTCAAATAAAAACTGTCCCATGTTAATACCGTGTGATGATATATTTGAGTGCTTCTAAGTTGTAAGGGGCTTGAGGCTTGTATAACAGGGGCCTCTTTTAGAAACAGGGAAAAAAGAAAATTTTCAAATTTTGGAGATATTTGACCACAGGAAGAGCACATTAGTAAAGCCCTTCCCACAATAGTATTAGATTCCTATCAAGTAGGAGAACCTAGATGTTTCAACTACATGATCTTTCTCTTAAATTAAGCCCTGTGACTCCAATTGGCTGTGCATGTCCACAGAGGAGACTGTGACATAAGGGAACTTCGACTGTGCACCTGTAAGACAATCATTTATTTATAGAACCTTGTCATTCTATAAACCTTGATAACCTTGACTCTCAAACACAGATACCTTCTTAGAAATTCTTAGACACAAATACTTGTAGAATGTGCCACCAATTTAGTAACAGCTGCGAGAAAATGAAATAAACAGAAGGCATTATCAGTTGATAACTATTATGAAAAACTTTCTGACTTTAAAAGTTTTAAATTATGAAAAAATACAACATTAATTTACAAAAATATAGTAATTATAAAATCTTGTAGGCTACAAATGTCATTTATTGAATGCATCATATATTATTAATCCATTGAAGAAACCAGTAATTTGCTCAAGACCACAGAGATTGTCAAGTAAGTTAGAAATATTACATTATTCTGCATCTTTAACACTTGTTAGCCATTTATTTTGTAATCCATATAATAATTTCTATTTCTAGCCATGAAAGATTAAGAAAGCTTTCAAGGAAGAATATTAAATATTCTTAATCAAGGAACATCAATTTGAGCCTGCAATCAGTCGACATCTGGGGTAGCTGCCCTAGCAATCCCTAGAGGATTGAATGAAAGTTGACCACTACAAACAATATTAGGCAAAAAAAATGATACAAGAGGCTAAGCTTTTCAAGGATTCATTTTCATCCACAGGACCATATTCATGTGTTTTGTGTGCACGGTGGGTTAGTGTATAAGGAGGTCTTGCTATCTGCAAAGGAATGACCACATGAGAATGTGTTACCTACAAGCCCTTAGAGGACTGGGCAGGGGAAAAATTTGCTGTTTGGGCCAAAAAGTCTCTTCAGAAGGAAGACGCAAAGTGGAATGATCACCTAAGTTTCAATATGGAAGTGGAAGAATTATCGGGGTCATCTTGAGCAACAGGAAATTGACCACTAAACTATGAAAACTATGGCCTGTGAGTCAAGTGTTCAGTAAGGCTAAGAGATTGGCTAATCCAAGAAGAGAGCTAGAAAATGTAGGCAGAATGATTTAACTGCAAATAGCTGTTCTCCAGTCCCTCTCTCCACTAGCAGTTATCTTTAACGCAGTCATTGTTTTAGGATTCTGTGATGTTTTCTTCCTTATTTTCATGTATAAGCTCATAACTTCCTTGCCTCTCTAGTGACTTTACCTTGTTTATATTATTTTAATTTTGTGTTTTGTTACAATTCCACTAAATTGCCTTACTGTAGTTTGAGATAACAAAGGCAGAGAATGCAATTTTTAATCCCTAAAACTGTCACGGAAACAGAAGCTACAAATTGAAAATTGATCTGATACCAAATGAAAATGAGCAAATATGACACTCGAGAACAGAGAGATGATAAAAAGAAACAGAAAAAAATTAATGAAGCTGACAGAAAGTAAATTAGACCAAAAAAATCAGGAGGAATGTGGTGATATATTGGAATGAGTCCGCTCAGAGCAGTCCAATTGTCTAACTTAAGAAGGGCACATTAAATATGGAGGCAGTGCAGTCAGCCAGAAATTTGTGGCTTTCCTCAAGCAAAAAAATTCAACTAGAAAGTAATGGAGCCCCAAACTGGAACTATGAGAAGTTATTCGTGTGCTTGCCTTTGTTTTCTGCAGAGTACTAGGCTTCTCTAAAATGTAGCCCTCTCACCACTGAAATATTTGCTCTGTCTCTCTCCTTCTGTCTTCCCCCTCTTTTTTTCTCCCTCTCTCTTTCTCTCTCCTCACTCTTTCCCTCTTTCTCATTTATTTAACAAGTATTTAATAAAGTAAGGGTTTGGGATGCAGTTCGATGTTAGCCCTAATACCCATGAGACTTTGTATTTGATCTCCACCACTGTTAAAAATAGAAATAAATAAACAAACAAACAAATAAATGCAAAGTAATTCTTAAGGATTCTATTGAGCATTAAAAAAGAAAAAATGTAAAATTACAATTAAGTGTAATAAGGTCAATGCCAGAGATAGGTTCAAAGAAGTTTGAACGCAGAGAAAAAATAACTTCCTGAAGGGTGAAGGAATGTCTCACAGAGGAAGTAACATTTGAAACACAAGTTAAAAAAGACCCAGAAGCATGGGTGAGGGGATAGGAAGGGAGAAGTTAACTATTAAAAGCCTAAAACTACACTGAATAGTTGAAAAGTAGTGAACCTCCAGGCTTATGTGAACAGATGGGAGAAGAGGTAGCAAAGGTGTGGTTATCAAGGTTCTTAGACACCAAATTAAACACTGCAGTGAGCACCTTAAACCATGAGTCACTGATAACTGCTTTCAGTATCATCCGAAACAAGTTGCTTGTAGCACATCTCCTACCTATTACTACTGCTAGGAACCTCTCAGGGAGCGTAAATGATTGTCACTGCTGGCAGTGAAGCACTGGATGTTCTTACACGGGGGTTAGATTTCCGAAATTAACAATTGATAGCAATGTGGAGGGTGGACAAAAAGAGATTGGAAGCAGGAATCCCAAGGAAGAAATGATAAGATCCAGAATTTAGAAAAGAGCATGGGAGAAGAAAGGACAGAATCATTATGCACCCCTCCTCTCTTAACAGTATATGTGAGCAAAAACACAAAACCACACAATAAGGATAGAAATAGCGTAGGAATAGACTGAGCTCTCCTCTTACCATTTTATATGCAATAAGGCATCAAGACTACTGAGAAGCAAAGAAGAACTTTGGGTATAGGTTGGGTTTAAGAAACTGCCCGAATTTATTCAGCTCTTTGTAACTATAGAGAGGACTGACCCTGATTACTTAAAAAGCTACTGTTCTTCTAAAGTCCAGGAGAAGGTTGATTCCCAAGTAGCTGAGATGCTGGAAATAATGGACTGCAGCTCCTTTTGGAGGGTGGGCCTCCCGCCGGGGCCGGTTAGCCCAGCTGTCCTGTCCACTGCTCCTGTTTTATTGCTTCCTCTCTCATTAGGAAGGTGTTGGTTTGGATAACTATAAACAACACGTCCGCTGCTACAATGCTGCCATCTCTCGCGCAGCCAGTGGCTGAAGTCGGGTCCTCAGGAGTCTGTTAAAGGATTTATACTACAGTTTTGGACTCAGGATATCAAGGAAATATGGGGAAAGGAAACCCAGGTTTGAAAATGTGCCACACAAATGGCTATATTATTCTTACTGTTTTTCTTTTCTTTTTTAAAATTCTTAGTAGGAAAAATAAAAATATTGGGGATGCTTTCCTTAAATCAATTCTCTCTCTCTCTCTCTCTCTCTCTCTCTCTCTCTCTCTCTCTCTCTCTCTGTATCCACATGAAACAATCCTGATAGTCTATGGCCCTAAAATGTGAGCAAAACAACTTGAAAGGGTTTCCCTACACCACTCTGCCCCTCTGCCCCTGGTAGGCCCAGTGTCTCAGCAGCCACTGGCCACCTAGTGAACCATTCTGTGTGTCCCCTAGAGCTCTCTTGGTCACATAAGTCCAAGGGCTCAAGTCTATTTGGAAACAAAGGAACTGAAAAGGAACTAAACACCTAGTTTCTCTGTCCTCACTTAAGTAACCTCAGCATCTGTACTTCCTCCTCCCCAGACAGTGTACGCCTTAAAATAACCTTCATTGGCACATCATTTCTCACTAGAAGTCCTTTTTCTTTCCATGGTCCTCTAATTTTCTCTCTTCCAGCACAGGGAGAATCATATTTACTCAAAAAACCACAGTGTTGAACTATAGCCCTCAGTTTCTTAGAGTTTCACTTTCCAAGGGAATTTTGCAGCTGGTTCCATCTGCTTTTCCTGATTTTCTTTTCTCTTCTGCCCATTTTGATTTCTTCCCCAGGCCTATCCTCCACCTAGCCATAGTATTCTTACCTCCACCACACAGCACCATGCTGGTCTTCTCTTGTCATAAAAGACACACAGTTCATGTGTATCCCAAACAGAAAATGCTCAGGAAATAGTTGTTGATTTGTACTAACTATTGCTAGAACTTTTAATGTTAATATTTCTAGGAGCAGTTGTGTCTTATGACACTTCATATGGCTAAGTTAGGTTTTGTGTCAGTACTCTACCTCGCTGTGTGTTTCTTGACAGGAATTGCCTCTGTTGAAAGTGTATAAACGAACTACTTTAAATGCTAATAATCTTCTTGTGATTAAAAATTCTAGGGCCGACCAAATAGCTCAGCAGATTAAAGCACTTGCAAGCAGGTGCAGGGACCAGGTTTCATCCCCGGGCCTGCCATGCCGGCCCCACCCCTGGGGCGTGCTGAGACAGCAATTGAGACTGGGTGTGGTGGCGCGGGCCTGTAATCCCAGCTCTTGGGAGGCTGTAAACAGGCAGATCACTACAAGTCTGATCTAGTAGTGAGACCCTGAACACCCTGTAGACCTTTCCCTAAAATATAAAAAGAAATAAAAATTAAAAATAAAAATTCTATATGCATTTTAAATGTTAAAATTGTCTTTCCTTAGCATATATTTGGATATTCTCTATAATCCCAACTGGTGTGTCCAAAGGAAAAGCAATCCATGCTTAAGTTAGATGCTTTCAAATACAATATCACATGTCTGGGCCAAGACAGTGAGGTTCACCTACGTCAGATACTGTTTCCACTGCTTTACAAATATTAAGTAGCTTAAATATCATAAAGTTCTCTGAGACAGCAATTCTTATTATTTTAGTTTTACAGCTGAGGAAAGTAAGCATAGAGAGGTAATATACGCACAGTCACACACAGAGTACGTAGTAGAGCCAGGACTGGGGTCCAGGCCGTCTGTCTCTAGAGTTTGTGCACCTAACCGCTCTTCAGTGCTACTTCACTAATACCGACTGGGCAGAGGGGGTGTGGAGTAGAGGAGTACTGAACCCCGGGCTTAGCTCATGCTAAGCATATGTTCTGCATCTCAGCCCCAATAACAATGCTTAGATTGGGTCTTTCTGGTTTTTGGCAGAACTGGTGATTGAACTCAGGCCCTTGAGCTTGCCAGGCAAGTGCTTATTCTACTGAGCCATCTCCCCAGCCCAATTGGGTCTTTCTAAATCCTACTACAAGACAGAAAAAAGTTCAGATTAACCTTGCAGAGCTCTATGGAGGCAGTATTTTACATATCCAACCATTTTTCTGAAATCAAGTCCTCATTTAAAGAAGTAAGACTTTCAACTCTTTTTGAAATAAAGCCATCACACTGAAATTGCCCCTTCTAGGTTTGGCATGGCACCCTTCAACTAAGAATTTATAGTAAATTTTCTCACAGTATAGGTGTAAAATACATGGTATTTTGATATCAAATTATAATGAATCATTAGACTCCTTCATAGAATCCTTATGATATCCAAATCACATTGAATAATAATTTGCTTTTAAGACATTTGAGTTTATTAGATCCTCTACATAAATTACCCACTAAGCAAAGCAGAATTTCCATTTTTGCTTTGAAATCAAGACCCCAATCTTGATATACTGAGTTAGCAAATAAATAAGCATTGCTTTATTTAGACCTTTTGTGTTATTAAAGGTTTTCATTGCATGCTTTTAGTTTTCCTAGTCTCTAAGGTTCTTTTGCAATCAGTATGTGGTTTTCAATTCTTTGACAAGTTTATGATGTCATGTAACTTCTTAATGTGTGGCAATTTAGCTGGGTGAGATGATATATCCCTGTAAACTTAGTCACTCAGGAGACTGAGAAAGAAGGATTAAAAATTCAAGACCAATTTCGGTCACTTAGTGAAACCCTATTTCACAACAAAAAGTGAAAAGGGCTAGGGATGTAGCTCAGGGGTAGAACACTTGTTCAGCAGAGCAAGCTCCTGGGATCAGTCCTCATACTGGTGGGGGCAGGGTGGGGGATGTGTTTACAGTGACCTAATAGAAGGGGAAGTTTGGAATTTAATTACCTTTTTGTGTAACTACAGCACTATAATTTCCAATTAAGCTCTCATTTTGTATAAGATACTCTTCTAGGAAGTAACCTCACAAAAGAAGTAAGAATGGATTCCCTGCCTTTTAAGAACTAAATGGTTCAAAGTTTCTGGGACAATCATGTACCAAAATATAGGCATATTTAGTGCTAGTTCCTCTAAATTCATGCATGACATAAAGGACTCATATGAATCTTCACGTCTAGGTCTATGCCCCTTTTCACTAACTCTCAAGATCTTCCTGTGACTGGCTTAAAGTTGCGATTCTTTGAAATGCATGAGATATTAAGTACCTCCTGCCCAGTATTATTAGCCCTGTAATTGGATATTGAAGCTCTAACTGGTCTTAGCAATAAAAGAACTTTAATTTGTATATCACTTTACAGGTTTCATGACTATAGATGTATGTGTATAAGTACATACATGCATGCATACATAAATATACACATATTATCTTGTTGTGGCCTTTTATTAGTTTCTACTTTATTAGTATATGTTTGCAATACATAATAATTAGACTCTGTGATCTTATATAAGTCAGATCAAATCCAATTCTTGCTTAATTCCTTCAATAACTTTCACTCACACTCAGAATAAAAACAACTCTCCATTCTCTTTGACCTCATTTTTAAAAATGTATAATTCCATCCTTAGTTATACTCCAGATGGTCTCCCTTTGGTTTTGGTTTTACAAAAAAACAATATTATATCTACCTCAAGTCCTTTTTTCCAACTTCCAGATCAATTAGGGGGGTTGGTTCCTTCACTCAGGTCTGAGTTCAGATAGCAGCTTGCAGAAGGGCCTCCCCTGACCAACGGAAGTTTCGCCCTACCCTCCTACCAAGTAACTTGTACAGTGTTATTCTACCTTATTTGCTTCTTGGTCCCTATTGCTTCAATTCATTTTGTTTACTTATTTATTGTTATTGCTTAAATTCCATTTGTTTCTTCGCTAAGTTATTGTTGGTTTTTTCCCTTGATTACAATGTAAGCCAATGAGAGCAGAGACTTAACTCTATTCATTACTGTATACCTGCCCCCAGAAATCTGCTTGGCATTGAGCAGGAAAACTAATGAAATAGTTCATTTAATTATGCCTTAATGTTTTTGGGTAGGAATAGATTTTCTAACCTCATTTTATTCTCTATAGGTAATTTCATCTACTCCTATGGATTTTTCTACCTGTCTCACTATTTTCCTCCAGTCTAGATCTTTGTTTATGAGATAACCAGCTCTAAACTATATCTGACTTTTTGTTTCCTATTGCTGCTTTTTAATTTAAACTTCTCTGATCAAATCCAATTCTTGGATTTGTAGATCACAAGAAGATCTACAAAATACCTGTGAGTCTAAGTTGCCAGCATTTGTTGCCAGTTTAAACACACATCTTGTTTTTGCTCTCCCTTTTTCCTTATTTCGATCTCCCAGTTCTTCACACCTTTTTCTTATTATTGTTTCTTAAGTGAACTATCTATAGGCGAGGTTTTGACTCTGGCTATGCTTTCAAGGCCCACGTACCATTACTTATTGCATGACCCCTAAGAACTACAAGATTTCCTTCCAGAGTATCTAAACCCTAAACCAGTGTAGTTTGGCCAGTTCCCAGCTTGTGAATCAGAGACTGGACCATTTCAAAATTTCAGAGGGCCATAGTTTGACAAGAGACTTTGTCCTTTCCTTGAAGGCATGCAGCTGTAGTCGCTCTGTGTGTCAGATCTGACCTGAGGGTCAATGACGTTTTATTATTACTGCAGTTATTTTCAAAATATGGTTGCAATATTTATGCCATGCTTCCTATAAAGTATCTCTCCATAACATTTGTTCTCTATTCTATCATAATTCATGACTTCTGATGCATTAAGTGTTCATAAAGTGCCATAACAAAAAACTGAAGAGATTCTCAATATTTTCTAATATGAAAAAATTTCTATTTTCCAGCAAAGATTGTTGCATTCCTAAAATCACCTTATATGCTAGAATATACACTTGTTTTTATCACATTTTCCCTTGAATTTATTTAGGAAAAAAAAATGATACTTTCTATAAGTGGACATCTATCAATGTGTTTGTGTGTGCGTGTGCGTGTGTGCACATGCGTGCCAACTCACTTTGGTGCATCACAATGAAAAAGCACAAGTCATGAATACTTGGGAGCAGGAATCAGAAACATTTCCTTTAGTGAATGCATGTTGCTTTTCTGTTGGGAATATCTTAAAATTTCATTGTTCCTTTCTGCTTTTATATGAACAGGTGGTTAACACATACACCCCAGGAAAGAAGATTTGGCTTGAAGGGGTAGTGACCACCTCAGCTGGCGGCACAAATAATCTATCGGATTCCTATGCTGCAGGATTCTTGTAAGTGACGTTTGTAGTTTCCTTCCCAAAGACTTTCAGGAAAGAAGGAGAGTGAAACTGACATAGTGGTCATGCTGCTCAAAGATTTGCAGGTGGTTATGCAGGGCGAAGTTTGTTTCTGTTTGAAAGTTAATCAATTTGTGAAAAATTTTAACCATTTAACAAAGTTATTAGTGCCTTCTCTATATACTAAAAGTCAGACATGACCATCAAGGCAAAGAGGAAGAGTAACCATAACAATAATAAGTGGAATGACTTTATTCAGCAAGCCTGCAATTTAAACAATATACATAAAAAAGGGCTGGCCTGATAGCTCAGTGGACAAAAGCTCCTGCTTAAGCAGAGCGCAGCAGCGGGTTCAATCCCCAGCATGCCATACTGAGCCAGCGACTAAGACTGGGCATGGTGGTGTGTGCCTGTCATCCCAGTACTTGGCAGGCTGAAAACAGGAGAATCACTATGAATCTGATCTGTGTAGTGAGACCCTGTAGACTCTGTAGACCCTGCATTAAATAGAAACATAAGTAAATACAACAAACATAATCTTACCAATTTTTACCATAATTTTGATAACAACGTAAGACTTTCCCCTCCATAAATATATATTTGGAGTAAGTAGGATAAGAGCTGACTATATTGCAAACTGCTGGAGATAACTACCTCATAATACTACTTTAAGCTATCTATTATTTACCATATACCAATCACTGCCTAAACAGCTCTATATGTATTTAATAATTTAACAACCAATGAAATCAACAGCTTTCATTGTAAGCTAATGAAACAGATGCTATTATTAACTTCATGTTACATTTAAAGACATTGAATGTGTCAAACTACCTCTCCCAAGGTCATTCATTCAGTTAGTGGCAAAACTCAGATCCAAACCAGACAGCCTGCTCCAGAGTCTAGCCTCTCCACCACTGTAGTTGACCATGTTTCTTTCAAAGGGTTCCTCCATAAGAGGGAAGAGATCAACAGCCAAAGAAGTAAAGGAAATTTTAGACTGGGAATGTCAGGAAAAGCTTTGGGGGAGTAGTGGCACTTGAGTGGGCCATAAAAGGATTACTCTAGTTTCTGTAAGTGGACAGTGGTAGTGATGATAGGGGGAGGTACTCCAGACCAAAGAAACATTGTGGTCAGACAGCCTCCTCGGTGGGATATATGAATCATTTTACCACCTTTATTCTCCACATGAGCATAGAAGGTAGGCTGAGCAGACTAGTGGCCTCTCCCTTCTGGTTTACTGTTATAGGAGGAAGATAAGTATAACTTGGTTTTAGCCATTAGATTCTGAGAGGCCCAGAGCAGCATGGTCCAGGCCATGAACATTTTTGAATGCTCTAGCAGCTGGATGTGAGTAGAGGGTTGTGGGCTTTGTGAGAAGGATGCATACTCTTTCCTCTCACTTCAGAGTTTCTTCAGAAACTGCTCATTCACTAGAAAAACTCCGATTAGTTGGTGTTTGCTTGTTGAATATTTAGTCTCTGCAAGCCACAGTGTTAGGCTCTATAGAGATCATAAGTCAGATTTTGTTTCTGTTTTTGTTTGTTGTGGGAGTGAAGATTAAACTCAGGGTCTTTGCACTGAACTGTATCCCCAGTCCTGATTTTATTTTTCATTTGGGGATAAGGTCTCACTAAATTACCAAATTTTCCAAATTGGGCTATAAGCTGCGATCCTCCCGCTTCAGCCTCCCAAAGTGTTGTGTTTACAGGTGTGACCACCATGGATACATCAAGATGTTATATACACAAGTATTTGCACACTCCATTCTTTTTCACCGATTTTCCTAGTCACTCGGCATTTCTTTATGTATCCACAAAACAGAAAAAAATTCCCTAGAATTTATTGTTGATTAATTAATGTTCCATTCAGTCCTTTTCATCATGCCTTTTTCCACACTAGGAGAATATTTCTCCTTTTACTGTTGCCAGTTAATTTAAGAGTAAGTGAACAAATGGGGTCTTTTCACATATAAAAACACCAAGAGGTGGGTTTGCATTATATACCTGTTGCTAAATGGAGGA
>NW_004524586.1:6163413-6165750 GCF_000260255.1 Octodon degus | reverse complement strand
TCAGGCCCTTGTGCTTGCCAGGGAAGCATTTATTCTACTGAGCCATCTCCCCAGCCCACCAATTTCTCTAGGAAAGTAAAGGAAGAGGTAAAATAAAATAGAATGACAAAAACAGATTTCTGAATTTGTCTATTGACCTTACTTACCAATCAGAGATACCCCACAAAGTTCAGGGAAGCTATTTTTTTTTTTTAGAAATATTATGTGGGTTATACTTTTACACAGATATCATAGTCATAACATAAGGTCAGACATCTCTAGCTAATGCATAGAGTTTTGCAGTAGGAGTTCCCCTTCAAGATGATTTAGTTCGGCCCCAGTAATGAGGAATTTAGTCCAGGCTATGGTAGGAAAGAGAGTATCGCACCAGCCCTCGACCCTGTTCCTGTGCCTTGGTCTAGGGCCCATAGAAAAAAACCGAACCATAACAGTGAATGATTCTGCCACCTGCTTCCTGTTGTCTTTTTCTAGCCACTCTGTCTACCTTCCAAACCCTGATCTAGGACACCTCAAAGCCCAGAGCAAGAAACATCTTGGTTCCCAATAGCCCGTTTGTTTGCATGTCTCAAAATAATCCTCATAGGTTAGAGTATGTAGTAATTATTGAATCACTGGGTGTGCATAACCCCAAGATGCCAGTTAAGTCATACATATTAAAACTAGCTGGCACAGTTGCTTTCATTCACAGAATAAAAATACCTCTCTCAAAGAATATGTGTAGGACTGGGGTGGGAAAGGGCGGATGGAAGTTTTCAGTTTGGAATTACAGAATTTTGTTTTCTTCTGTCTTAGCTCATATATTTGTGGAAACAAAATGAATAGAAAAATATCTTTGCAATGTAAGCATTAAACAACTATAAGATTACATAGTCTATTTGAAATAAATATAAATTATTGAATATCAGGCCCTGAGAACTCAGGAGGCTACTAATGCACAAACGAATAAATAAATATTAGAGTACCGTCCAGGGCTTCTTTAGAGTGTCTATACAGGAAGGGTTTCTCTGAGAAAGTGACAAGAAGCCAAGAGCCCAAAAGCAGTAAGAAACCAGCAATGCAGATTTCACAGAACAAGAGGCCAACACAGGGGCCGGGGAGGTGGCTCAGTGGAATAAGCGCTTCCCTGGCAAGTGCAAGGGCCTGAGTTCAATCCCCAGTTCCACAAAAAAAAAAAAAAAAAAGAGGCTGACACAAAGGCCCCAGGGCAGGAACAGACTAGGCATATTTGCAGAAACACAAGACCAGAATGATGAGGGCACAGCAAGTAAGAAGACTGAAAATGAGGTGGGTAGGGATCAGATCGTCCGAAGCAGTTTTGCTTTTGTACTTAGTATGAAAAGTCAGGGGATGTCTTTAGTCAAGAAACTAATATGATCTAACATACATGTTTAAAAGATCACATTAGCATAATTAATGCATCAAATGTTATAATTTTTGAATAATAATGAAGGTAATTTAGAAGCCACTTTTATAAATGGTACATCAATAAAACTGCAAAAACTATTTTCCCTTCCGTATGCCCTTTCTCTTTCTTTCCTTCTTTCCTTCACTAAAATTTTATTCACTCTCTTGATCCCATGCTATGAGTTTACTGCTGTCCTTGGCAATGGGCCACTATAGTGAACTGAATAACAAGTTGACTGAATGTTTGGAGCTTATAATGTAGTGCAGCAGTAGCGAACATCTGAATCTTGGGCCACAGAGGGCTGTTTGTGTTATTGAAAACTCTATTGTAGGGACTTAAATTTTAACATTTCAATATTTGATGGAAAATACCTGTTCCATATTATGCCTAAAATGTTTGATATTCAGACAAATAGTGAGGTTAAGCTCAACTGCCTATGTTGTAGGGTAATAATAATAAGCTTTTCTTCTGGAGGGTTAACAAATTAAGTTTGTAGACCAAACATTAGAGAAAAAGAAGGGGTGCAAGGACAGTCGACATTTTGGCCCTAGCCTTTCAAGGTCAGTGAGGACTCAGGACATAGGAGAGCCTGTACTGTAACATCATTTAACTCAGTTGTGGCCCAAATTTTCTGATCAAGGAAATTATGGGGCTGCAGAGGAAAGTCATCAATGATGTAGAGTGTGCCTAAGGAGAGTCACATGGAGAGAAAACATTCTCTCAGGCATTCACAGAGAGCAAGTTGGTCAAGCAATGGCTATGACTCATCTACATGGCTGACACTGACATAGGATCTACAAACTGCAGTACAGGATTTCAGGATAAATCCTGAAGGGATGTGACTAACCTTATCAGATACAAAAGTTATATTTCTTGTTATATAGGTCTTGCTTTATCTTGGTCTTAACCATCCAGCAGAAAAGTATAAAAGC
>NW_004524586.1:6159660-6162778 GCF_000260255.1 Octodon degus | reverse complement strand
GAATAAGCACTTCCCTGGCAAGCTCAAGGGCCTGAGTTCAATCCCCAGTTCCGCAAAAAAAAAAAAAAAAAAAAGAAAAGAAAAGAAAAAAGAAAAAGAAAACCCCAAAAGCTTTCACCATCACTGCTGCAGTGCCTTATACTGAGAAATGGGAAATAGGTAAACACATGAACAAGAAAACTGTCATTTGTCATAACCGTTCTGAAGAAAACCCAGTGCAGTAAGTATAACTCTTTAAATGTATTTTGCTGAAACGAAGCTAGACCTCTAGGTCACTAAGTGAACATCCCAGGCCAGACAAGTAGGAAGAACTGAAACTGTCTGAATGGTCCAGCTCTAAATCCTGTTTTCATCGTACCATACCGCTTCTTTCACCTCATAGGTCTTTGTGGCTTGAGGTAAATTTTATCTGGAAACAGAAATGGGCCTTTGGGGGAAATGGAGAGCAGAAAACAAACTAGAAAAAACCATTCTGGGTGACTAGACAGGCTTCATTTGCAGAGTTGGACATACCTAGCTTGTTTATCAACCCTCTACATACTGTTTCTTGGCCATGTATAAGTTAAAGGCCAAAGTTTTCATGGCTTTCTTCTCCAAAATGAGAGTTACTGCCAATGGCTGCTTTTAAAATTAGGACAGTTGATAACTGGCAGCAGAGCCCAAAAAAGTCCATAGGAAGCTAAAACAAGTTCTACTGATTTAACACCAAAGCCCAAATAGCTGTATTTCAGGAAATACCACATACCAATAAAGAAACTATGTCAAAGCACTTAAAAATATAGGCACTTTTCTTCTTTGTCTTTCTTTGAGTTAATACTGCACCTTATAAGCAGAGAAATTGCCGCTGGGAGTTGTCCTAAGTCTCCCCTAGAAAGAATTTACAAGGCTCACAGGGTACCAGTCTGACATGGCCACAAGCCCCTGGAATGTCGAGTGGAGAAAGACCTGGGAATCGTATTGGTTGCCACTGTAGCGAGTTCTGCAATTGATAAGCAAACACTGCCAATAAGAATATGTGGAATTTACATTGTGATTAAACCATCATGAGAGTTTGTTAAAAGTTTAGAGGATTAGTGAGTTGGTAGCCTCAGAGGGAAAAATCAATATTTTCTATTCCAATTTCTTCAAACCCTGCTTAGTGCATTTCAGAGAGGATGTTATTAGCAAATTCTTGTTTTTATTTTGTTAGTGCTCATGGGTGAATTCAGAAAAAGAGAGCCAGTTGGCCTAAGCAATCTTCAAGTCATGTCCCATATTACCCCTCCACCTGCCTGCTGAACTTAGATCCCTGCTTGTAACATTCCACCCCAGCTGTGGTGGGCCGTTCCAGTAGTACCAACCCATTACAATGATGGATGCCTATTTTATTCTTGAACATTCGTCCAGCCTTGTAGCATGGATGTCGCCACTAGTACATTCTGTTGCAGAACTGATGAACTGGGGACTTTTGGTGTTCGTGTGTCCGTGCAAGTTCATTAAATGCAGCACTCTAGTGAGGGCAGGGTGTTGATAACGGAGACTATAAAAATAGAAGCATGGACTATGAAGGGCATCTCTACACATTATGCTGTTTGCTGAGGACCTAAAACTTCTCTAAGAAAAAAAGCCTTTAAAGGAAAGAGGGGAAAAAAGAGAAACTTCAGCTCAAAATATATCATTTTCAAGTGGATCCCCTATTCTTTATGATTATTCCTCTAGAAAAGTGCCAGCCCTCTTCCTGTTGTGAGACTTTCCTGCTCCAGGGAAGAGGGGAGCATTGAGTTCAACTGTGCTTCATCACTCAACTTTCACTTCTTTCCCCTGGGCCCACCCTGTGGTCACTGGGAAATAAGGGACATGTGAATCTCCACAGCCAGCGAGGCCTGCGCCCCTTGGGAGTCGGCGATGTTTGTGCAGAAGAGATCTGCACACACGGTGGACATAGTCCAGGCCCCACCAGCTGTGGGCATTTCTCCTCATAGAGGGTTTTAGAATTTAACTAGCTGCTTTTTTAAGAGCTTGATTTATAGAGCTTTCAGGGAAAGGAATGGTGAATCACTAGTCAA
This sequence comes from Octodon degus, assembly GCF_000260255.1. NCBI lineage: Eukaryota > Metazoa > Chordata > Mammalia > Rodentia > Octodontidae > Octodon > Octodon degus. The sequence continues at coordinate 6,160,733 of NW_004524586.1, read as the reverse complement.
CATTTTAACTCCTATTCCATACTAGCAAAAGGAATCTTCACACAACTCAATGCAAAAAAATCAACACTTCAAATACATCTGTGTTTGTGGTAGGCATTATATGAATATGCATATAGCTAAGCTATGATCCTTTCATTTGTAGAGATAATATTCTGATACATATTTTCAGAATTACATTTTAGTCCTCTATAGTAAGATACAAATCTAGATCAGATTGTATTACCTTTTCTGTATTAGGCATAGTGATGCATATATTTGTTGTAAGCATACTTTTTGCGTATTACCTGAGAAATGCAAATAAATATTCAGTTCAACTAAGTGCATACATATTGAGCACCTTCTGCCCATATTTTTCGGGAATACAGTCATTGATCATATGCTGGAGCACAAGTTAGTAAGTAACCTGTAAGAAGACAGAACCTATGATTGCAATTCCCAAAGCAACATGTTCTGAGTCAGACCTTCACTAGAGAGATGTCATCAACCTTTGGAAAGAAATTCTGACTCTGACTCTTGCCTGTCTGGCTCAGAGTTATAGTTTAGACTATCACAAGATCCTGGGCTGGCCAAATAGCTCAGTGGATTAAAGCACCTACAAGCAGGCACAGGGGCCAGGTGCACCATCCCTGGGCCTGCCGTGCCGGCCCTGCCATCGGGGCGCTGAGACAGTGATTGAGACTGGGCATGGTGGTGCGCACCTGTAATCCCAGGGAGGCCGTAAACAGGCAGATCACTGCAAGTCCAATCTTGTAGTGAGACCCTGAACACCCTGTAGACCCTTCCCTAAAATGCAGAAGAAGAAAAAAAGATCCTAGGACAAAATTCTAAATGCTCCATTTTTGTTTCCCTTGATGCACGGAATAATCCTGATGTAGACCCTGGATAAGCAAAACTGTCCCTTCGCTCAGTAACAACACTCAGTTGCAAACCAATAGCCCACTGATGTTGGATTGATGCAAAAAAAAAAAAAAAAAAAAAAAAAAAAAAAAAAAAAAAAAAAATTTAGGAAGCATCAGAGGGAGTAATAAGAGCCTAGGAGTATAACAAAATTTGTGGATTCTACTCCTAGCTCT
>NW_004524586.1:6148747-6151681 GCF_000260255.1 Octodon degus | reverse complement strand
TAATGGCTGTAGCTAATGATTCCAGAACTATATTGAATAGGAGTGGTGATAGAGGACATCCTTGTCTTGTACGAGATCTAAGAGTAAAAGATTTCAGGTTTTCCCCATTTAGGATTATGTTAGCTGTTGGGTTTTCATAAATGGTTTTTACCAGATTGAAGTAGAGGCCATCTATTCCAGCAATATCAATTTTAAAATCTGAGAACATTAAGACTATTTTCAAGAGGAAAATGTTCTGAAAAGATGAAGTGCTTTCAATTACTAAGCAAATATGATCTCAGTTTCATTCATTTATCGTTCATAGTTTATTCATTCATTTATACTTACTGTACGCATCTTGCGTGCCAAACATTATGCTATCCACTGAAGGCACCATCTCTGCCCTGAGGGAACGTGCAGCACAGATGGGGAAACAGCTGCATCAGCAGGGACTGGGGCAGAAGCATTTCTAAACACTACCAGAGGAGTAGAGAAGCCGTACTGAGTGGAGGGCAGCACGGAGTACCCAGGAAGATTTTTGGGTAAACAATGCCTGAGCGGTATCCTTCAGAAGAACAAGTTAGCTATAGAGAAAAAAGTCTGGCTCTGGGAAAGAGCCTCTAAACACAGACAGTAACATGTGCAAATATATGTAAGTATTATTTTTCAATAAGGCATGGTGGATGAATTATGAGAAATTGTTTAGGAAAGTTTTTCCCATTGCCGTCCAGTGGCCACACAGGGTGTGTGAAAATTAAAGAATTTCCAAACGACAAACCTAGAGATGGGGGAGGTACAAAGCCTGCCAGACTAGCCGGGGACCTGTTTCTTCATGTAGCTTTTTATCCCTCTTTCTTTTTGTTCCCGTGGGAGCCGTCAGGAAGATGAAAGAAGAAGAGTGTACCTATTTAGGCTAGTTGTGATGTGAAACCCAATCCCCTCATTAGGGGCCGGCAAAGACTTCTCCATGTGCAGCCTCCTTTGTGGGGACCTGTGGCTGCTGAGAGAAGGGCATCCGTGACTGCAGGATCAATCGCTGAGACTCGGGCTGGCTCCACGTCAGTGGCCAAGGCCCTTGGGCTGCGCGCCCGGTACACGCCTTCCTTCCTTCCTCTCTGGGCCTCTAACCCTGGCTTCTCACAGCTGAGTTGTTCTCTGCGCCATCTGGCAAGGCAAGGGTCTCCTCTCAGTTTTTTGTTTTTTGATTGTTGTTTTTCTACCACCAGTTCTGGTCCTTTGTTTATTTAGCAGCCTAAGCAGTAGACGTGTATGGTAGCAACCTACTAGTAGTTATAGTGGCTCGTCCTGATGCCAGCTGCCTTGAGGAATAAAAAGAGCTCTGGACCTGAAATCAGAAGATGTAAATTCAAAATGTAGCACCACGATGTTTTAGTTACACGACTCTTCACTTCCTTCTTTGTAAAGAGGAGCTAATTGTGCCAGGGTTGGAGAACAGAAAGTACTTGAACATGCTGCCTAGAGGTGCTAGCTTTGGAATCAGATTTAGCAACGTTTTAAACCCAGCTGTACGACTTACTAGCTACATTTCCTTGGATTTACTACTAAGTCTCATGAAATCAATTCTCTCTTTTACAAAATGGAGATAATAGCACAGCTATCTCAGAAGACTGTTAGAAGGGCCGGCCAAACAGCTCAGCGGGTTAAAACACCTGCCTAGGCAGATGCAGGGGCGGGGAGTTTGATTGCTGAGACAGTGATTGAGACTGGGCGTGGTGGCGCGCGCCTGTAATCCCAGCACTCGGGAGTCTGTAAACAGGAGGATCACTACGAGTCTGATCTACACAGCGAGACCCTGTACACCCTGTACTAAATAAAAGCTGATTGTTAGAAATGATTAAATAACCAATGTATATGTATCTTTTATCACATTGTAGTCAATAAATGTTAACTTATTATTTATAAGGTTACTTTGTAAAATATAAAATTCTGTAAGCTTCAGTAATTATTATCAATAACCTAAACATAATTGTGGTGAGATTATATATATACTTATGCAGATATTTGAAAACGAAGTAATACTGACTAAAATAGGTAAAGTAGATTTTCTGAAAATTAAATTGCTAGAATATTAGAAGAATAAAAAATGAAAGCTATGATTTCTGTACTTGAGAGAAATTGACTGCAAATGCTTAAAGGCAAACCAAAACTTACACTTTATTTCCCACCAGAGAAGACACTGCCAACCTTTACCAGTGAAAGCAATTAAAGCTGCAGCCAGGCTCCAACCCCTTCCTCTGGTATTTATACGGGGCCCAGCAGCCTGGAAACTGTGATGTGTCACATCGCAGCGCAAGTGGCAGCACATTAAGTGGATCGCTGCGAACAACAATTGAAAAGCTCACTCTGTCAGCAGTCGTTCGTATTGTTCCCAGATTGTAGGGCGGAGGGATCACAGGGACAGCAAGTTGTGCGCAAAGCTAAGTAAGTTAGGGACAAGCAGCGAGTGCAGCCTCTCCGTGTCTGAGTTGAGGAGCGCGGCCTCCCATCGCTAGCGCAGCCCTGAAGGAGGAAGAGCAAGGGCAGCTCCGGGATGGGAGCAGCTACACCTTACCGGCCGCGTCAGTTCACCGAAGCCATGAAAGCTGACCTAGAAATGAGATCTCAAAGAGGGAGAACACAGGGAAGAAGGAAACTTGGGAGAGGAAAGCAGAAATGACTTTTGTGGGTTGGAAGCCTTTCTGGTGAATGCCACAACATGATAAGTTTGAGGTTATTTCACCTTAGCTAGAAAATATTTGCAAGTATTAAGGGCATGGTAATTCTGGTTATGACCATTAGTAATGAACAATTAAGCCTCTAAGAAGCAACCGTAAGAGAAAAATATTTTTTTCTAATTCTAGTATGGTTCTGTGGCTGTTTGTTTAAATAAATAGAAAACCTCTTTTTAAATAGAAATATGGGGGAAAAAATTTTTAAAAGAGCCAGGGAGATGGC
>NW_004524586.1:6116321-6148479 GCF_000260255.1 Octodon degus | reverse complement strand
ATTTGGAGTAAATAGAAATATGCCTAGCAAATGCAAGGATCCAGGTTCAATCCCCAGTACCACATGCCGTGCTGGCCCAGGAACTGTGGGCACCCCATGTGGGCCCGGGACCCAGGCGTGGTAGTACATGCCTGTAATCCCAGTGCTGGGGAGGCTGAGACAGTATGATCACTATGAGTCCAAGCTGCATGGCAAGACCCTGTACCAAATAAATAAACAAAAAAATTTTAAATGTTTAAATAGAAATAGAATAAGTAAGCATAAATTATTTTAAAATTCTTATTTAAGTTCATTGCACCATAATTTTTTAAAATGATCAGTCATTAGGTACTTCAGTCACCCACTTTTCAACTCTTATTAACTTCTATTTATTTAATTTATGATTAGGTCTTAACCACTGAAAGGACTGAATAGGCAGCTCCAGTTTTACTTACTTCAAGTGCGACTGAAGGTGTGCCATGTCCTCTAGAATTCACTGCCCTTGTTTTAGTGCCCTGATAGCCTTTCTACAATGCCACAACATTGGCAGCAGTGGTCCCCAAGCCCGGCTGTGCATTGTAGCCACCTAGGGAGCTTTTAAAATATAACCTTGCTCAGGAGCCAGCGCCATAGATTCTGTACAGTTTAGGCATAGATGATTTCAAGTGCTGGTATTTTTAAAAGCTCCCAAGGGATTCTAATGTGTAACTAAAATGACAACTACTGAGTTGTTAGCTTTTACTTAGCCTAATTAAATTCAAAATTACTTTTCTTCTTCCTCTTTTCTGTGCTTACACTTCAATTATTGAGATATTAACAAAAATATTGAGTATTGTCTATCGTGCATTCATTTGAAAAACATTTATTGAGGATGTATTACTGCTGAATAAGGAAGGAAAACTAGAAAATATGAGACAGCATACCAATTCCATACATCTATACAGTCAATTCAATTACAGGTCAGGTGGGGCTAGAGAAGTGAAAATTGAACTCAGTGGGGATAATTTACAACAGGTCTGTAGTTTTGGTTTCTGGGCATACAGAGCTATAGAATTGATATACCGAATCTCTTTTTTTTTTTTTTTTTTTTTTTGTCAGAACCGGGGATTGAACTCAGGCCCTTGCACTTGCCAGGGAAGCGCTTAGTCTGCTGAGCCACCTCCACAGCCCCCCTACTGCATCTCTTATTAGCCCTGATAATTTTTATTTTTTATTTTTTTGTATTTCTTAGGGAAGGGTCTACAGAGTGTTCAGGGTCTCACTACTAGGTTGGACTCATAGTGATTCTCCTGTTTACAGCCTCCTAAGTGCTGGGATTACAGGTGTGCGCCACCACTCAGCGTGCCCCGAGGGCAGAGCTGGCACAGCAGCCTCAGAGATTGAACCCCCGGCCCCTGTGCTTACTTGCAGGCACTTTAATCCACTGAGGCATTTGGCCAGTGCTCCTGATAATTTTTTTAATTAATTTTATTGAGAAACAAATAGCAATGACACAGTTTCAAAACTGATTAATAGGACAGTTTCAATAATTAATACATTGCATATTGTTGTCTTCATAGTGGTTATTCATAGTACAAGATGCAGACATGATATCCTATCCAAACACTATTAGTACAAATATTTCTTCTAATTGAATTAAGAGAAAGTAGCTATATATCTATCCTAACTATTTTGTGTATGCAGATACAAATGGTCCTTCATTTGTATCCCCCTTTTTTGTTCAGTTTTGTCAGTGAAGGGTATTCCATTGCCATTTGAATATTGTAGGTGTGTGAATTCAGCAAAATAATCCAATATACTCTAGTAGTTTATATAGTAGTGAGTTATCCGTAGGACTGGCAATGTCAGAAGTTGTTGACTTGACAACTTTTAAACCTTAAGCAGTGGTGTGATTTTCCTTTCCTCTTCCAGAGCATGTAGAGGTGAGTTGGTTTACATTTCTTGTTTGATGTGGAGATCCATACTCCACAAACCATTGCTTCTCCTCATGTGGCTCCTCACGATCAGGAAAGTCCCTTCTTGGAGGTTACCATCATTCACAAAACAAGCCTCTAAAACATCAACACCAATACTCACTTAACAGTGACAACCACAAGAGGCTATTCCATTGGCTCAAGGGCCTTTATCAAACAGTTGATTTATATTATTTTTCCTGCTAGGAACCTTGCCCAGACTTTATCCATTGAATTCAAGCCTCCTCACCAACAAAACAGACAGGATAGTGACTTGCTTACCTTTATTCAACAATATCTAAGTTTCTACCCCTAAAGCTTCACAGCAAATTCAAATGAAGGTGTATGCCTTTTGCTCTTCCTTAGGAGTGAGGAAACCTTTAATCCCATACATACTTCTCCTTAAAACAGCTAGTTAGGACAGAGGAAAAGAGAAAGATTGGTGTACTAAAGGAAAGTATAACTCTGCACCAGATTTTTTTTTTTAGGGAAGGTTCTATAGGGTATTCAGTCTCACTACAAGATAAGACTCATAGTGATTCTCCTGTTTACAGCCTCCCAAGAGCTGAGATTACAGGCATGTGCCACCACATCCAGTCTCAATTGCCATCTCAGCAGGCCCCAGGGGCGGGGCCTGCACAGCAAGCCTGAGGATCAACCCCCCGGCCCCTGTACCTGCTTGCAGACACTTTAAACCACTGAGCCATTTGGCTGACCCTCCACACTAGATTTACTGGCATTAGTTTGTTCTGTTAATAACAGATTTGTTGAGCTGTAATGCACGTACTACAAAACTTAACCTTTAGAAATACAGAATTCAATCACGTTGAATGTGTGCATAGATCTGTACATCCATCACCAAATCTATTTTAGAATATCACAAGAGAAGGAAACCCCACGATTATCAGCAGTGATTGTCCTTTTACGCTTTCCCCAACCCCTGGACACCACTAATCTACTTTCTGCCTCTATCGATTTGCCTCTTATGGATGTCTCACATAAATGAAATTGTATCATATTGGACTTGTAAATCTAGCTTCTTTCACTTAGCACAATGTCTTTAAGACTATCCATAATGTAACATGTGTCAGTACTCAATTCCCCCCTATTACTGGATGACATTCCATTGTATGGGTATGCCACATTTTATTTCTCTATTCATCAGTTGATAGATATTACCCATATTTTACTTTTGCTTGTATGGGAAATGCTGCAGTTAAACCTCCATGTATAATGTATAGTGTGTGCTTTCATTTCTGTTGGGCATATACTATTGCTATGGCTTAGAGGGTGCCCCCTCTAAAACGCCTGCTGGAACTTAATCCTCAGTGTGGCAGAATTACTATAGATAGTGTTGGGGAGGTACTGAATCCTGAGGATGCCTCCTTCAGAAGTGGTTTTAGTAGGCTTATAAAAGGGCACAAGGTTACAGGCAGTATTTTTTGCCTTCTGTCCCTGTTACCATTGGAGAATATAGTGTTCCTCCCTCTGGAAGATGCAGCAGGAAGGCATTATCTCGAGAGCAGAGAGCAGCCCTTACAGGACACCTGTCCTGTAAGGCCTTAAGTTTAGATTTGCAAACCTCCAGATCCATGATTAATAAATTTCTATCATTTGTAAGCCATACGATCTCAGATATTGTTACAGTAGAACAAAAATGCTAAAATACCTTGGAATAGAATTACTGAATCCTATGAAAAGTCTATGTCTAAATTTTGTAGGAATTGTTAAACTGTTTTTGCAAAGTAGTTTCACTACCAGCAGTGTATAAGGGGTCCAGATTTCTCCAAATTCTTGTCAACACTTACTATTGTCTGCTTTTTAACTATAGACATCTCCAACTGGTATTTCATCATGGATTTTATTTGCATTTCTCCAATGGCCAGTGATGGCAAGCATTTTTTCTTATACTTATTAGTCATTTGTGAATCTGGACAAATATCTAATTTTTTTGTTATCTTTCAAAAAGGTTATTTGATTTGTTGTTGAGTTGCAAGAGTTTTTTTTTTTAATAATAGAAGTCTCCTTTCATGTAAATGGCTTGCACATTTATTCTTTAATTGTGTTGTCATTTTACAAACTTATTTTAGTACACTTTTTGGGTCATAACAAAACAGAGGAATTTACAACGATTTCCTGTGGCCCAGCCCACTCCATGCGAAGTTTCCTCCATTATCCACGTTCCCCACCACAGGAATTCATATGAGCCTACCCTGACACATCATAATTGGCCAAAATCTGTAGTTTAAATTAGAATACTCTCAGTGTTGTACATTCTGTGGGTTTCAAAAACATTATAGTTACAAATCTCTACCATGATAGTACTCTCCAGTGTATCTTCATAACCCTAAGCATCTTCGGTTTTACCTGTCTAGCCCTTCCGCTCCCTCAGAAACCAGTGATCTTTTTACTGTCTCTGTAAGTTTGTTTTTCAGGACATCATTCTGTTGGACTCTTCAGTGGCCTTCTCAGCTTGGCTTCTTTCCCCAGTAATATGCATTTAAGTTTCCTTCAAGTCACTCTATGGCTTGATAGGTCATTTTTAATATTGAATCACATTCCACTGTCTGAATGTAATACAGTTTTAGGTCCACTCACCTAACTGAACAATATCCTGGTTCTTTTCTAGTTTTGACAATTATGAATAAAGTTATTACAAACTTCCATGTGCGAGACTTGTGTGGACATAAATCTTCAAGTCATTTAAGTAAATAGTGAAAAAAAAAATGTCAGGCAATATGTTAAGAGCGCATCAAACTTCTGAAGTGATTGTACTATTTTGCATCCCACCAGCAAGGAATGAGTCCTATATTCTTCTTGCTAGCATTTGACAATGCCAGTATTTCAGATTTTGGCTAAATAGTATCTTGTGGTATCTTGTTGCCATTTTAATTTAATTTGTATTTCGTTGAAGACAGATGATGTGGAATGTTTTTCATGTAGTATAAGCCCTCTGCATATTTTGATCCAATGCCAGTCCTTGTGCTTGCCTAAGCAGGCACCTAGTCTCTGAGCCATTTCCAGGCCCTCAGTGTGTACACTTGAAGAGTTGACCTCTTTGCCATTATGTAGTCTTCTTTACACTTGATAAGTTTCTTTGTTCTGAAGCCTACACAGCCTGAAACTAATATAGCTGATCTTTATTTCTTTTGATTTATGTTGGCCTCATATATTTTTCCTTCCGTTTACCTCTAACATTTTTGTGCCTTTATGTGCCTTTATATATGTGCCTTAAAATTAGTTTCTTATAGGCAGCATATAGTTAACTCTCAGTTTTTAATCCACCCTGACAGATGTGACGGTCTATCTTTTAATTGGTGTGTTTATTTGAAATTATTGTTGATGTAGTTAGATTAATATCTATTATATTTTCTGCTTTTTCTATTTGTTTCTCTTATTCTCTGTTTCTATTTTGTCTTTCACTTTTTCTGCCACCTGTGGTATTGAGTATCTTATTCCACTGTCTTTTCTTAGAATATCAGGTAGACTTTTTTATTTTTTAAATCATTGCTCTAGGTTTTGTTTTTCTTTCTGTATTTTAGGGAACAGTCTATAGGGTGTTCAGAGTCTCACTGCTAGATCAGACTGTGTTCAGCCTCCCAAGCACCGGGGTTATAGGCACATGCCACCACGCCCAGTCTCAATCGCTGTCTCAGCATGCCCCGGGGGCAGTGCCAGCACGGCATGCCAGGGACCAAACCCTGGCTGCTGCTCTTTGCATAAGCAGGTGCTCTAGTTCACTGGGCTATCTGGCTGGACCTCAGGGTTTTAAATATATGCAGTGGCCTGAAACTAATGCTACCATACTTTATGTGTCTTCTTTCACTTTTGTTTTGTAGCTGGGTACACTCTACCACTGAGCAATAGCCTTTTCATTTTTGCATTTGGAGACGATGTTTCACTAAATTGTCCAGGCAGGGCTTCAATTTGAGATCTTACAGCTTCAGCCTCTTGAGTATCTGGGATTACAAGTATGTGCCACCATGCCCAATTATAATTCCACTTTCTAATAACATTAAAACTCTTCATAATACTATGAACATAATTCTCATTCTTTCCTCTCGCCTCTTTATCATTGCTGTTGTTTATTTTATTTATATAAGTTTATATGATATACATACATAAACTTTCATGATCTTATATATAAAAACTAAAAACTCCACCAAAAAACTTATTAAGCGAGTTGGTAAATGTACAGCATAGTAAGTTCACATGAACAAATCAATAGCATTTCTGAACAGTAACAATGAGCTACCTTAAAAAGAAATCAAGAAAGCAATATCAGCTCAGCGGATTAAAGCACCTGCAATCAGGCCCAGGGGCCGCGGGTTCCTGACGTGTTGGCCCTGCCACCGGGACACACTGAGAGAGCAACTGAGACTGGGCGTGGTGGCGCGTGCCTATAATCCCAGCTCTTGCGAAGCTGTAAACAGCTGGATCACTACGAGTCTGATCTAGTAGTGAGACCCTGAACACCCTGTAGACCCTTCCCTAAAAAAATACAAAAAAAAAGAAGCAATATTATTTACACTGCTATCCAAACTAATAAGATTCCTAGCATAAATTTAACTGAGGAAATAAATAGTTGTTCCATATATCACTCTATAAAACACTGAGAAAAGAAATTGGAGAAAGACAAAAATAAAAGATATTCCATGTTCATGGATTGGAAGAATGAATATTTAAAAATATATATGTATATTGCTCAAAGTGGTATACATATTAAATATAATTTCTGCGACTGTAGCAACTATAGCTCCCATAAATAGAGAACATAATTCATTATCCACATGGAGCCGTTTTCTGCTTGTTCCTTGCTGTTGCCTTGACCTAAATGTTTGCTGCTGTGGCATCGCACAGGTTTTATTCACTGCTGAAATCAGGATGGTGATGCTTCCTGCTTTGCACTTATTGGCGGGACTGCTTTTTGTATTCTGGGTCTCTTTCATTCTTTATTCCATATTTCAGAATATGTATTTTGTACAACTCATAATTCTTATAATAGAAAACTAGCAATGCATACACCAAATCTATTCCAATTCAACTTGAATCTTCATAATAAAAAAAAGTTCAAAAAAAAATCTATATGGAGCCACAAAAGATCATGAGTAGTCCCAACAATCTTAAGCAAAATGAAAAACCTGGGAATGTGTTTAACCCATTTTGAGTTGATTTGGCATATCCAGTGAGATAAGTGTCTATTTTCGTTTTTCTGCATGTAGAAATCCAGTTTCTCCAACATCATCTATAGAAGAGACTGGCCTTTCTCTGTTGCATATTTTTGTCAAGTTTGTTGAAAATGAATTGACTGTAGGTGTATAGGCTTATTTCTGGGACCTTTATTTTATTCTATCCATCTATGTATCTGTTTTTGTGCAAGTACCACGCTATTTTGATTATTATACCTGTGCAGAATGTTTCGAAGTTGGGTTGTTTTTAAGTGAGTGATTATACTCTCTCACGGTAATATTAGTCAATAAAAATGGATTCTTGAGAATCACTGGGTTGATTTTAAGTGTTCTTACCACCAGAAAAATGTGTAAGGTCAGGTAATGCATGGGTTGATTTGGCCACAATATATTTAGAATAAATACCCCAAAGATTTAGAAACCCAAGTAGCATGAGTATTGAATTGTTCAGTATTCGTTTACACACTTTTTTTTTATCATATTTGTCTTCTAAACCACTATGAAAAGAAAGCCTAGGAAGGAACTAGGTAGTTTTATACTAAGCTTTTTAATCCTTAAGACAATAGGAAATACCTTTAGTCTACCATTAAAGAGATGGAGACACAAAGAGTGTAAATAATTTATACAGAAATCACTCACAGCCTCCTCCAACCTCATATCCGTTCATTTCTAGTCATAGTCAAGTTTACCTCAGCAATGTATCTCAAAGCCAAGCCACCCACTGTCATTACTCTGGTCTTGTTCATCATTCAGAATTTCTCGCTCTCATCTATATCTTCACAATAGCCTTGTAAAAATTCCCCTTCCTATAACTTCTCCCACGTCCAATCTCTCTTCCACAGGATCAGAATTAGAGGTGATCATGTCATTCTTCTTTAAAAACCTTTTTTATGGGTCAGAGAGATAACTCGGCAGTCTAAGTGCCTGCCTGGCAAACAGTAGGACCCAGGTTCAATCCCCAGTACCACATGCCAAGTGGGTCTCAACCCCAGGTGCACTGAGCTGGCCACCTAAACTGGGTGTGGTAGCACAAGCCTCTAATCCCAGCACTGGGGAGGCTGAGACAGGAAGATCACTATGAGTCTGAGCTGCATAGCAAGACCCTGTACCAAATAAAGAAATAAATAAAACATTTTTTAAAACGTTAAAAAAAAACCACTCACACCTTTCTTATATCCCTTTGCTGATATAGTACCCCAGATTCCTAAGCATGGAATTCAAGGCTTTCTGTAATGTAGATATACCCTGCCTTCCTCATACTGTTTTTAAGTATTAAAAGATGACTTGTCTTCCACTCAAGCCAGATTTTTATGTTTGCTCCTAACATACTCAAAACTTTGCTTCAAAGCCTTACCCTATTGCCATCTTATCTAATGTTCCCAATGAAAATCTCTTAAGCTGGTTCTTTCATAGTACTTTGAATATGCCACACTTGCTTCTTATGGTATTGTATATCCTAGTCATACAAGTCAGTCTTTTCTTTGTGACAATTAGCAAATTGAAAATAGGCAGTATTATTACTTCTTATATGTAGTACACAATAGGTACAGGAAGAGAATGACATTTGCTGGGGTTATTTGCTGAAATGAATTCAAGCTGTGTGTGGCTAAATTAAGCATTAGAAGCCATATTCCACTAGCGGAATTATGACAAATCCTGCCCAACAGGATATTGGTTAGAAATTTGTAAACCACCCTCTATAATCCAAGATGCCCACTGTTCAAGCAACTATGTATCAACTATAATATGAACAGAATAACAAAACAGATATTCAGGACTACTTTTCCAAATATTTTGCTATCACTGAAAAGTACCTCAGTACAGCTTTATACCAACTCAAATAAGACTTTGGAGGCAATTTTAAGGCTGAGAGAAAGGTAGCTTGCCAAATGAAATGTCTTAGAAACACCAATTTAATGACATATATAAATTAATCGTAAACACATGGATTAAATTTCCCCAGAAAAGGCATGTTTTAGGTCTCTCTGGACCACAACTGATTGAAAAATGATTGGAGATATTTCCTGAGCCCAACAACTGAGAGGGAGAAGGTCTATACTTTTTTAACTGCAAATATTAGTACAATAGATAAATTATCCAGGGGGTCTGGGGAAGTTAGAAATATGGACAGGAAATAAGAAAATGAGATTTGGCTTGAAAATATGCTTCAGGTACATCTGGGGCAAAATAATCAGAAACAGAGAGATTTGTTCGAGGGAGAACAATAAATTTAAGAGACTACAAAATATCCAGGATGATTTCTAGTTGGCATGGCCCATGTGATAGAAGGCTGACAGTACTTATGCCTGAAGCTGAAATAGCAAAGGTACTGTACTATGGAATATAAAACAGCACTCAGTGCCCACAGACTGTAAACAAGATCTTTGTCTGTGGTTCTATCAACATTTATCTGGTAGAAGATAGTTTCAGCTAAAAGTGTACCCATTTTCCTAGATAACTAAAGGAAATAATAACCAAAGTCAAACACTAGTCTTTGAACAAGGATTCCAGAGGCAAGATGCAATCTGAGATCCAAAGCAAAAGATATTTAAGCTCATATTCAAACAGAATAGCTTCTCTGGGGAAGGATAACATCTTTCCTTGAAGCCCTAACTGTATTATGAGTCATTCATAGGAGACCTTCTTAGAAGTATTTCATTCTTCTCTAACATTTGGAAATACCTTTGGAAGAGATCAAGTATTCATCCAAATAAGTGAAACTGAAATTTGGTCACTGCAGACTAGTTCTAACCTTAGAAATTGAGCCATACTATGAGTTGCACAAAAAGGAAACACCCTTGCCTTATTTTCTTATTCTTCTCTTCTTGCTTTTAAAGACTGTAACCAGGGGATGGTACTTTCAGCTGACTTTCTGATTTATCTCATCTCTCTGTTTAACTTCACTAGCTTTATGGAGACAAGATGGGAAGTTGTGATGTGGTGGCAAACCTGTGGCAGTGTGCTACAGTGGGCTGTGCGTGTTACTGAAAGCTCTAAGGGGTTCAACATCACTGATTGATTAACAACTGTCAGAGTCCCTTTCTTAACAGGCTGACTAAAATCTCCAGTAATTTCAAGAGGGGTTTGAGTTAAAGATGTGAGCTCCAGGGAAATGAAAAGAACCATCATAAGCCTGACCAAGAATAAAAAGGGAATCTTAACAAGCATTGATGTACCTCAGTATAGAATTGGTGTGAAAATAAACACTTCTAGGAAGAGCAACGCAGATGGTAAAGAAGCCATTCATCATATGACATGCTAAAGAACTGAAAGGTCTAGAAAATGTCAGCTGAAGAAGGGCAAGCCTAGGAGATGCAAAGGTTGTCTTCTGACATTTAAAAGGCTATCATGTACAAGAGGGTTTAGATATTTTTATAGAATAGGATAATCTTGTAAGACACAGAACTGTGCTTTTGGGTAGAAAGGATAAAAGAGACCATTTTAATTCCTGCTAAGAAATGCAAAGCCAGGATTGGAAGCTAACCACCTAACTCTAGAGCCTCTCATCTCTATCCTATGTAATTTCAGTAAGAGGATTCAAATCCATACTCATAATTCAGATACTTAATAAACTAACTTTGTTTCATAAACTAATCTCTCTTGTACTCCTAACCCTATTTGGAAGTAACAAAAAAATCAATTTTCTAGTTAAAAGTAGTTCAATCTCTTCTTGGTAATATCTCCGACTTCATAAGGTTTTCAGCACTTTTACCTTCATATTTTTCTTCACAATTGCAAAGAGATATGCATATGATGTGCTGGCTCTGGAGAGGGGCTTAATGGTTCCTGTGCTGCCATTTGATGACTCAGTGACCTCCACTCAGTCACCCACTCTCCTGATTCCTTGACATCCTACCTAGCTTTTACAGACAGATAGTAGGTACCTTCAGTCTTTTTAACTTCATATTGGCCTTGCTACTGAGTACACAGATTACCATCACTCTGTGTTAACCTCCGTATTCTAAACTTCCTGTACTGTCATCAAGATTCTTCCAGAACACCAGTCCCCTCAGCAGTTCTCTGTGGCCTCACAGACAATACGGCATTCCCACAGTCAAGCAAAGACCGTGACAGAATGACAACGCTGGCTCAGGCCTTCCCTTTGCAGAATCACTCAAAGTCATCCTTTCTATGCCACTATAGTTATGCTAGGTTGTTATGTAAGGTTTCCTTGCAGGGATCTCCATATAAGAAGTAAGAACACATGTATGCTGTCATTTATTTCTCCCTCTCCCTGCCCTGAGCTCTAAGAAACACTGGGTCTCTTTTCAGTCAGTTAGGCAACTTCCTCAGTTTGGTCTAATCCTCTAAAAACCTTCCTCATGTCATATCCTGGGTCCTTTGTACTATATAGTTTCTGGTGAAACAGAGTCAGACTTCTAAGCTTTGCTATGTTAGGAAAAGCTTTAAGAATTTGGAGGGTGCAAAGACTTAATAAAAGTTGTTTTCCACAACTTGCCTTAATTTGAAACTCAAAAGTGAACATTGGGCTGGCCAAATAGCTCAGTGGATTAAAGCACCTGCAAGTAGGTGCAGGGACCTAGAGTTTGATCCCCAGGCCAACCTTGCTGGCCCTGCCCCTAGGGCATGCTGAGATGGCAACTGAGACTGGGCATGGTGGTATGTGCCCGTAATCCCAGCTCTTGGGAGGCTGTAAACAGGAGGATCACTACGAGTCCAATTTAGTAGTGAGACACGAAACACCCTGTAGACCCTTCCCTAAAATAAATAAGTAAATAAATAAATAAATCAAAAGTGAACTTTGACCTTTTTGTTGTGATATCTGAAATTCAGAAGTTTAAATGTGTTTCATTCAGCAAAATTTACAGAGTAAAATCTACAGTTGGTTACAGCAAATGAAAATTATTCTTTCAATGAAAAATGTATAATAAAAATTATAAACAGTTTAAGCATAAATATAATTCTCATTATATTTTACTGCCATATGTAGTGAAAAAAATTAACTAGAGCATGTTTGCATAGACTTTATTCAAAAATGCCAGGCAACTGAAGATTCCAAAGGAATGCCCTAACGTGGGGAAAGAAGGCAAAAGCTTTTATAAGCTGCAGCAGGAGAGGTTAGCTGAAGTTCAACTAGTTTCAGGAATTGTTGGAGTGAAACACTCTTCAGAAGAGGGAGGAATTGCACACAAGATTTAGCAGCTATCGTTTGGGCATTTGAATTTCATTAAGAGGGGTAGGAAGAAACAGCTGTGGGAGACAAAGGCATGCTAGGGACATAGTGGGGAAAAGTCTCTGGCCTTAAGTATCACTTAATTTACAAGTAGAAAGCTGTACCAGTTGCCCTCTTCAGCATATGTGAGGCCGTTGAGCAATTTTTCCAGTGACATGGCCATAATTTGCCTGAGTGCTAAATCCCTTAGTGAATAAATTTGTAGATATTTTCCAAATTATGATATGTCTCACAAAACTCTTAAAAGAGCAGACTTTCAATCAAAATCTGCTTTGCTGGGCTGAAAAGAGAATCTGGCTTTGAAGAATTCACCAAACAGTGAAAAAGACAACACAAGCAAGTTATCCTGCACCATGTAGTTGTGTTCGGTGTTGTGAAATTTCAGACACATAGTATTTTTGCAAAGGGAATATTTGGTCCACGGCTTCAAAGATGCTATAATGCTAATGTTAAAGATAATGTAACCTACTGTGAAGTCTTATTATATGCTAACCATTGTGATACATCCTTCAAGGATCCCCTAAGATAGAACTTATGTATTTAAACAGTAAAAGTGAAGCTCACAGAGCATAAGGGAGCAGTCTGAAGCCAAATTTATAAATGCCAGTTCTCAAGATAGAAAAATGTAGCCCCAAAGCCGACCATTGTTCCTCTGCACCTATGTTTCCAAAGTGTGAGCTTTCTACTACTGATTGAGAGGAGCTTAGCATTTAGGCTTGCTATGACTGCAGTGGAGAGAAATGTGGCACAAAGTGTCACATAACAAAGCCCCTTTCTCCACTTGCTGAGTTTCAGTTTGACAGACTATGTTCTTACCTCTTTTAATCCTGCCATCCTCCTATTTTGGATTTTGGTTCTTACCACCCCACTGCACATTTTCTCCTTTTTCTTCTCAACACAGTTGAAGATACGGTGTGAAGACTCATGGTATCACAAGGAAAGTCCACAGATTTTGGAGTACATGTTTATTCCTTCATTCTCTTCTTCCTTACCCTGCATTCAAATGCCTTGGTCACGTGGAGTGTCTGGAACACTTCTATACTTCTGGTGGACTAATAAAATGGTGCAGCCAAGCTGGAAAACAGTCTCATAGCTTTTTTTTTTTTAAGTTATACTTATAAACTGGGCATGGTGGCACATTCCTGTAATCCCAGCACTTGGGACCAAGGGAGAAGGATCATTTCAAGTTCAAGGCCAGTGTGGGTTACATAGTGAGATTAAGGCTAACCTGTACTACAAAGTGAAAACCTGTCTCAAAAAAGGGGGTGCCAGGGAGATGGCTCAGTGGAATAAGCACTTCCCTGGCAAGCACAAGGGCCTGAGTTCAATCCCTGGTTCCGCAAAAAAATAATAATCATAATAAATAAATAAATAAACAAACAAATAAAAATTACATGTGCTCCAGCATTTCCACTGCTAGATATATTCTCAAAAGAACTGAAAACATAACCACACAAAATTTTATATATGAATAGCCATGGTAACATTTCTGTAGTCCTTAGCTATTTTGCAGTTAGACTTTCATGGACTCATTGTTTTGTGGGTTTTCAAAAAAAAAAAATTAATCCAAACTATCTATCTTGGATTTTTTTGCTCTATCACAGGATTTTTCAGTACCACATAGTATATGTACGTTGTTACAATTATGTAGGTTTATGAGTTTAGAAAATGGCTAAGAATATTAAAAGTGTTTTTATAAGTGTGGGAAAGGTTTATAAGAGTGTGGGAAGCCTTTATAAAGCCGTAAAATATATAAAAATACTAAAATAAACATAACATCACTATTTCACTGATTTTTCACTTATCGCAGGGGTGTCTGGAACATAACCTCAGTGATAAGTGGGGGACCGCTGCTTTCAAGATTGGTGAATGGTAGAAACAAGCTGGGAGTCTATCAATTGATGAACAGATGAATAAGACGTAGTCTGTCCATGCCATGGAATATTATATGGCAAGGAAAGGAACAAATCGCTGACACACGCTACAATATGAGTGGTCCTTGAGTACATTGCAAAGTTTCTTTCTTGCGTGTTAAAATTTTCTAAAATTGATTTTGGTGATTTTGGTTGAACAATTTTTTGAACATATTAAAAACCCCTGACTCATGTCTTAAATGAGTGAACTGTGTGATGCATCCACTCTCAATAAAGCTGTGTATGGTTGGTTTTCTTTTTAAAGTCTCCACCTACAAAATAGAAATACTTGTTAGTGAAGGTCATGCTGTGAAACAACTCATTAGTTGGCTGCTGAGAGCACAATTTCAGACATGAAATACTGGGTGCATGGAGGCGGTGGGGACTGAGAGGGGAGGCACAGGGAGCTGAGGCTCGGGGGCCACCTCCCCTGCTCCAGCTGCCCCCTGTCTGCCCTCCGGAACAGCCCACTCACACTTAGTCATGTCTGCTGCACTGGGTGCTCAGAGGGAACCATTCTTTACTACCCTTTCCTCAGTATGGAAAATCTATTTGTAGTGATGACCAATAACAACATTTTCTTGATTGCTCTTACAGTATTAAAACAGTTGAGAATCTAACAGCACAAATACATTTCTATTTTAAGGATACTTCTATTTAAGTATATTATTCCAATTCAGTAACATATTTTAGTATAAATAAAACGTTGCATTTCTCCAACAGATATAGCATATCTCACAGCTGTATTCCATTCTACGGATCATACGTTCAACATAGGCTCTTCAGGTGATTACAGAAGATGAAGGAGTTAGTCCTAGGCCTGCAATAAGTGCGGCTCTGTTTTCTCCGAGATAACCATGCGGTCGTTGTTTATTCAGACCCCTGTGTTTACATGTACAAATGTATAGTTTCATATGGGCTGGAGATGTGAAGTTGTGAAGTCCTGGCTAGAAGACAGTTTGTGCTGTGCCAACAGCTCATGCTGTTTCTGACTTATTCTCACAAGAAACATGTGTGCAAGGGACAGCTCAATAATTGGGAGTTCTCAGAATTAACGTCCTTGTAGAATACAGTGCTTACTGAAGAGAAATTAGTAAAATGTGCTAATTTGAAGCTTACACATATATTATTAAAACTCAACAGTAACCATGGGGGTTGTTTAGAAATTAGACCAACAAAAGACTTTTTCAGGGAGGGGTATTTTATCACTAGTAATATTTAGAGTTGTTGGCACGTGGTGATAATAGAAAACAGACTGAATTTTACTGTTTTGTTATTACTTGGAAATCTCAATACACACTGTTCCTGCCCCCCAAACCCTGTACCCAGGGTGCACTGCTCCCACCACCATTTGTGGGAGACATCACTGATGTTAAGCTTTTGCCTAAATCTGTGTAGATTTACTATATCCAAAGTGACCAATTACTTATGTAGTCTAGTAACTATAGTTACTGGCTCTCAAACACTTTAAAAATAATAGGGTGTATTATTTGAATCTAAATTTTTATGTTAGCCAGTTTTATGATCCTAGCTCTGAAATTAAAAGGTTTTTGTTTTTTTAAATTTCTGAGCTCACTGAGGTTCTAATATTCACCCTAAGTTGTAGTAGGTTAAAGTCAATTTTTCAAGGCAAAATGTGCTTTTGTTCTCTAGGAAGACTAACATTTACAAACTACTTATAGTCAGATATTGAACTTTTGGAACACCCAGCACAATTTTCTTTTTCATTTTTGTAATGAGAATGAGATACAGTTGTGCTGTGTTATCCAAGTTGGTCTCAAATTCCTGAACTCAACCAATCCTCTTACCTTAACCTCCCAGGTTACCTAGAATCACAGACACATCCCACAATTCCTTGGTCACGAACTTTATTTTTAAATGTTGAAGACATCTTAATATAAAATGTAAACAGTCCCTTAGCAGGAACAATAAAAAACAAATAATTGTAGCAATACCATTCTATAAAAACATTTGAAATGGCGGCTTGTGACAACTGTGTGATTTAAACTCTCAACAGAAATGAAATTTAGGAGAAACACAGAAAAAAAGAAAGACCAGTTGTCCCTATATTGTGAATCATTAAGAATTCTAAAAACTTCTATAAGTTGTTCCTACAAGAGGTCATCAAAATATATGGCAAATATTAAAAATGTTTTTGAACGGTTATTACAGTAAGAGACACATTTCTAAGAGCAATAGAATAAGTATGTTCCAAGTGAGGAGAATATTGTTGGTAGTTTAAGAGAGAATAATGGAAATGTATCTTATAATGTAATAGTTTTTTAAATTCAATCATTTGTCATATGTTTATCCCATCTTGTACATTCGAGATCTAGTTTGTTTGGAGAACTAAAATATCCCAGAAACCTATCTATTCATCCTTGAACCATTGTCTTGCCTGCCTGCTGGCCTGCCTGCCTGTATTTTGTTTTGTTTTGTTTTTTGTTTTTTGCCTTTTTTCCTTCCATATTTCATTCTTATTTTATTCAATTTTTCTTATATTCTAGGCACTGTACATAACTTGTGTACAAAGTGGGGAATTACAAATATCAATAAGTTATTTTTGACTTCACAGATCTCTTGTGGCAAGGACAGGCACAGAAAAGCTTGTTCTACTTCGGTGTGACTAGTGCTGTCATGTAAAAATGATAGCGAGCTTCCAAAACATCAAGGCTCTATATGGGTGAAGAAAAACACTACCTGGGACTGATATCTGTGCTGGGGTGTTAGCGGCAGGAAGGAGTTCTCCAGGAAGTGCTATGTATGGTAGGGCAGACAGAAAACATTGTATAGCCAGAGCACAAGATTACTTTGCCTGTTTCTGCTGTTTTTCTCAATTTTAAATTGAAGTAATTTGAAAACTGTCATTGTATTTAGTGTCTTATTGACTACCTCATATTAGTCATTAACCAAATTCTGTAGAACAGTTTGTCAGACTCAAATAAGATCTGAATGAATTTAGACTCTGAAAAATCTCTTACCTGATCAGTTCTATATATAGGATTTTTAAATAACTATTGTATAATTTTCCCCACCTCCATCTTGAAGCTTTAAGGAGTCTTATCAATTCTAATGGGCCACAACTTACACATGAAGCCTGCTGACTCTGGCTTATTAGGCCCTCAAGAACAATGTTAGGAAAGTCAGTAGCCTCCACAATGCTTTTTTTCCTCAAAAAGTTGATCAGGGTGAGAGGCTGGCTCAGCACATAGGAGGAAGCATCGGAAGACTATTCTTGGCCTTCTCTCTCAACCCTGGAAATTCCGAGCCACAGAAAATGAGAGAGTTGAGGGACAGAGATCTACTTGTTAGAAATACAGCTACAGTCACCCCAACTTAGATCAATAAGCAGCTACTCCCCCCCAGTCCTAGATGTATGATGCTTGCTCGTACTGTGTTCCACAGGACCATATATAAGTCAGCTTTCCTGCTCCTGAGACATGGTACCTAAAACATGCAACTAAAAGAAGAAGAGTTTTAATTTGATTTACAGTTTTAGGGGATTCTAGTTTTAAAGCAGAAGCATAGCAGAAGGGCCTGGAAGAGCAGAACTTCTCAGTTCATAGTGGCTAGGAAGGAGAAAGAGGGATGAATGCTAGAGAGAGCCCGGGACCGTACACTATAGCCATGCCATGCCTTCCTGACCTACACAGACACACCCCAAAACTGTGCTTCCTTAATCAGCTGCGCATTTATTGACCCAATTAAGGTGACATCTCAGAATTGGCAGTTACAAACCATAGTAATATCTTCCATCCCTTACCATCTTCTTACACTATAAGCTTAACCCCTTCTCCTACAGAATTCAGGCCCTGTCCCTAGCTACCCTTAACCCCTTAAATCTAGGCAGGCTGCTGAAGCAGCCCACACTGATGGTCAGTGGAAGAAGTGCTGTGTATTTTCCAAGACTACATTATCAAATGCTGACCATTGTTGCCTGGATTTTCAGGACACCCACCCCTGTGGCCCAACTCCCATATTGTAGAAGCCCATATTAACCTATACAAGGAGACCATAAGGGGATGCCATATGTAAGGGCTCCTATGAATAGCCCCAGTCACGTCCCAGCCAATATCAACTGTCAGACAGGAGCCAAAAAATGCCTCCAGATGATTCTAGTGCCCAGTCTCTGAGTAATTATTTTATTAGCATTTTATATTCTAAATTGACCTAATATACTTAACATAAATCTATATGATCTGGTATACTAAAAAGCTTACAGTATGGGTCTATAATGACTAATGTTCTGCTTCTGTTGTGTTGGGTGAATTTACATAGGATGTGCTCTTACATGAAATATCATCCAAAAACCTTTTTAAGAAAAATTCCTTTCTTCATATCTTCCCTGTTCACATCTAACGTGAGGAGAAAAAAAATCCCCTAGTCTAGTGAGTCTGCCCCCTCCTGAGATTATAATGCTTTCACCATGGCTAAGAATCTAAGAGCAATAAGTAGAATCCATTGAAATGATTTAAGGTAGCCCTTCCTGTCAGACTGTCAGCCTAGGATTGGAATTGGATGCTCTCCCTACCCCCTACTTCCTGAGTCTACCCAGCAGGACATGTCACTCCATTACCAACTTGGCTTCAGTATAACCACAAAGTTGCTTGTCATTCTCTATTTCTTGATTATCAACCTAGTAGAAGGGACTAACAAGTATAAGTTGCAGGAGATTAAAAAAAATTAAAAACTAGTATTTATTAAAAATTGGTATTTCTTTGATTGGGGGATAATGACAACCATGCACAAGAGTTTCCACCTTTGGTGACTGATAGCTTCAAACACTTTAAACCTTTGATAAGAATGCACAAAACTCAGTCTCTCATAAAGGGCTGATGGAATTATAGGACAGTATGGCCACTCTGGAAAAAAAAAATTGACAGTTTCATAAAACTAATATTATGCAACCTAGCAATCATATCCCAGGTATTTGTCATAGAGAAATCAAAATCTATACCCACATGAAAGCAATATACTATCATTTGTACAAGCTCTATTAGTAATAGCAAAAGCTGTTGACTACCAGAATGTCTCCCAGTAGGTAAATGGTTAAACTACAACACATCCATACCATCGAATAGTATTCAACCATAGAAAGGAAAGAGTATATACAACTTGGGGAACTCTGGGTTTAGTTTACTTTGTGCTGCTATAAAGAAAACCAAAATGATGATAATTTATAGAGAATAGAAATTGATGTATCATAGTTCTGAAGCCCAGAGTGTCCAAGATCAAGGCACTGGCAGGGTCTGTTGTCTGGATAGGCCTGTGTTTTCCAGAGGGAAGAAACACAGTTCTCACAAGGTAGAAGACAGAAGGGCAAGTGAACCAACTGCTGTATGAAGATTCTTCTCTAAGGGCTTTAATTCCACTCATAAGGAAGATGTTCTCCATTCATTTATTAATTTATTTACTTATTTATTTTTATTTGGTACAGGATTGCACTATGCAGCTTGGACTGGTAGTGATCCTCCTGTTCTCAGCCTCTCCAGCACTGGGATTATGGGCATGCTAAACACGCCCTGGAGTTCAGGGCTGGTGCAGCATGTGGTGCAGGGGATCAAACCCCAGTCCCTGTGCTTGCCTAAGCAGGTGCTTAGTCCACTGAGCTATGTCCCTGGCCCTAAGATGCTCCCCTCTCTGAATCACCTCTTCATGTTTTCCATAGTCTCACATCAGCAACACCTGAACTTTGGAGGGGATACTTTCAAAATACATATCTTAAGGGCAGAACAGTGAATGGTGAAACCAATATCAGGAGGCCAGAAAATATATGATTCCATTTAGATAATAATGTTGAAATGAACTTATAGAGATGAAGAGCAAACTCTTGAATGCCAGAAATTAGGGAAGGTGGACAGTTGGGAAGGCAGGTGTGACCACTAATAGATAGCATGAGGGAGATCTTTGTGGTGGAATAGTTCCATATCTTGATTGTGGTGGCTGGACAAATACACATGTGATAAAATGGCGTAAGACTATACATACGTTGCACGAAAGTCACGTTTCTGATTTGAGTATTGTACTCATGACATTAAGATGTAACCACTCATGGAAACTTGATAGACATTATACAGAAACATCTTTTAGAAACTGTGACATGGAAGGAAAAGGTGCAAACCAAAAAAAGAAAGTCCTGTTTCAAATACAAGAAAGCTGAAAAGTTGCTAGGACTTTCCATGGTTAGTCTTCAACTTGCAGAATATACTTATTGACTATGAATGGAAGATAGACAAAATTAGAGACTAGATCATACATATTGGAAAGATGTAAAAATAAATCTGAGCTGGCAAGCAGAAAGTGGGAGGTGAGAGGGAAAAATGAAAGAATGAATGACCTCCTCTTGTAACTGGAGTCGAGTGTCAGTAGTCAGGCAAAGTTCTGCAGACTGCTAACCACAGTGACAGAAAGCTGTGATTTTTATTGTTTTTGTTCTAAGACTTTTAAAAAATACCTAATGAGATGTTGGAGGTCTTACAAAAGGGAAAGGACCCTATCCTCTTTCCAGATTTCACTTTTCTATTCATAAGACTCCTATTTCTATTTTAAGACCATTCACAAAAGTAAGGAGAGAAGTGGAGTCATCTCTGTGTCAGGATCTAGTGCTGAACACTGGCAAAAAGCACTAAGGTCTTTATCCTTAAAGATGAAGCATCCAGTGGGCTCATCCTTTTGTCATAAGACAGACTCAGAGCTTCTGACACAATTGTGAGGTGTTTCCACCACCCTTAACATCTTTACATTCTGCCTTCTCCATCCATTTTTTCTGTGTGTGAGATTCTCAGTAACATACACACTTTGGGACCCACACATTCTACAGAATTAAAACTACTTCAAATTCATCTACAAATTTCATGACATCTGGTTTAGGTTTGGAAAATCTTTTCAATGGCTCTTAGCTCTGAATAAGATCAAAAATTAAAAGCCAGGGGTTTGAGTTTTCTTTTTTTTTTTTTTTAATTTATTTTTTGCTTTTGTTTTTGTTTTCCTTTTCTGAAAGTAGTTTAGCTTTTGGAGGTAACTGAGTTCTCAGAGTTCCAACTAGGAGAAGAGAATGGGTCTGAAAGTAAATAGAATAGGGAAAAGTAGAAGAGTATAGGTTAGGAGAAAGATGCATAGAACTCAGAGGCCAAAGGTTTCAAGTTGAGGTTGAGGGGGGCACTGTCTGGGTGAAGGACAGCTTCAAGTGTTTCATGTTTTTTCCTTTGCCTTGGCCAATCACTTAAAAAAACAATTTTGGAATCTGAAGTTCCTTTTTCTTTTACCAATAAAAACTGCAGGTTATTTGATATTACTGTTTTTCACTGTAAGGTGGTTCTCAAAAGAAATAATTCTGTTGTTCTAAATTATCCTTGGTGCATTCATGCCATTCAGAAAGTAGGGTCATGCGTTTGAAGTTTGTAAAAGTACATGAATGAAACAGAAGGGGCCAGAGAGGTCAAGTCATTAGATTTAGATTGACAAATCGTGAGAGCACGGAAATAGTAGGTCTTGGGTATCGCGTCGGAGCTTGTGACTGGGGCTCCCACCCAGGTGCTGGACCTTCTCCAGTGGTAAACTTGATGCCTTGCAGTTCCCGTGGGACAGAAGGTGTGGCAGCGAGATCTCTTCCTGAGTCGGTGTCTTGCAGACAAAACAGCAAGCGTGAGGAAAGTTCTTATCGGGTTTTGAAAACCGACCTTGACTATAGTTTGTCCAAAGAATGTTGATCAGAAAGAAACCTCTAGAAAGTCTTAGTCTTCAGCACCAACTGAGGAACTAACTTAGGCCTGTATCCTCCCCTTTGAACTTTCTGTGTTTGTTACAAGAAATGGCAAAGACAGATTGAAACAAGAACTAATTTTAAATAATAAGGCAAATAATCACCAAGGATAAAAGTTTTTTCAATAAACAGACACTCCAAAGATTCCTAAAAAGAGTTTCATAATCCTGTGATACAAAAAGAAATTTAGCATTCTGAGGCCTTAAAGAAACAGAAGAATAAGGAAATCAGAGCCAGGCCCAATTTAGAGCTTAAATTTTAAAGTCAAGGTCCACCAGGCCCCAGCAGGGGGTTAAGAGCTCAGAGAGCACTATTTCTCAGGTAGTCATGGTACAGAGGTTTCCAAGGTTCCCAGCTGAACGACCACAACTGTCCAGTGACACCTCAAAATCGCCATCACATTAGCCTCTCCTCTCCACCCCCACCATAGCCGCGGCCTTCACACTCAGCTATATTCCCATCCCTTTTTTATTTCTTATTTTCAGACAAGGTCTCACTAAATTACTAAATTACTCAAATAGAGGTCAAATGTTTGATCTTCCTGCCTCAGACTCCAAGAGGTCTGGGATTACAGGTGTGCGTCACTACGCCTACCTCACACGAACGTCCTCATAAGGCCAAACCAAATTTATTGCTTACTATTGTCAAAAGGAAAAGGATAACTTTACAGAATTTTAGCAACACATTGAAAGGACAAGGACAAACACAAACTACTTTTGAGTCATTTTCAAGTGTGCTATAAAGTGAATCATTTAATGTGGGGACGGGCTTAGGATTGATTAAATATCATGATATAATAGTTCAGGGCACAGAAAAGTTAGAATTTTGAGGTAAAGTTTTCAAAGAGCCTTAGATAATCAACAGCTAAGGCTGTCTGTTGAAAACCTGAGCAGTCTGATGTGTGCCTAAGTGGAGTTTCCAGAAGTTTCTAACATAATAAAATCCCAGATGGTGTCTTCTTGAGCCAGAGCTTCCTGCAATAGCAAGCTAATGTCAGTGACGATGGAGACATGATAGAAATTGGTAAACTGTTTTGCTTGCTGATTCTTCTGTTCTCAGAAAATTATTGTAGCTAATTGTGTATGGTTGCTGATGAAAAAAAGTAGCACTGTGTTGATTTTTGGGCTGCAGAAATGAAGACAAGAGAAAGTAAGAGTACAATTTTATCACATTGAGAGAAAAAAAGAGGGAACAGATGATGAACACTGTTAAGAGGTAAATCCTCATTTCTCCTATCAGAAAATCAGGAATAATTTCTAAATGTAGTAACCAAGAAAGAGTAACATATTTGGGAGGGGAGACAGCATTCTTCATTATAAGCCTTGTATTTTTTTAGCCACACAAATTTATTATTTTGGCAAATGAATGAAAAAAATAAAGAAGGAAGAGCTGATAAGAAATTGAAAAATAAGTAGAAAGGTATGAGAATAAGAGCTAGGACTCAAGAAAGTGTTGCTGATCTTCCCAGGTTTGAAGGAGCAGTGGGGGTAGGTGGCTGGGGAGAGGCGTGGGGGGAGGGGAGGAGCGGAGGCGAAGGGTGCTGGAGAAGTTCAGGCTGCAAAGAGGCAGCAAAGCAGGAGGCTCTGACAGTGACAGATGGGTGAGGTACGTGGGAGCCTGCATGCTGCCTCTTCCTCTCTCCTGCCCTCCCTCCCTCTCCACTTCTCCTTTTCCCCTTTCACTGATTGTAACACGGGCCTGAAGTAATTTTATTACAGTTTTTGGTGCATTCATTTATTGAATAGTTTCATGTTTCCTGTTAGTAATTGAAAAAGCAGATGAACCCAACATTTTCTGTTTCTCAAAAAAAGTATATATTAAACCAAATTGAGTTGCTTTTTATATTTCTGTGGTCTTTAGTTGACTTCACTCTGTGGCTGAGGGGCTTTGGAAGACTTGGCCCTCCCCCTCCCACCAGCCTCCACTTCTCCCTATGGTAAATGTAATCCTTTTCCTCATATGGCAGAATTTTTATTGTTTCCCTGGTGATTTGTGCTCTTCCATGACACTTGATTGTTTTAACCTACTCTAGCTTTTATCTGTGGTATCATAAGTTGATTATTTTTTCTTCTTATATATTTGTTCCAGTAAGGTATTAAGCAGGGACCTCATTCCTCCTGAAAACATAATCAGTTTTAATTTTTATCTAACTACCAATAATAAACACCTGAACTATGTGCCACCATAAGAAAATCCTAATTGGGTGAAATTCTGAAAGGTAGTTATTTACAAATATGACTCCTCAGCTTTATCAGACGAATGACAAGAAAAGACGAAGCAGTCTGTTCTCAAATCAGAAGCTATGATAAATTAAAGAGTTCAGTGCTCATGGAGGGCCTAGGGAAAGAAAGGCAGGTATTATGTAATATTATGTTTTATTAGAGAAATGTTAGCCTGGAAGCAGAGGCTACAAGGTCTACTTTCAGCCTTGCACTAACAGTCTGACTGTAAGCAATTTACTTTTCTCTCAGCTTGTATTACTTTATCCATAAAATAGAAATAATAACAGCATCTACAATATAATGCTATTTTGAGGATTAATTGAAATAATCAATATGTAGTACTTGGTATAGTGCTGGACATATAGTAAGCATTTAGCAAATATTAACCTTTTTTATCCTTATGGTTGTTGCTACTATAGATTCACTATTTGACTTCAGACAAGTGACTTTACTTATTTGGGCATCTGTTAGGACCAGTGAATTTTTATTTATCTTTCTTTTTGTAACACTCCAGTGTGGCTTTCTTCTATCTAAGATCCACCATTTACCACAAGAGCAGGGTGGTGCTCTGCAGAAAATGAGCATTCAGAAAAAACTTGTATTGTATCCCTAAGTAAGTAGTTAGCAGACATGCTTTCTAAAATTGTTACAGAGGGATGGGGAGATAGCTTGGTGGCATAAGTGCCTGCCTGGCAAGCACAAGGACCTGAGTTCAATCCTTGGTACTGCATGCTGTGCCAGCCCCAGGTTCCCTGAGCCAGTCACCAAAACTGGGAATGGTGGCATATGCCTGTAATCCCAGTGCTGGGGAGGCTGAGACAAGAGGATCACTATGAGTCTGAGCTGCTTAGCAAGACCCTGAACCAAATAAATAAATAAACAAACAAATAAATGATGTTTAAAAATAGAAGTTATTACAGAACAAGTTCAGTTATACTTAGATCTTAAGCAACATCAGAGACTACTAAGAATAAACTCTTCCAAATCATCCCCTAATTAATTGCATACACCCAGAATCTTATCCAAAGTCTTCCTTCAAAGGTTGCTCAGCCTGTTGGCTTAGTTTCTCTCCCGAAATGACTGGCTGCAGCCGAATGAGTCTGCCCACCTTTTTTCTCTGCTATCCCAGAAGAGAGTGAAGGTTAAAAGGAAGGTAGGCAAAGGCCCCTGCTCTTCATTTTAAGAATGGCTCTGCTCATCTTTATGGAGACTGCTGAGGCGAGATTGGTTCCAGAGGATCTAGAAACTGAACTTCCATCCCGTCCCGGGGTAGTGAGCTCTTGCCCTTCTTGTCTTCCCTGGATCTTAACAGTGTGTCACTGGTGATAGCTCCCAATAGTCCTTCCCATTTCCCTTTAACCGTTCGATTTAAATTGTAAATGACTTCTTGAAACCCCTCGTCTTAAATAAATAACAAATGTTCCATATGGTTTGGTCCAGAAGGTGCATAAATAATAATATTTTTTCCTTGCTTTTTGATTACTTAGATGCTGGGCAACTCTGTCAGCACCACTCATAGAGTTATTATAATCATGACCCATGATTGGCATTTTTTAGTATTGTTTCTTCTTTCAAGTTCTATCATTTCTGTTATTAATAGTTGACACTAAAGAGTTGGCTTTTTGTCTTTCCACTTCATAACACAGACCTCTCCAGTTATGCTTAGATCTTAATGATATGCTAACATATGCTAACATTTTTCCCTTTTTCGGTTGTTTTCTTTAACAAGTATTTTCATACTTCCTGTTCAGTCTCAGTGTCTCAAATGTGCCCACTTTGTATTGTAAAAAGAATATCACTGAGTTCTGGAGAAGTATAAAAATTGTATCTAATGTACTCATGGTAAGAGTTTATATAGGGCTGGCAAAATAGTTCAGTGGATTAAAGCACCTGCGTAGGCAGATGCAGTGGCCAGGCGTGGTGCACATGCCTATAATCCCAGCTCTTGGGAGGCTGAACACAGGCGTATCACCACGAGTCAGTCTACGTGGTGAGACCCTGCAGACCCTGTACTAAAATACAAAAAGCAAGAGTTTTTATAGATTGCAGCACAAAATTATAAGTTATTTTTCACAAATACAAAAATTAGTGAAAGAAAAGAATATTAACTCATTATCAGATTTCACTGGAAACAAACATCAAAGACAAATACAATGTTCTAAACTAAAAAGCATACAAAATATAGTTGATATAAAACAAACAGATGTACAAGGTTATCTCGTGCAAATAAGAATCAGCGAGATGAAATGACACATTCCCGAGTCACGCTGCCTGAGTGGCGCTGGAGGTAAACTGTTAAGTGTTAATTTAATAGAAAACTCAGGCTAACTCCTACGATGAGGTAGTACTTATTTCTGACTCCAGTGCACAGAGGGCTCATCCTTCCTTAAGGGGTTTGCTGCAGGCCTGAATCCTGCCCAAACGATTTTTGAGTGAAGTGGACAGAAGGAGTTAACTCTGGTATCAGAATGGCTCCAAGCTCTTTTGCAGTGTCAGGGTACCTAGAGCTACTTCCTTCTGGGGCTTCTCAAGGAAATCTCTCGCTTTCCTCCTTGCACAGAGTCTTTTCCTTTTAATTAATCTTCAGTTATAAAAGTGATATGTGAATAATGATTCTTGAAAAACCAATATCTTCTAACTAATAGGGTGTGTATCTTCTATTCCTAGTCTTATGGCTCTCTCACCTGCACGTTATTTGGATATATATTCTTCCCGATTTCATATTCATATGCACATTTTGGAGATCTTAACGTATAGAGAGCCACCTCATTTTTTTTAAGTGCTGCATTAATTCACAGTAGGGCTACACATTGCTGTGGTTAACAGTTCCCTTTGTGACAAATAGTTAGGACACCTCAGTCTTTAAGAAATCAGTGTGGAGATTCCACAAAAAACTAGAGTTTTGTGGGTTCAAATCCCATTCAACCCAGCTATTCTTGTTCTGGGTATTTTTCCAGAAGAATTGAAAACAACATACCACAGTGATATGGGCACCTATGTTTATAGCAGCACAATTTGTCAAAGCTAAATCTTGGAAACAAACCAAACGCCCACCAGCTGAGGAATGGATAAAAAAAGATGTGGTGTTTTTATACAATGGAGTATTGCTCAGCTATAAAGAAAGTTAAACTTTAGGCTTTTATAGGTAAATGGATGCAACTAGAGACTATGCCCATAAGTAAAATAAATCAGACCCACATGTGTAAACATTGTACGGTCTCTGGAGTGTAAGAACCTGAAGGAGTAAATAAAATCTGGAAGGTACAATAGATACTGTGAAAGTAAAAGAAATTGTTCAAAGGAAAGGAAAAACTTGCATGAGGAAAAGAAAAAAAGAAGGAAGGAAAATATCTATGTACATACCAGGATAGGTAGGATAAATGTACTACTGATTTCTATTTGTTTATCAAAGGAAGTCGTTAATGCTTACCAATTTTATTACGACAGACTTTGCATCCTTATATCTGGTAATCTGCACAACTACTTTGAAGACAACAATGTACAAAATAACAACCACTGTTGAATTCCTACCATCTTGTTTTCTGAAATTCTGAAAAAATTTTCTGAAATTCTGAAAACATTTCTAATGTTTTTTATTATTTTTTTAAATTTTTTTTTAGTTTTGCGGTACTGGGGATTGAAGCTCAGGACCCTGCACTTGCCAGGCAGGTGCTTACTCTACTGAGCTATCTCCCTGGCCCCGTTTTTTATTATTTTTTATTCTCTTTAAAAGCAGGAGAACAAGAATTATAGTAGTATTAAGTAAAAGAAGACAGCACCAAGGACCATGTAGTGTATAATTCCATTTACATGGAGTGTCAGAATAAGTGAATGTGCAGACACAGAAAGTAGATTAGTGATTGCCTAGACCTGCAAGTTGTGGGGAAACTCAGAGAATAATGGCTGAGGAGCTGAGTTTCTTTTTAGGGCAATCAAAGTGTTCTAAAATCTCAATAAAGCTGGAAAAAGAAAAAAAATCTTTTTAGGTATGCTTTATCAGAGCTAATTAGATTGGAGGCTGTCTCCAAGGGTTGCCCAGTGATGCTGGTGGCTTTTCACTTCAGCTCCTCCACGACACAACTATGTATTCTGAGACTCACCTTCATATTAGCAAGGACATTTTTAGATTTAAGCCATAACCTTTGTGACCCCTGGCCCTTGTGAAAAAAGCTGAGAAGATAGATTCCACTCTATGTGGTTTCCACTATATATTCCAAGACCAAGAGTCAAACAGAAATATTCTCACTGTTTTATCTATGGTCGTAGAACTGAGAAGAGCAAACCCATCTTCTTTAACTCTCTCCAGAGTGGGTTCTGCAAAGACTCCTTCAGTTGCCTCATAGTAAAAATAGGCTCTTTTGATAGAAGGCACTAAAGGCTGGTCTCAGGCTCACCAATAAACTGGAGCACTTTCTACCTCATGTGCACTAAAAGCATCTCTGCAAGATTTTCTACAATAGAAATGATTCCAGATTACCTCCTAGCCTTTAGCTGAAATCAAACGTAGCATTTGTTCGGTTTCACATCTGATATATCCTCCATCTGAGTACAACATATTAAATGGATTTTTGGAGAAGGGAGATACAATAGGAGCTTGCTCTGACCACTCCATGAACTGACCCGGGATTGCGGTACTTTCAGGACCAGCACGCCCCCACAAGGGGAAATAGGTGGTTACACATATCAGACTCAAAATAAAAGAAAGAAAAAGAAATTCTTTCTAGAGTTCATATAGCTGACTCAAGGGTCTTAACAGTAAGTGCTGCTATTACATTTTTAAAATAATAGTAACAACTAATAATAAAATGCCACTTATTGAATGCATAATATACACCACTGCACTAGTGAATTCTCCCAGTGACCCTTCAGAGATAGCATCTTTTTTTACCGTTGAGGAACATAAGGGTAAGTAACTGGCCCAAGGTTACGCACATCTGTTGCCTCAGAGCTAGTGCCTCTTCAGCTATCTCCTATATAGTACCACGCTACATTCTACTTGTTTTTCCCTAGAATGTCATACTAAGAATCTCAGAGCTCTCTTAATCCGTTCATCCTTGCCTCGTGTACCACTCCCCGCAGGTGCTCAGCATATCGCTGGTCCTTTATATAGAAATGTTCTCAGAGCCCTCTGCTTTACTGTCTATGCAGCTCTTGCCTGAGCATGTACCACCTGAAGCATATGAGCCTTGTCAGAGGAGTTCCCACAGGAGGCATGTAAAACCTCTAACTCCGAGAAGGGATTTTCATTTTAAAAAGAGGATGTTAGGAAGGGCCTAAAGGGAAATGTTAGGAAATTAAAATCTGTGGAATCAGCATGAAGACTGCTTACGGATTTCATTAGTCATGGAAGGCGAGTTCACTCTCTAGAAAGACGAAAGTGAAGAAAGGGAGAGGATGCAACTGGCAGAATGTGAATGGCAGGTACGCGAGTTTGTAAAATACCTTCACAAGGAGGACGCAACCCCGTCATCCAATCTGTGTGAGCATGTGTGAATCAGTGCAGGAAAGAGAGAATTAGAGCAAGTGGTCAAAGCAGAAGGATGCACACTGAAATGTAACCACGTGTTCACAGACAGGAGTAAAGCTGACCTCTGGAACGTGCAGGTGCTATCTCCAGAGAAAATATGAATCATCCACCATGACATCTCACCCCAGCGAAAAGGAGATACTACGCGTGGAAGGTTTTTTGTTTTGAAATTTAGAATAAGACGGAATAAGAAAAGAAAGGAATATGGGAATCCTTTTGCTCTGAATTATTTTATAGAACTCCAAGGACTTCCTATCCCCGAGTAGGTGGAGAGCACAGTGACTAAGCGAGACTTACAGCTATGAACAGAAATCTGGCGCTGCCAGTGCCTGAAATGATTCAGGCTCGGCCAGTGGTGGCGAACCAAGGGCACCTGTGCCACAGCGAGCTGTTTGCTGTCATTAAAAGCTCCAACAGTGTGCCATCGCTGGGCGAGGCCTTCAGACCCTCAACTTGCCTGGCAATTATTTTGTGTGAGATTTTTATGGAACTTTGTTTTGGAATTACCTTTGAATGCCTTTCTTCTCCTCACAGTTTCTTAATCTCATGAACTAGGTCAACAATTTACAAATGCTGAAATTTTGAAATTGGAGTCAACCTTTGGAGTAAGAAATAAGTTAAGATTTCTCTGGACATGTTGGACTCATAAGTCAGTTCATTTTCCTGTTCTTCACTTCTTTTGTAACAGAGATAATAGCGTTTGTTAGCTAGTAATGTCAAATGCTTTTTTAACATGTAAAAATTATTTCACTCCTTTGAAACTCACTCAACTATCATTCATTAAATATTGATCTCTTTTTTGCAAAGTCTGTGCAATGTGATCCCCATACTTAATCCATAGGATTATTGTACCAAGCAGAAAATGCACCAAACATTGATATACATTAGGTATTTCTACGTTAATTTCTAGAAATATCTCTCTTGGAATCCAACTCTGGAATTTCCTGACTTTTCAAAGTTTAAACAATAAATCTTCCATTCCACTAGGATAACTTAATGCCTTTATTTGCCTGAATTCTATTTTTAAAAGAGAGTTGTACAGTCTCACTGCCTTTAGTGAGACCATTAGAAGCATATGTCATTAGATTTATACACTTGAGATTTTACACAGTACAGTACTAAAAACTTTAAACATGTAATAGTTAACACTATGTAGTTGAAAACAGAATCTTAGAAGAAATTGTATTTTTAAAATTAGAATGTATCATTTCAGTTTTTGAGCACAGAGTCAGGAGACACAGGTATAGTTTTAAGGAGGAGACTCCAGTTGACTTATATGGCCATAGCCAGGATCACATTGAAAAAAGAGCCTGTATTGTGCTTGCTATATGAGTGGATCTGCATTAGTGAGTAGGGGATGAGTAGATAAAGCAATGTATTGTGCTACCAAGTCAACCACTACCTACTGACTTTCATAGTCTATTGACCAAATCAAGCAAAGAGAAAGAAGCAGGAAATAGGGAAGGAAGGAAGAAAAATGGAAGGGAGGGAGGAAAGAAGGTCCCCACAATATCTAGCATGTGCATGAACAGTTCAAACCTGTTTTGTTATTAGATCATTATTTAAAAAAAAAAAAAAAAAAAAAAAACCTTCTTTGAGTACCTGTTGGGTACACAACATGCTATGTGGGCCATAAAAGGCAAGAGAAGTCATACCGTACAGATAGCACCAGGAAGAACAAAATCATAGGCCACAAGCTGAACACAGAAAGTAGAATAAGGTTCTTTAGAGGAAGACTTCCTTCAAGGGGAAGGAAATAGTAGATCTGACTTGGGAAGAGGCAAGAAAAGAATATCTTGGGATAAGGATTTCACTTGCCAGAAAACATCCTTGCCAAAACCTGTGGACATCCTGCCTGGAGTATAATAAGCATGATGTGAGGAGGCTGGAGATGCTGGTAATGTATAAAATAGTTCTTAACACTTACATGGGCTCTATGGAGTCATGTTGGGATCCTAACAAGGATAATAAAGTAAGCGGAAAAGGTGTAGAAGAAAGGTTCTTTTGTGGCAGCTATTTGAGAACCACTGGCATGGAAGGATCCAGGAGACAGGAAGGTAGCTTGGACATCTGTCCTATGTTGAGATGGAGATGAGGCGGCTGTCCTGAAAGAGCTGAGTGTCCTTCAGGTGAAGCAGCCCCTAAGAATGGTATTGCTAGCACCCTTCTTTCACTATCTCATCTCTGCCCCATAGATCCTGGATCCTGGTCTCCTGAGGGACACATTTAGCACAGGTTTCATAAGTGACTGAAGAGAAGAAACCAGGAAAGCTTTCATGAGTCAAATTTAAAAAGATGAGTTGAATTTTTTTTCCATAAATTTATTGAGAAACAAATAGCAATGAGACAGTTTCAAACCAAACTGGTAGGACAGTTTCAATAATTAACACATTGTATACATTCTTCCTAGTGGTTAATTG
>NW_004524586.1:6103748-6114966 GCF_000260255.1 Octodon degus | reverse complement strand
AGAGGCGAGAGGAGGGATGGAAGAGGGGAGAGAGGGAGGGAAGGAGGGAAGGAGAGAGAGAGAATATGGATTTGGAGAGACAGAGGTAGTATTTAATCTTAGATTAAAATTGTGAAGAAAATGATGCCTGGTGTGTTATGGCCCTTCACAATAATATTTATAATTTGAATTTATAATTATATTATGGTTATAATTTACATTTTAATTAAGACTGAAGAAGAGCAAAACAATGGAAAGCTAACTAATTTGAACTATTTTTATAGTGGCTTTATTATGGTATAACTCATCTATCATAAAATTCACCCTCTCAAGGTATATAATTTAGTAGGCTTTAGTATATTCACAAAACTGCAAACACCAACACTATCTAATTGTAGGGTGCTTTCATCTCCACACCCATTAGACTGACTGATTTCTGATTTAAAATTTACAAATGCAATATGTTGAGGCTCTGCCTGCAAGGAATTCTGTCTTCCTTAGCTGGATAAAAGCCTTGAATGATTCCCATTAATCTTCAGGTCCTATGTTGTTGCTGCTCTAAGGAAAAACATCCCAGTGTGGGTAGACTGTGGGTGGAGGGGGGTCAGAAAAAGGACCTGGAGCTCAGCAAGGAAGTGTACAGAAGTGACCTCAAGGAAGAGAAAGGAGTTTGGGGGTTCAGAGAAGAAGAGAAGTCAAGTCGTGTTGCACAGATAACAGGAAGCACTTTTCCCAGCAGCTCCGTAACCAGAGTCTTAACGACAATCTCACAATTGCTCTGTCTCCATGGTCCTCTGGGACTTGACTGAGTAGGAAGTGACTGCCCTTTTTCTACCAGTTGCCCTGAACAGTCCTCATCTTCCCTTGTCTGCCCCAGTTCTCACTTTGAGCCAGGCCCCGATCTAGGTGTGTCATGGAATCCCCATACTAATGCACAGAAGTAGAGAGGTTGTACCCTATTTTGCTAGGTTAAAGATCTTAACTTCATAGAAATTAAAATAATTTGCTCAGGATCATATACTTAATAAATGCCAGAGCTGATATCAAATCAGGATTTCAACAAGGACCCATTTTTCTTCTGGATCTTTGCTGTCACTGCCCCAGTGATATCAACATCGCTTCTTCAAAACAGCTCAATCCTCCTGACAGTCCAAGGCAGAGAATCAAGGTACAGGGAAGAGTTGACTACCCAGATGATAGAACTACTGTGATACTAAGGATATAAATAAAAAATAAATAACTTTTGAACCTACACTACTGTTTTTGAGAGCTATGTAATCTTCCAGCAGTGTCTTTTCAGCATCAGCCCTTTGCACATCTGGCATGCTTGATCCCAGATGTGTGATTTTCATCCCATGAGGTTGGGCCGTAGCACCGGGGAATCCTGCAGACTCAGCTGTGCTCTCAAAGGCCTGTTTCTTGACTAGACCTGAAGGAGGTGGCTAGTGGTGGTTTTGTAACTGCTGATTTATTACCACTTCCAGTCATAGACAAGTGCTACCCACTATGGTACACACACACACACACACACACACACACACACACACACACCATTTGGAGAGGAACCCAAGAAGGAAGCACTCGTAAGACATTACCATGGATTTCTCTTTCCCCCAGATCAACTGGTCTGACTTCCCCCTGTTGCCTCCTCTGCCTGTGGTCTGTCAGCTGCAGGTGATGACAAGGAATATTTCAGACTCTTTCCCCATCTGCTCCAAACACCAGGAAGCTGCAGGCCTGCTTCCCTCCAGGCCAGCTTAGAAATCCTGGTGTCAGGATAAAGCAGACTTCCAAGAGCCAACCACAGAACATTTAATACCTGTGCAAACCCCACGTAG
Source organism: Octodon degus (assembly GCF_000260255.1). NCBI lineage: Eukaryota > Metazoa > Chordata > Mammalia > Rodentia > Octodontidae > Octodon > Octodon degus. The sequence continues at coordinate 6,113,149 of NW_004524586.1, read as the reverse complement.
AATTCATATGCCATGGGGTCATGGCTTTATGAGTGTTTCCATGACATGGTATTATTACGCCCCAGATCTCTCACCTCATATGTCACTCAAGCATTCCCTGTCAGGAAACCAAGGTCTAAACATCCAAAAAGAAGATTAATATTAGAAAGACTAAAGGAGTAAAGTTCACCCAAGCATATGGTTCAGCTCAGAAGGGATGCATGTGAGCCTCCTCCCTGTCCCTCACCCCTGCCTTGCACCTCATCCTGTCTCGCACTCTAACAGGAATCCACTTCCAGCGGTACTGCTTGGGCTACCTGCACCGGAATCGCAAGGAAGCTTTTAAGAAATGCAGATTCCTGGGATCATAATTTCTGGGCTATGACTTTGCAGTCTGCATTTGACTTGCTCCCTGAGGGACTTTTATGCACTGCAGATGACATTATTTCCTCCCTAGAAACAGAGCATCTACCAGTTTGAGTACATTTACTGCTATAGAACTCATTACTCTCTTAAGCAGGTAAGTCCAGTGAAATATACTGGTAATGAGGAAAAACATATTTGTCATTGAGCTGAATTTGACTTTCCATAGTTTTTAGCCATTTTTCCTCTTCCTTTTAAAGTCACCTCCCATCCAAGGAGAGAGCCTCTAACTCAGACTCTTCCGTGTCCCGTCTCAAGAGACAGATAACTGAAACTAACTGCTGGAAGCAGTGTCTCCAGGAGCAAGCTTTCCCACAGCTCCTTGGTGCATACGTCTCCCTCACAACCCCTCTGGCCGTGTGGACAGGTCACCAGTGGCCTGATGTGCTGTGCTTGCACAAGGGCTCAAAGTCAATGGGGAAAAGATCCACCAACAGAATTTGACTTTTTAAAAAATGTGTAGTTGCTTATCTGCATTTAGGTCTTCCACATGGCTCCTCAGACAAAACATGTAATAGAAGAGCTGTGGTTTGCAGGATACTGGAGAGGTTCTCCGTCCTGTGGCCTCCCATGCATGTGACCTAGTGGCCAAGATCTTCTGTTCAGAAATCATACTTCATGGTAGTCTTTGCTCTTTCAAGACCATCTCTGCTAAAATAAAAAATACCCACTAAAATCACAGATTTAAATAATAGAGCCAAGCCCTGAGTTGTAGCCTTGGCTATGATGATGTCTCTCTGCAAAACTTGAGTTTGCTTTCTGAGCCTCAAGTTTTTCATTTATTAAATAGGAATAATAACTTTCATTGACCACATCACATGGAGGTGAAGAGTTAAGAAGAAAATGTCTATTGCATATATTTTAAAGCATTCTGAAAGTATTCTCTCATAAAGCAGTGTCCAACCAGTCAGGACACTACAGCCAAGGGTTTTGTCCAACGGTAATCTTGCAGAAGGCCTGGAGTTCAGCCTCTGGACTTCAACCTGGACAGGTTCTGCCTGCAAATTCTTAGGTGAGGTGCTCCCTGTCTCCTCTTCCTCCTTCTCCTTCTCTTCCTTGTCCTTCTCTTCTTCCCCTTCTTCCTCTGCTTCTTCCTGTCTCTCTCCCTCTCTTTCTCTCTCTGTCTCTGTCTCTGTCTATCTCTCTCTCTCATTTCTTCATCTACAAAATAAAGATGTATGATAATTCAGATTTTGTGAAAATTGAATGAACTAGCACGTGTGCAGCCTCCCCAGTGTGTCTGCTACATATTAAGTGCTTTACAAATATCATCATCCTCACTGAGTAGAAAGCAGGCAAAGAAAGACACTGAGCTCAAGCTTTTGCCTGGTCAGGCTTCTGATGCTCTTTCCTCTATTCCAATAAACTGACAGCAAAAGTAACAGCTTAAGAGTATAAAGTTGTTGTGCAGACATCATGACCACTTCTTCCTTTCTTCTGCAAATGGTAAAATGGTGTGAACAATACTAGGGACTGCCGTACAAGAGGGAGACTTAAATTCCAGTTTTCCCAGTATTATCCCAGTTTATTCTATGTAAATGTCCTACTTTGGATGATAATTTGTAGTGTTGCCCAGACATTAGAATTTCTGGAGGAACTTTCAATAAGGGCTGGAAACATTAAAACAGGTTACTGAGAAAGCTTGTGAAATTTTCTTCCTTGGAAATATTTAAAACATGCCCATCTGGCTGAGATGATTTAGAACAACTGCAAATAAGCGTTCGGTTATAAGCCCCTAAAATGCTTTGTTTGGTTTAGTTTAACTAGACTGCCTTGCCCTGCCTCCAGGAGGTACGTAGGTAGTAAAATTAATGGAAACAACATTCTTAACTACTTAATTTGCCAAACAAAAATTGCTTTATGCTGTGGGCTGGTGGATGCAGATGAACAACCATTATGAGTTTGTAGCTAGTAAAATTCTGCTTCAGACTGTAAGAAAGAAAACACTGTAGTTAAGAAATTCTTCAACAATTACAAATTTGAAAGAAAAATATACTTGTAGGATACTACACAAATTGTAACAATATTAACAATGTTTTAAGTTCTTTATTAACTATATTAACATGTTTATTCTCAAAGAATTCTGTAAATTTAGAACTACAATTAAATATATTTACAAGTAAGAAAACTGAATTACAAAGAAATAAAGAATCTGCTTGTGTTAATGGCAGAGTCAGAATTTGTCCCGGGCAGTTTGAATACAGAGCATATTATCTAAGCCACTAGCAAAGTACTTCTAGGAAGAGGATAGTATTTTGGTTTAAGTGACGATGGTGAGAGGACCCAAACACACAACTAATTTTAAGTCCATCTTAGCTGGCTGCTAGTGCAAGCACTTTTCTTTGCAGTTGAGGAAACAAAATGGTTCTTACTAAGGAAAATAATATTTATTAAATTTGGCTCTTACTCTTTATGTATATAGGAAAGGAATGTGTCATTAGTTCTGTTTTACAGTTAAGTAAAAATTGGTCTCAGAACAATTACACTTAGAAAACTTACAAGTTTGTTCAGGCTTCACAGCAAAACAAGAACAGGAGCAAGATTCCCACTCAGGAATTCCGTCCAATGCTGAAAGCTGGTTTCTAGTATCTGTGCAAAGTATCTGTGGCTAACATGAAGCTAAACAATTGTGTCACAAACTTCAATGCAGAAAATGACCTAGTTATGTGTGTGTATCTGCATGTGCAAAATTGCACATGGATGTACAGAAAAGGAATAAGAAGGGAGTCTTATACAGCTAAAATGTGGAATTCGCACTGGAGCCCTCGGAAGGAAGCTTCTCTTTCATATTTAGTCAGTCTGCCAGACTGAGAAAAGTGTAGGTCGTCACCACGGGTTAAAGGAGACCCCAACGAGTCTAGGGGCCAAGTGGCCATGTACACCTTCCACGTGCACACCTTCCAGCACATGCACAAGAAGAAACATCTATACTCTTCCACTGGTTTTGCCAAATTCACCATGAAATATTTGGAGAGATGGAAGACCATGTCTGCAAAGGAAATATTAAAGTTCGAAGACATAGCAGAAGCTGATAAAGTTCTCTATGATGGGGAACAAACTTTTGTTGCTCTCAAAGGTAATTTTAAAACGGAAAGAAAAAAATAATCTGATGTTCTCAAAAGACCACCATCTACCTTCTTGTTTTATTCTGAACATCATCCAAAAATCAAAAGCAAACACCAAGCCTATCCACTGGAGATACTGTGCAACAGTAGGGAATAACGGAGTGAAAGGTGGCCTGCACTGCCAAAGATAAGCAATCATATGAATAGAAAACAGCTAAGCTTCAGGAGAGATATGGAAAGGATAGTGGTGCATACTTTGCCAAGGACAAAAGTGAAACGAACAGGAAAGAGTCCTGACAGAACAACAGGCTCAAAGAAGAAGAGGCCAGAAGATGAGCAGGAGGAGGAGAGGGGGAAGTGGAGGGAGAGGGGGAGGAAGGTAAAGACGCAAATGAAGACTAACCGCCAGTCCTATGACATGTGGAGTGTGCGTGTACTCTCAGGCGATTATTTGCTAAGAGTGTGAATATAGGTGCAGCTCAAATTAGTTTTAATGTAAAAACTGCATAGATTTGTGTATACCTGTAAAGGTTCTTTGTAAAGAAAATACTTTTTAAAATCAGGTTGTAGGGTCTTAAAGAGCTACTATATACAGTTAAATTTTAATATTAGATGGTACTAAATATTTGATGGTCTCTTAAACATCTTATATATGGCACCATATTAGACTTTGTACCTAAATGGTAGTAAATTTGGGGTTTTTAGGATGTTGTATTCTATGAGTTTAAAAATAATTTGTAAAGAAATTATGTATATTTTAAAAATAAATAAGATGTTCATAGTGGTCATCTCCGGGTGGCAGAACAATGGATGACTTATTTATATAGTTCTCACAGTTTTCAGTTATAATTTATATGCCATACCACTCACCTATTTAAAGAGTATAATTAACAGTTTTTAGTATCTTCACAAAGTTGCCAACACTCAGTTTTAGAACATTTTCATCACCCCAGAAGAAAGCTCATCAGGGCCTCTGAGATAGCGCAGCAGACTGAACGGCTGCTTAGGCAAGCTCAGGGCCAGGTTTGCTCAGGTACCACACGTAGTGCTGAGCCTACCACTGAGTCCAGGCGTGGTGGCGCACACCTGCAATCCCAGCCCTGGGGAGGCTGCAAACAGGACAATCACTCTGAGCCCAATCTATGTAGTGAGACCCTGTACCAGATACATCAAAAAAAAAAAAAAAAACCTTATAATTGTAAACTCTTGGAACTTGTTTGAATCCAACCATCCCTAGCCCAGGTAACCACTGCTGTACCTTTCTTGCCAATTCATATTAATTAATTTTTTAAAAATATGATCTTTTGTCAGTGATTTGTTTAACTTAGTATTTTCTACATGTTATAAATGTTTTTACTTACTTTTTATTGCAGAATAACATTCCATTACATAAATATGGCGTATTTATCTATCCATGAGTTCATGGACATTGTGAGTTGTGTCTACTTTTGGCTATTATGAACATTCATATTCATGTTTATGTAAGAACATATGTTGTCATTTCTCTTAAGCATATGTTTAAAAGTTATATTGCTGAGTCACATGATGAGTGTATCTGTAGCTTTTTGAAGAGCATATATGGCAAAACCTTGCTTTGTAAACATACTTCATTCCAGAAACATGTTTGTAATCCAAAGCATTTGCATCAAAGCAAATTTTTCCATAAGAAATAATAGAAACTCAGATGATTAATTCCACAACCAAAAATATTCATACAAAATGATTAGTAGCAGAATACAAAATATTAAAGAAAATATAAAGAGAAATAAATTAACTTGCACTTACCTTTGAAAACCTTTGTGGCTGGCATGAGAGAGACAAGAGAGAAGAGGGCTGCCATGTAGGATGACTTCCACTATCACTAACAGAAACATTCTATCTTTTGGCTCAATGGAATCTTTTCTATTTCATTCAATTTTAACAAGGAACCTGTCCAATAATACTTGGTTTTGCCTCTTTTCAAGAATTCCATGGAAATGTGACATTGCATTGTCATTAAGCAGATCCATTTCTTCTAGCCTTATTCCAATGGTGCTTTTCTACAAAATGTTGCAGTTTCCCACATTCACACATCTCTAACCTCTCTCTTTCTTTCTCCCTCTCTGTTCCTGTCTGTCCATCTGACTCTTTCTCTATCTGTGTCTCTCTCTGTGTCTCTCTCTGTCTCTCTCTGTCTCTGTCTCTCTCTGTCTCTGTCTCTCTCTGTCTCTGTATCTCTCTTTCTCTGAGACAGGGTCTGGCAATGTAGTTTAGGCCCATCTTGAACTCACCATGTAGCCCAGCTAGCCTCAAATTCCTCCTGCCTCAGTCTTTTGAATTCTGGGATTATAAATGTGTTTCACCATGCCCACCTTTCCCTAATCTCATTTGAAGTGAAGGATTCACCTCTTTTTCTCCTCTTCCCTTTATAAATATATAGATATTGGCTGGGTTGTGATCATGTGACCCTCAGCATCACATCTTACTCATATTGCAAGACATCACATGTGTATCAAATTAAAAGTTGTTAGAATTTTAATTTGTGGGCCAGTGAGATAGTTCAGTGGACTAAGTGCCTGCTTAGACAAGCGCAGAGACTGGGGTCTGATCCCGGCACTGCATGCTGCTCCAGCCCTACCCCTGGGCACACTGAGTTGGCCACCGAGACTGGGCATTTTGGTGCATGCCTGTACTCCCAGTGCTGGGGAGGCTGAAAATAGGAGGATTGCTAGGAGTCCAAGCTGCATTGTGAGACCGTGTACCAATTAAATAATAATAATAATAATAATAATAATAATAATAATAATTTTAATTTTCTCATCTTTTTTCCAGAGATGGTATTTCATTTATTCATTTGTTCCCATCTCTCAAAACTCCCTCCCCTCATTTTTCTAAAATAACACCACAATGAGAAAGATGTTTGTACAAAAACTACTCATTATTCCCCCCTCACAAAATTGGGTGGCTGTATTACAAGAATGAAACCAGATTAAAGACAAAAAAAAGAAAATGTCACTTATTCTGAAACATAACAGTGCTAAATTCAGGTATTTTGTAGATTTCTAGCATAATAAAAATATTTCCACCTGCATGTTTAAAATTAAAAGTGATCACATGAAAGACCTGAGGTTATTAAAAGGGACCACAGTAAGAACCAGAATTTTATTTTCTCTCCAGGACTCCAAGGGAAAAGGAAACATTTGGAATGAGTTTCCTTTGGGAAAGACTAGAGGAAGTAGGGAAAACCCTGGCCAGTCCTGAAAGGGCCTGGGGTCTCCCTGGAAGCAAACTCCAGGAGGAACAAGCTCGTTTCCATTTCCACCCAGGAATCGAGAGCAAATGTGTGAGAGGAACAGGTCTCCTTGGTTCCACTATTCTAGTACTGTGATGATGACCAGGGCTTCCTGGTAGAGACAAACCTGAGGGTCTGAAGGCAAATCTTAATTGTGGCTTTACTTTTTGCTTTTTGCTATTAAAGGAAGAAGTTCTAAGGTGTTCCACAAATACCTCCCTATACCCTCTCATATGTAAAGCTTTAGAAAATATATAGAAAATGGTATCTGAAAGATGTTCTACCTTGTGTCCTGAGTCATACAACTGCCGCCTGAGAACGTGAAGTGGAGGGGCCAGGCGCTCTGGAGGCCACATTCTTTTGCTAGCACTTATAGAGCAAGTGCTTGCAATCCAGGGATTTACTGAATATTGTCCCTTATTTTATTTTGTGGTACTAGAAATTGAACGGGCCTTCATACTAAGCTACTCCACTCTCCTTTTTATTTTTTTATTTATTTTGAAGCAACATCTTGTTAAGTCACCAAGTTGCCCAAGCTGGGCTTGAACTTGAGCTCCTTCTGCTCCTCTTGCTTCATAGAACCAGATCAGCAGGAACTACTTATGTGATAGACCAGGGAAAGTTGTCTTAAAATTAGAAGTTCCATACCATGCCTCACATGAAATCAAATTATCCAAATAGAAAAAAAGAAGTAGAATAAAATATACAAAGCTAATCTTCAACAGAGGTTGAAACACATATAGAATCATTTAGTTGTTCATATTATAAATATGTGAAATATATATATATAATATATATTATTCATTTGTTCCTATCTCTCTCTTGTATACATTACTATTATATACAAGAATGGACTAGTAGATTTGAAGTCAGAAGACCTGATCACTGATTTTTCTACGCAGCTTTGAAGGATTTATGTGAGAATCAAATACTTGTAAAGGATCAAATACTTTGTGCTTGTACATGACTGTCCAACTTTAAAGTTGTACGTATAGGGCTGGGGAGATAGCCCAGTGGAATAAGTGCTTGCCTGGTTGAACTCAGAACAAGGTCTTGAGTTCAATCCCTGGTACCACCAAAATAATAATAATAATAATTAATAATAATAATGATAATAATAATGAAGTTGTATGTAGAAAGAGTGATGTAAGGGAGGCATCAACCTCTCCTAGTGGGCTAAGAAAAACATACTCAACACAGAAAAAGAAATCTCTGAGAAAGGGGGCAGCTATGTGGAAACAGGAGCAGCCTTTGGGCTTTGGGCTTGGGATACTCAGGTTTCGTTGGGAGATCCTTAGGAGGACAGGGCAAAGGACTACCCGTGACGTATATCTTAGGCAAGTGACAAGCTCAGTGTGGCTTTGCTCATGCCTCCAGCTGCTTATCAGAATGAAATTTGCTGAGAAAGAGAAAACAGCTTATCTGGTCAAACTTCAAGAATGACCTTGGCTTACCAGCAAATGAACAGGGTAAAAAGCAATCAGTGCTGACCATATTTCTGGGACCTAGGATCTGCTACACTGATTGGAGGAGACTGTCAGCAGTAGGGGATGATGTTTACAGAGCTTGAGGGGGCAGGGGGCTGAGGGGAATAGAGAAATGAGGAGAGACAACACAGATTTTTTTTATCACCCCACTACTCACCCATTAACACTCCTTGGATAGTGAGGTCCTTAGTGAGGCTCATGTGACTTCCCCGTGTGACCCAGCTTCATTTTCCAGCCTCACTATCCACTACTGCTGCTTCCAGCCAGCCACACAGAAGTGCTTTCTACCACAGAAAGAGAATCCAGGCTTTGTATGGCATAATCACCTCTACTCTCAGATTATCCAAATCCAAATAACTGACACTTCTTCAAAACGTAACTCACAGATCCTGTCTTGTACAAGGATTTGCAAGAAGCCTCTTACTCTCCTCCCAGGTAGACTTAATCTCAGATTGCCAGATTCTCATAATGCTTTCTCTATGAAATGACTCTCACAGGTTGTCTTTAGTTGTCATCAGAGTATAGGCCCTTCGGGGACAAAGATTATCCTTTAATTCGCCTACTCCTGATACAGGGGCTGGTATATAATAGATGCTCAATAAGTGTTTGCAGAGTCCATTGACAGAAGAATTAATAGAGTAGGGATATGGATAGATGGGACGGAGACAGGAATTGGCTTGGGGTGAGGATAGACAGCTAGATGATTGTCAGCATAGGCCAGGAGAGAAGGCTTCCGGGCAAACTGCCTGGAGAGGATACAGAGGTACAGTCATGAAAGTAGTTTGGTCCTGGAGGGTAATAGTGGTGAGAGTAAAGTACACAGGAGGAAAATGGCTCCACTCTAAGGACTCAGACTGGAGCTAAGGAGCCAGTCCAGCGCCAGGCAAAAGAACTGTTTGCATTCCTAGAAATACAAATTCACATGTCCAGGGGACCTACACAGAGAATCTTAATAAGCAAAGTTGATTAAAAAAAAAAAGTGCTGCAGACCCTTTCTAAGCACTCAGCCTCTGCTCAGCTCCAGAGAGCTCTTGGAGGTAACCTACCGTGGACACAGCACATTTTAAAACAATTTTTACTTTTTTATTAGTACATGTTTGCAGTACACAGTGATTGCATCCTTTGTGGGATGTTGGTACACGCATATAGCACATCTCGCTCCTTTTTGTCATCCCC
>NW_004524586.1:6091305-6103074 GCF_000260255.1 Octodon degus | reverse complement strand
CCCCTCCTCTCCCTGTCCCTCTATTGCTCAGTCCCCTCCTGTTTTGTAAAAGGTTTATCCCCCCATTTCCTCTTACTTATTTTTATTTTGTTCTTTGTTTATATTTTGGCTTCTCATATAAAAAATGCCAGATTTAAACTCGTGTATCTGATTCATTTCACTTAAACATTATGATCTGGAAGTACATCCATTTTCCTACAAACAATTCAAGTTTATTACTCTTTATGGCAAAGCCCTGCCCCACTGTGTATAAATATATTTTCTTTATCCAGTCATCTGTTGATGGACATATAAGCTGCTTCTATGATTTGGTTATTATAGGCTGTACTGCTACAAACATACATATGCATGTATCGCTGTAGCATGGTATCATTAACCCTTTCAGAAAGATATGTAGACGGGGAAATAGTTTGATTGAAGAAAATTTCTAGGTTTAGGGTTTGGACAAATCTCCATACTGATTTCTATAGTGGTTATATTAGCCTACATTCCCACTAAAAATGTAGAAGTGTTCCTTTTCCCCTGCATCCTTGCCAGGATTTGTTACTGTTTGATTTCTTGATGATAGCTCTTCGTTTCAGGAGTAAGATGAATTCTCACTGCTGTTTTAATTTGCATTTTGATTCTTTTGCATTTATTTTAGCATGTTTTATTGGCCAGCATGTGTTCTATTTTTGAGAAAGTTCTGTGCACTGCTTAAAAGAATGTGCATTCTGCTGTGAGGTGGGGCATACTGTAAGTATTTATTAAGTCAGTTTATGCACAAGTGGGGTCCAGCCCTAACAGTTCTTTGCTTTTTGTTTATTTGTTTTGGCTTTCTATCCAGCTGACCTATTTTTGATTCTGGGGTATTGAGGATCCTCAACATAAATATGTTGATATTTATTTGGTTTTTTATATCCAGTAGTGTTTTTGTGAAGTTGTGTGCACTAGTGTTCAGTACCTATGTTTAGAATTGTTATGTTGACTTGTTCCCTTAACAAATACATAGCAATATTCTTTTTCCTTCTGATCAGTTTTGGTTTGAATTCCACTGAAAATAAGATAGGTACACCTGCCTATTTTGGGATTCCTATGTGATTTTTTTTTTCTTTTTCTCTTTTATTCTTGGATTTTTTACTCTATAAATTTTTGGGGGGATTAAATGTGTGTCTTGCATACAGCATACCATTTGCCAATCTTCTAGTTTGGACCCTCTGTCCTTATACCTCACACTAGTTACTTCTAGTGCCCAGACTTTCAGAAGAATTTTTAAGCTCCTGAATTTCTATCTGGTAACTTTGTATGAACTATAATTTTTTCCTAAACTGGACATTCGTGATTTGCATGATTTTTGTTTAGCTCAACTAGCTTTTCATTAAATACTTTTTAGTCTACTATATCTTATTGATCATTTTTACTAGGTCCATTATCTGTTTAGTTATATCTTCTTTAAGCCCACAAAGCAGTGTCTTTCTTATTGGCTTGTCTTTCTTTCTTTTTTTTTTTTTTTGTCATTTCTAATGATTGAGTGGTGTGACTTTTGACTTCCTCCCCTTTACTGCCCCATGTATTAGCTGTGGAGAAGTTGGAAGTTTGGGGAGGCATTTCGTTGCCATAACCTCTCATGTTTCTATTTTTGTTATTTTGTTTGTTAGTTTTTTGTGATGAGGTTTGCAGGTTAATTATAGTGGAAGGTATTTTTACTGGTTTCGAGAACTTTTTAGTTAGTGTCTTCTTTTTATGTACTCTGAGCGTGGCCAATATAGCCCTCTGCATCCATCCCAAACCCAGCCACATCTGTTTATTTGGGTGGGAATATTGCATTGTATTTGGCCCAGTACTCAGTTGTCAGGGGGCAAAGTATTAGTAATGATACAAAGTATTGTTAATGTTTCAATCCAGATATTGGTGTACAAAGAAAACCCATTAATAGCAACAACTATGCAACTCTGCCAATAACAGTAAAATCAACAACAATAACAGCATCACTGACAAACTGGTTATTGATATATCCTGAGAACCAATAATGTACCACCCTTAATCATAGAAAAAATACCTATAACTATTATATAAGCACTATGATGAACTAAATACTGACTAAATGCAGCAACTATGCCTCTACTAGCAAACCATATTCAACACTAATAACGTGAAGGTAACTACCTAAAGATTGCTAATGCTTAATGGTTATATTAGTAAAAATAGAAGGGTGAGGAACCAGAAAATGAAAAAGGTAAGCTTTATAAAATGAATTAATGGAAAATGAGGCAGAGGAGAAGAAAGTGAGATAAAGGAACCTATTGAGAAACAAAAGGATATTAATAGTATAGAATAAAAATAACATAAAAGAACAAACAAGAAAAAGAAAAATTTTTAAAAAGAGCATAAAGGAAAATAGTTAAAAGGAGAAAAGACAAAAAAGAAGTACCCCAAACTCCCCAAAACTAACAAAGGTAAAAGAAGGACAAAATTTTTTAAGATTTAACCCCCCCAAAAAATCCTCTATAATTTTGAAGGAGTAGTTTCATTCTTATATCTATTCTCTTGGAATTTAGCAAGCCACAATTTTCTCAGTCTTCATGGCCTGTGTGTTTGTGAGGCAGCTCCTCTGCTCCAGTGGCTCCTCTGTCCCTACACCCTGGATTGTGGCAACTATCCAAAGCAAGGAGTGCTGTTACTCACATTGGTAGAAAGGGAAAATAATTCAAATAATTCACCCACTATTATCTGTTGGATGTAGGCCACAGGCCAGGGATTAAAACAGACTATGGGACATAATTCCAGCCCCTTCAGATCTAGCTCCTCAGCCAGGGAGATGGCTCAGTGGAATAAGCGCAAGGGTTCAATACCCAGTTCTGGAAAAAAAAAAAAGATCTAGCTCTTCTAACTTCCACTTATCAGGCCTGGTTTCACACTACAGAAGGGAAGGTCCATGTTCTTCCAGATATGAGGATAAACTTTTCAGGAGTTCTATGTATGGCCCATGCACTGTCTACAGCTGTCTCCCATGATTGTCTCTCACTCAGTCGCTGTGAGGCAAAACCCTGAAGTGGAATTGTTCTATGGTTGTTCTCAATTAATTCTTTTCCAAAATGGTATCTGATGAAACACTCTGTAGTGGTATGGCAGGTGCTATATTGAGTTTCTTTTCCAACTCTACCCTACCATGAATGAGTCCCTTTCAGAGTAAAACTCCACATTGTTTTTATAATTTATAATATCTATGGGTTTTTCTTAAGCCTAGCACTGCTAGCCAGGTCCATATTTTCTCTATTGGTCTGCTGGCCCTCTAGGTTTACCTTCCTGTCCATGGGCATTGGCCTTGTCCACAATGAGGTTGGTCAGTTGGTCAGTGACTCTGCTGAAGTCATACAGTATTTAATTTTTTTGTGTGCCTAGGTGTTTTTCATTCAGCATTAAATTATGTTTGTGTAGGGGAGACAGCTCAGTAGAATAAGTACTTGCCTGGTAAGTGCAAGGCCTGAGTTCAATCCCTGGTTCAAAAAAAAATTATTTTTGTATGAAACATCCTTAGTTGGGAATATAGTTTTGAACCGCTCATTCTGACTTTTGTATAATAGCCTACTTTGTGACTGTACTACAATGTATGTATTCATTGTACTGCTTGTGAGAAGTGAGAATTTTAGTGTTTTAATTCTTATACCTGGTACTCCTAAAAACATCTACTAGATTCATAAATGTAAGAATAGATGGACTATGTACCTAGGAATGAAGTAGTAGAATCATAGACTATGCATATGTCCAGATTTAATAGGTACCACCAAGTTACTTCTGCACTTTTTATTCCCTTCAGCATTACATGAAAGTTCCAGTTTCTCAACTCATTTTTTCTCATTTTAGCCATTCTTATGGGTGTGCAGTTATATTGGTCTTGATTTCTACTGCCCTTATGATTAATACAATCAAGCATGGTCTCCAACATTCATTTATCATTTGAATATTCATTTGAATGATATTTTGATTTCTATTAATTTGTCTTTGTCTTTATTCTAGATATGAATCTTTCAGTAGATACTTGTGCTATGAATATTCTTTTCCACTAGTTACTTATCTTTTCCATCCTTCAGTGGTGTCTTTTGATAAAAATATATTGTTAACTTTAACATCATTCAATTTATCAATTTTGTTTTAAAACTGCCTTTGTCTTGTTTAAGTAATGTTTGCATACTCTGTCACAAAACTGTTCTTTTGCCTCTGAAAAACCTTCTTGTTTTGCCACTTACATTTATTCCTATAATACATCTGGAATTATTTTTGTATAGTTTAAGATAGGAGTCAATAAACATTTTTCCATATGGACATTCAACTGATTCAACACCATGTATTGAAAAATATTCTCATTCCCCCACTGTACTACACTGATGTCTTTATCATAAATCAGATTATTATATATGTGAAGATCTGCCTTTCAATTCTGTGTCATTTCATTTGTCTGTTTACTTACACTAAAATCTAAGTGTCTTAATTACTATAACTACATATCATTGTTTTCTGAAAAAACAACAACTGCTGAAATTACAGGAATTTCACTGAATTTGTTGTTTAGTTTATGACAAATTTGTGCTTTTACACTATTGTCTTCTATGGTAAATCCTTTCATTTGTTTAGGTTTGTTATTTCTTCCCAATAATGTTTCACAATTTTGAGCATAGATGTTTTATCTTCCTTTCTCTAGATACATTTTTAGGTTTTTTATTTTTGTTGAAGTTATATTCCTTTTGGTTCTCCTTATGGTTTTGCTTAACATTTTATTTTCTAAACATTCCTTGATTTCTTTAGTTTCTATGTAGTTGTTGCTAACATAGTCTAATCAAAATAAGTTTTGAATATTGATCTCTATCCAGTGACTTTGCCAAGTTCACTTATTAATTCTAATAGTTTGTAAATTATTTTGAATTTTCTGTATACACAATAATATTGTCACCAAATAACAACAGTCTTATTTCTCATATTCTGATTAGTACTCATTCTGGAATGGGGAGATCTGTTTTCTCAACGAGTATGTACATGGAATCAGTGTAGTATTTCTAACAGGATTTGTTGTTCATACCTGTTTCCACCAAGTTTATGTTTCCTGTACCCTAGATCTGTGCATTCCAGAGGTCAGGACAGCTCCCAGCAATGTCCTGTAGATAGAGACCTGCATTGTTCTTTGGTGAGCTCATCCCTCTCTTTATCATCACCATTCTTTCTTGCCTAGAAGAGAGTGTGGTAAGCAACAAAACTGGGAGATTAGCATGGTTTCTTTTTTATCCATCTTTTTGTAATGAGGAGCTCCATCTCTATAGGCACTACCTGCTTTCTGGGGTGGTGCACTTTTGGCCCTAGATGTCACAGTGCTAACAAGATATATTGCCAAGGCTGTGACGCTCTTGACTCTTCGTTCTACCTCAAGGAGCCCAACAATTGTTGAGTATGTTTTGTAATTCTGGCGCTTGACAATGTGGCTGTTTTCTTATTTCATAATAGGAAATGATAATAGGACTTGTTCTTACTGCTAACTTTCATTATGTTTGTTGTTGTCACATGGATTTGAAAGAAGAGAATAAGGTTAAAATGTCCTTATTCCATTATCTGTGACTTGATGTTCCATTCACATTTTTATAAACTGAAATGTGCAGCTTATTATAAATTTCATATATGTTCATTGTAGAAAATGTAGAAAACAAATAGAAGTACATATATGAATGGTTAAGAACAGTAAAATGTGACTTATTTGCTTGAGGCAAGGGCAGAAAAGACTTAGCTTTAACTGCAAGACAAGAGGTGTTAATGGAGAAAAGGGTCCCTTAGAGAACTGGACTGAGCCAAAATATACAGCACTCAAAGGGGAGTTTAGTTAGACAAGGCCACAGGACAAGCTGAGTGAACAAACATAAAGAGCCCTCGGAGGGGAGATCTGGCCCGGCAAACACATACAGGGCCTGCAGGAAAGCAGAGGCTGCACAACAGACAGAAAGTGCGAACTGCACCATACTCAGAGGGGAGGCGTAAAGAAGGTAGAATCCCAGTCATTAGAGGTGCTGGAAGTCTGATTAAGTTACATCCAGATTGCTGGAACTACTGCTGAGTCATTCTCCATTAAAGATTCATTTAGTATTTTGCTAAATGGCTCAAGAGGAGGAGTGTAACTTCCCCGGGGAAAATTTTAGAATCCTTTGGACTCTATTTGCTATTAAGCAAATGAAACATAGTTATTGTACAGATACTGAAAAAACTAAGGTTTCAAAAATTCTGGTGAGGAGCAACCCCCTCCTTTCAGCTATGAAGAAACTAAGCCAAAGAGAAAACACGATGCATCCCAGACTGGACCAAGACTCAAAGCTCTGAATTCCTAGGCCAATGTGCTTTCCTCTCAAACTGACAACATCCCTGTTAATCTGAGAGAAAGCAAAATTGCAAAGGTTTCTAGTGATTCAACTCAATTTTTTGGGCTTCCACTTCACTTTATGATCCTTATATCTTTAGAAACGTTCTTTGCCTTCAGGTAGTCACCTATTTCATAAACATCTTTACTTACTTTTCTTGTTGCTGAGACAAAATACCTAATGCCCAAAGTTAAGGGAGAAAAGGTTTATTTAGTTAGCAGTTTATAGAGGTTTCAGCCCATAATCATCTGGTTCCAGAGCAGAGGAGCTTTGTCGAGAATAGCTCTTGGTGAAAAGAAGACATCAAAACTGACAACCGACCGGAACAGTGTCTTTCTGTCCCTTTTACACACTATGAGGCTGCTGGGATTAGGGAGCTGCCAAATCTATCAATGAACTGATTACATTCCCTTAACCCACAACACACACTCTAGATCCAGCCACCTGAGAAAGCCCTATCTGAAACTGCATGAGGCGCTGGGGTACATCTAGACATAACCATAACATGTTATATAGCTTTATCAGGGTAATGTGAGGAGTAAAATGAGGTCCCTGAACACAAAGACTTAATTTGTGTTCTTATTTTTTTTAAACAGTGTTTCATGATATAGTTCAGGCTGTCCTCAAACTTACTATGCAGCTCAGGCTGGTGTCAAACTGTCAACAGTACCCCTACATCAGTCTCCCAGTGCTGAGATTACAAGTGTGTGACACCAGACTCAGCTAAAATGTAAAATTTTATGGATGATTAGATAGTTAAGTATTATCATTAAGCTTTTGTAATATAAGTAAGTACTCAAAATACAATATAATAAGTGTAGACACAATAACACAAGTAGTGTAGGACAACAGAAAGAAAATTGTTTTCAAGTGAAGACTAAGAGATTTCATAAGGGAGGTGCTGTTAGGTCAGTTTGCACATATGAGTGGGATTTCAATGAACAAAGAGTATGGAAGAAAATTCCAGGATTATGTAATAGCAGGAGAAAAAATTAAGAGATGCCTGAATACACGGGGAATCTGGATACTGGTGAGGAGCTGAACTGGCTGGAAGCCTTGGGAGAGGAGCCAGGAGTCAAGAAAATAAGGCTTAGAGGATAGGAATAATCTGCATCTTGTTAAACACCACAAATTTCTCTCAAGATAATAGAAAAAAAAAGCAATATGGGCCTATGGTTTTATATCCCCATTTAATTAACACTGAATAATCTCATGAAGTTCCCATGAGTCCTTGGTGAGTTATGTGCAAGAGAAAGTAATCATTGAATAACACCAAGATGCCAATTTGTACAACAGAAAGAAAGAGGGGCCAGGGGACTGAACTGACAGGCAATTTGGCTGTCCCACTGGAGAAAAGGAGTCCCATTGTGGATGAAAAGCAACTCCCCACCAGCCATATGGGAAAAGCCATAAAGAAAAAAGAGAACAACAAAATAGAAATTAGGCATCAGCAATTAAGTCTCTTGTTCCAATTGTGCCACTAAAGATGTTTGGTGACCTGTGGCCTTGGCAAAAGAAGGGGGAGGTAATGATTTCTTGCAGTCTGAGGCTCCAGGAGGCAAGAAGTGAGAGCAGGTCCTAAGCAAAGGGATGTCAGAGCCAGCAGTGAGTGAAGGCTGGCAGAAAACTTGGCTGGGATAGACTGAAAGGATTTCCCTGGCCCTTGCCAGAAGCACACTTGGTAAGGTGAGGCATTTAGTACACTTATGATCCATGTCTGAACACTTTTTTTGCTCTCTGGAGATCCTGGCATACTGACCACATATGTAACAGGCTCTCAGAGCCCTACCCTTAATCAAAGAAAGGAATACAGCTTAATTAACTGATGGAAAGAAGACTGAAAACTGAAATAGTTCAAAAAGAATCTGCATCTACTGTAATTACAAAGATAATGATTAATGTGAATGAACATTGTTCTCTGTTCTCAGTATAACTTTGCAGGAAGAGTTCTTATCCTATTTTAAATATTTACAAGAATGCCTGAATATGTTTTCATGAAACAGTTCATGTTATTAAGTACCTGGAGAATTCATATGATAAATGCTTTCTTTGAATTGAGTATAACATTAGTAACCCAGTACAAGTATGTGTTTATGCATGTTAAATTAACTATGAGATTGGGAGCAGCAATGAGACTAATTGCAAAATATCAGAAATTACAAAAATAATTTATGGGATGCTTTGGAATTCAATTTAATCCAAGTAATTTTTATTTAGTTCCATCTACAGACATATACATTTAATGTATTCTTAGGAATATAAAAAGTAGGGTTGAGGATTTCTTGACACTTGGGACCTTGCAGTCAAGTTGTTGATGGACAGCTCTAATAGAGGGCAGACTAAAATGAACATTACAAGAGAAGCTTATATGAGATGTCTTGGAGGTTCAAAGAAGAGAGATCACACTCCTTATATGTCTTATCAAATCTAAGGTGCTATCAGTTGAAGGGTACACCACTATTTCATACGCCACTACAGAAAAAGAACTCTGGTAATTAAAATATGACATGTTATTGATAGTAAAAAGCATTTCTCTTGTACAGATGTTAAAAATTTGGGTAGAAGTTATTGCACAGTTGGTGAAATGTGGTAATTGAATAATTTTGATAGGTTGAAATAATAAAAAAACCCACAAAGTAGGGGTCCTTCTGTTTTTTATATACTACATGCATTCTTTGATCACTTATCTCTATAACTTCAAACACTCTCTCTAGATTCATAACTCACAAGACTTCATCTCCTGCCAGATATTCTGTCCTAAAATGTAGACCCTTATGTCCAACTTCGTTCCACTCCTTTTCTTAATATATATGTAGTACCTATCACATTCTGTGTACCAGATACAGTTCTAAGGGTTGTATTTAAACCCTACAGGTAGTATTATTGTTGTTATCCCCACTATACAAAGATTCTGGTTACCTTGTCTGGGGTTACACATCTAGTCAGTGGCAAAGCAACTTACTAACTCCCATTTCCCTTAAATGTCTTGAAGTGTCTAGAAACCCACAGATCCCAACACTGGATCCACTGCTCCCCATAACATGCTTCTCCTCGGGTCTCACAGCATCACCATCCTCACAGTCACTCAAGTCAGGTCTCTCTTCTCTAGTCATCACATCTAACTTATCACTATATTTGTCAGTCATTTCCTTTTCCCAGATTCTTTGTCCTATTTCAATATTTGACAAATTTGTGTGGTTATTAATACTAGAGAAAATTTCTTAGTGATAAGGATTTCAAAGCCTTTCCCCTGGAGTTTCTGTTAGGTGATTTGGGATGTGATAGGATCCATAAGTATATATTCTAGCTTAGATGATGTTCATGCCCAAGAAAGTTTGGGAATATAGCAGTGTGTGTTAAGATTCTTTGGCTATAAGCCAACGGAAGGCAACTCTGGCCAACAAGTAATAAAGGATGAGTTTTTTGGAAATTCATGACTAGCACAGACTTCTTTCTAAATCTAAGCATCTAAGAAAGGGTTGGAAGTTGGGCATCTGGGGACTCAAGGAGAGGCCACTTAATGAGCATCAGAGGCCAATAGGGATGAATTAGCTCCCACCTGTGTCACTCTTAGTTCAAATCTGAGATTTCAAGGATTGTTTCACTGGGTTAGCATGGCTTGCACTCCCACTCTTTGGTGTAAGGGAAATGTATCTATATTGACAGTCCCAACAGAATATTGACAGTCCCAACAGAATAGCATCCACTGAGGAACAGATACATTCCCAAAAGGAAGATCAAGGTGCTATTGCCATAAGAAATGGGTCTTGATGTTAAGCAGGCAAAATGAGCAGAAGCTCACTGCCCAAACCTAAATACATAGTCTGAGTCTTCATTCTCTGTGTCAAGATGAATGATCAGTCTAATCTCACTTTGTTCCTACGCAATCAGTGTGATCTTCCTAAAGCATACATATGATTGTTTTACTTTCCTACTTCAACTTAAGGGAGCTACCCCCCACTTGAAAAATGAAATTAAGCTTCCTAACAAGCTTAGATGGTCTGCAGTTCACTGACACCTGCACACTTCTTTAACGTCATCTTTCACTGCTTCCCTTTTCACACTTATACTGCAGTCGTAAAACCATCTCCATCCCTCAGCATCTGTGAGACATAGGCCCTCCACAGGTATCAAAATCCATGGATGTTTTGAGTCTCTTACAGGAAATGGTGTAATATTTGCATATAACCCATATACATCCTCTCCCATATTTTAAATTATCTCTAGATTACTTTAAACACATACTATTACATAAATACTGTATAAATAGTTCTTATGTTATATTTTTAGGGAATAAGGATAAAAATGTTTATACATATTCAATATAGATGCACATTTTTTCTCAAATTTTTCTAATCTACAGGTGGTTAAATGTGGATATGGAAACTTTGAATATAGAGGGTTTACTTTATTTATACTTCAAAAATACTGTATATGACTTGCATATGCTTTTTGTTTTATCAGTACATAGTAACTGAAATCTCACCATATCCAGGTACTATAGATACAACTGCGATCAAAACAAACTAGTCCTTGGATGCATGAAACCTATATTTGAGGGAAAAGATGACAAATAATAACAGAAAAATATATATAATAATATATAATTATCAGTTATTTTAAGTGCTTTGAAATAAATGTGAATGCTATCATGGGACAGCATTAATACAGATGGAGGACATTAAGGGCTTCCCTGAGAAAATGACATTTGAGCTGAAGAAGTTGTCTGGACTGGGAAAAGAGGAAGTGTTCAGTAGTAGTAGAACAGACTAGAAATTGATATTTGAAAGGAATGAAAAGACCAGGAATGGAGCTTAGTGAGAGAGGGAATGGTATGAGAAGAGTTTGCCCCAACAGACATAAGTAAATCAAGTGAGAAATTGTTATTTGGAAGGACAACTTGGACAAGTTGATTTTAAAGCATGGAAAAAATACAGACATCAATTACCACTGCTTAGCTAAAAATACTACAGTGCAGATTTCATGAGATATCAACCCAAGAGTATTTATTTGGGAGTCAACAGTAGAACTAAACTGTCAGGGTAGATGATATTGCTGAGGAACAGATTAAGGCAGAAGCAGGCTGCAGATAACTTGAGAAAAGACCACAGATAAGATGGGGGCAAAGAAGAAAGAGAAAGGCAGGGCAGAGCAGGGCAGGGTATTTCAGCGGAGGGGCAGGGCAGGGGCAGGGCCAGTCTAGAAGGCAGGAGGAAAATCCTGTTAAGATTTAACAGTTGAAGGTTGAAGAGAGTTTGTTTTTTCTAAGTTTACTTTTTTTTTTTTTTTTTGTTTTTTTTTTTTTTTTTCTACAGTTTTATTGATAAACATATAGCAATGAGACAGTTTCAAATCAAATCGGAAGTACAGTTTCAACAAATAATACACTGCATATATT
>NW_004524586.1:6088245-6089375 GCF_000260255.1 Octodon degus | reverse complement strand
GTTACAGTACAAGTTCTCATATGTCCTGAGTCTTAATTGACCTTGGAAGACTAGGGCCAAAATGTTGGCTTTCTTTGTGGCCCTCCTTTTTCTCTAGTTTTGGTCAGCAAACTTAGGTTATTAACCCTCCAGTAAAACAAATCTTTCTACTCATTGAATTAAGAGAATGTAGCTGTATATCTATCCTATTTTGAATATACAGATACAAAATCGTCATTCATGTATCCACCTTTTTTGTTTAGTTTTGTCAGAGAAGGATATTCCATTGTCATTTAAATATTATAGGTACATGAATTATTCAAAATATTCCAATATAGTCCAGTAGTCCATAATAGTAGTGGGTTTTCTGTAAGACTGGTAATGTCAGAAGTTGTTGACATGAGCCTTTTACAGCTCAGCATATTAATATGGCTCTACTTTTTATAGTTCATTTTCATACTCTTCTGCTGAATGGCTAAGACCAAGATAAAGCAAGATGTATATAACAAGAAATGTAACTTTTGTATCTGATAAGTCAGTCACATCCCCTCAGGATTTACCTTGAAACCCAATACCACAGTTTGCACATTTTGTCAGTGTCAGCCATGTGGATGAGTCATGGCCATTGCTTGACCAATTTGCTCTCTGTGAAAGCCTGAGAGAATTTTTTCTCTCCATGTGACTCTCTTAGGCACACTCTACATCATCAATCACTTTCCTCTGTGGACCCATAATCTCCTTGAATAGAAAATTTGGGACACAACTGAGTTACATGATTGTACAGTACAGGATTCCTATGTCCTGAATCTTCACTGACCTTGAAAGGTTAAATCTAAAATGTTGGCTGTCCTTGTGATATAGGGAGAAAAACTGGTCTCAGGTAGGTGACCTCCAAACAATATAGGGAACCTCCAAATGACATAGGGAAAAATGATCTCCCAACCCGACCTGCACGAGTTCATGTTCTCTAAAACTGAAGAATGAATTTTAGGAACAAATGGAGGTTATGAGCAGAATATATTTATTGAGAGAAAGAAAGCTCCTGTCCAAGAGAAAGACAGGAGGGGGGTCCAAGCAGGTAGTACCCTGGGAAGTTGTCTCTTCCAGGGACTTTTATAAAGGAAAACCATGTGGTGAGGTGGGTCTAAGGT
>NW_004524586.1:6048920-6087105 GCF_000260255.1 Octodon degus | reverse complement strand
CTACTTCTGCTAATGAATCTATCTGGTCTTGGATATCTTGGATAGTACCAGACAGTGTTTGAACATCATCAATCAGCTGATTAGATAATTTGGTATAAGAAGGTACTGATACTCCCAACCCTGCTGTGCCTGTTCCTAGGGCTCCTGTAATTCCCAGTCCTACCAACAAAGGGATAAGCTGTACTGCCCTTTTAGTGTGGCTCAAGACATAGTCAACGCTAGGAATGGGCACGGGATCATTACCAGAGATGACATCTATATCGGGCAATACAATTGCCATGACACACAGTCCTGTCCAGTTGGTAGGTAAATATGTGAAGGCTAAACTTCCCCCACATACAAACACATGTCCCTTTTTGGGGCAAATAGGGCTACTGTAGTTAAATATTTGATTGCAGCTGGTGAAGGTAACAAATCCAACATCAACAGTGAAGCTATCATTGTGGAAGCTTCCTTGTATATAGGAAGAATTCCATAGGAGATAATTCCCCCCAGAGAGGGTGGCTCTGGCTAATGCCTGCCAGTCCTCAGGAGTAAGCTAAATATCAGCCACAGTTTCTAAAATGGCTGTGGTGTATGGCTCCATATTGGGCAACCACCATGCCATTCTGGAACAGGGGGCCTTGCGGCTTTCCCCTCAAGGCAAAGTCCCTGACCTTTGCAGTTCTGAGGCTGTAAAGGGTGGAGACCTGCCTCCTCCTGTGATGCCCTCAGGCCATCCCTTCCATTCTCAGGTTCCTTCCCGGTAATGGCGATCCTCTCAGCTCCATCTTTGCAGTCTACAGCTTTCTTGACGCTTTCTTTCTGGCCAAGCTCACAACATTTTATTTATTTTTTTTCACAACATTTTAAATCCTCCTGCTATAGGCCAGACCTAAAAGACCTAAAGGCCAAACAAATGCTAAAAGAGTAGCACCTGGGATTGATATTCTAAGTAGGTATCAATCACCTAAAAAAACCCAAGTGAGTCACCAGCCCAGCCCCCAACAAAAAGAGACCCTGTCCAGTATTCATGACTGCTTACTCTGTGACTCACTTCCCCATTTGGCCCTGGGCATAATCAACTTTACCTGAGCAATGGTGCTTGCAATCCCATTGGTTGACCATAGTTTTGTCCCACATCCACCTAAGGGAGACCCCTTCCTCTCTACCTTAACCTCACATGGTCTTGCTCTATAAAAATAAACTGAAAAAGACAGCTTCCTGGGCAACCTGCTCGGGTCCCCCTTCAGTCCTCCCTGAAACAGAAGCTTTCTTTCCCAATAAAATATTCTACTCTCAACCTCCATTTGTTCCTAAAATTTATTCTTCGGTTTTAGAGAACACGAACTCATTTATATCAGGTCAGGAGTTTTACTTCCCTGTATCACTGGGACCTTTTTAGGTGCAAAAGTCTCATAATAATCCTTAAGGGCATCACCAACCCTTTTCTATCACCTCTGATCAATAGTTCCTTCAATAGGGAACCATGGGCAAACTTGTTTAATATATTCAAAATATTGACACAAATCCTTAATTTTAACCTTTACTCCTTGCGCCTTTGATGCTTTGCTCAAGCTTTCTACAAATATCTCATGTTCACTTAATGCCTGTCCCATTGCCGAAGGGAAGGGGAAAGGGGTGCCGTCCACTTACCGAAGTTCAGACGTCTCATCAGGCAACTGCGGCGGGCCTCTTTTACTTTCTCTTGCTTCTTTTACTTTCTCTTTTGCCGGGCTCTCTCTCCCTGAATCCTCCGTACCAGGTCCCCATTCACTGGGCGCCACTTGTCCCGAACCAGCGGGTCGGTCAAGGAAGGTCACCTGGGGGAGGAGCGGGGAATTGAAGAGGGGACAAAGGATAGGAGATGCAAAGAATGGAAACAAGACAGGATTCTGATCAAGTCTCATTTATTCAGGGGAGGTGCTGGGTATATAGAGTGGAGGCATAGGGAAAAAATGTCGGTGGGTAAAAGGCACAAGTAACTAGGCAACCGGGCTATGCAGGAAGTCTCACCTCTAGGGGGTCAGCAGGAGACTTATGAGAAATAGGCGGGGTAAAAACTAGGAACCTAGCTCATCAGAGGTAGGGGAGGAGGAACCCGGAAACCCACTTGCAATAGGATTAGAGGCCTGGAGTTGTTGTGCCTCCCACACAGTATCAAATGGGAAAGTGAGTCACCTATCAAGCTGGCATGAATACGGGACAGGGTCTCTTCCTGTTGGGGGTTGGGCTAGTGACTCATTTGGGCTCTTTCAAGTTGATTGATACTATTTAGGCTATCAATCCCTAATGCCCATCCCTAGGGAAGTATGCAGCTGTGCTTCCTCTTTTTGTCTTGGTCTTCAGGTGTGGCCCATATGGGAGTGGCTGTCTCTTCCAAGTTGCAAAGTCACCTTGTCTTCTGTCATGTCTCCTTGAGATCCTGACCCTGTCTGACTACCTATAATATTTCTATCTAACTCAGCTGCTGACAACACTTGCAGCCCTTCTTTTTCTCTAATTTTTGGTCTGCAAACTTACATTGTTAACACTCCAGAAGAGAAGCTTATTATTATACCCTACAACATAGGCAATTGAGCTTAACCTCACTATCCGTCTGAATATCAAACATTTTAGGCCTGACATGGAACAGGTACTTTTCATCAGGTATTGATATGTTAAACTTTAAGTCCCTACAGAATATGAAGAAAAAAGTTTAAAAAATAAAAATATATTTTAAAAAATAGGAATAAACAATTACATACTATTACACAGAAGTTTAGAAATCTAACCATATACAGCACTGTACCAGGACAGTCCTGCAACACCCTTTTCCTGTCTCCTGCCTTCATTCACCACCCTCTTCCTTTTTAAACAAACATATACCTGAAAGACAGCACAGCAGCAAGCAGGGTGTCATGACAAGCAGCACTATTCGGAAGACCAGAATGACAGGCACTCGATGCATGACCCTACTATTACACATGGCTATCTTCAAAGCAGTTGCTTAGTTCACAGGTATCAGAATATATAGTTAGGATGAGAATCCTACCAATTAACTGCTAGTTTCAAAAAACTGCTGATGTTTCTCAGAATCATTGCCTTACCTATCTTGTACATACAAATGTATGGCTTTACCTCTGTCATGTTTCCCAGCTTTTCTCCTTGCCCTCTCCTTGTTGTCCAATCCTCAAGTTCTCACTTTCCTTTGTGTTATACCTTTCTATTTGTATTTCTTCTTTTGAGTTTTTATACTAAGGAGATTATATGATATTTATACATGTGGGTCTGGTTTATTTCACTTATGAGTATATCTTCAAGTGGCATCCACTTAAATATGAAGGCTTCAAGATTATCATTCTTTATAGCTGAGTAATACTCCATTGTATAAAAATACCACATCTTTTTCATCCATTCCTCAGGTGACAGGCATCTTGGTTGTTTCCAAGATTTGGCTATCACAAATTGTGCTGCTATAAACATAGGTACACATATATCAGTATGATATGATGTTTTCAGATCCTCCAGGAAAATTCCCAGTAGGGGAATAGCTGGTTTGAATAGGATTTCCAGTTCTAGTTTTTTAAGGAGTCTCCACACTGGTTTCCATGATGGTTGCACCAGTCTATATTCCCACCAGCAGTGGAAAAGGGTTCCTTTCCCCCACCCCCCGCAGCCTCTCCAACATTTGTTGTTGGGTGATTTCTTTATGATAGCCATTCTTTCTAGGGTGAGATGATATGTCAGTGTTGTTTTAATTTGCATTTCATGGGTGGCTAGTGATGTGGAGCATTTTTTCATATATTTATTCGCTTCTTTAATTTCATCCTCTGAAAAGTGTGTGTTCATCTCGGATGCCTATTTCTGGATTGGGTCTTTAAATTTTGGGGCCCTAGTGTTTTTTAGTTCTTTATAAATTCTAGAAAGCAGACATTTGTCTGAGTGCTTATTTGTGAAGATTTTTTCCAAATTTGTGGGTTGTCTTTTCACTTTGTTGGTAATTTCTTTTGACATGCAAAAACTTCTCATAAGAAGAGGTCCAAGTTGTTAATTCTTTCAAGTATTACCCATGCGATTTGATTTTTGCTCATGAACTCTTTGCCTACCCCTATGTCTTCAAGAGTTCCTCCTACTTTCTCTTCCAGGAGATTTAGTGTTTCTGTTTTAATGTTTAGATCTTTAATCCATTTTGACTTTAGCTTAGTGCATGGTGATAGCCCTGGGTCAAGTTTTAGTTTTCGGCATGTAGAGAGCCAGTTTTTCCAGCACCATTTTTTCAAGAGGCTATCTTTTGAAGAAAGTTTTGAGAAGGAGAAAATTATTGATCAGTGTTCAATGCCAATATTAAATGCAAAGGTAGAGAAGAGGAGCGATAAAGAAAAGTTTTCACATCTTGTAGTGCTGGGATGCAGAAGAACACTTCCACCAAATGGATAAGATATGATCTAATGGGTGGGTGATTCAACAGCAGACAGAATTGCAGATATTTTTATTTATTTGAGTGTCACTTCCTAGGTCCAGTGCACATCCCTCAACTTGCTAGCACAGGTCCTTCATCCTCCTGGCACAGACTTTCTAGCTTCCACTACTGACCACTGGGCCTTTCCAGCACAGATCCATGAAGCAGGTCTGCGTGAGGCATTGCTGTGGGCTCTTGACCTCCAGATGGATTCATGGGAGGAATTGTTATGGGCTCTAGGTCTTCAGCTGAACTCACACAGAACACTATCATGGAATCCAGGCCCTTAGCTGGAGTCTTTGGTCATTAATGTGTGGACAGATTTCCTGCACTTACTTTATACATGATTCTTTGGGTAAGTATTATAAAATAGTCTTATAAAATATGTGTCCTGTATTGTTCTGCTTGCAAAATCCCAAATTACAACAGTCTCCATAATTTAAAAAGTATTTAATCTTATTACTAACTCTGTATGGTAAACACTACTTTTCTCATTTTATAGAAGAAAAACTGAGCCTTAGAGTTTCAAACAACTTTCCCAGGCTTTCAAAGTCAATAACGTATATCAGCAATTTTAATTTCTGGGAACTTGATTTGAGAATAACTCTCAACCAATGTACTGTAATGATAAAGATTTTAAGATTGCTAGAACTTGAAGTTAGGATATTCAAATCACTTATAATGTTAACTTTAAGGAAGTTGGATATTGACATCACTTAGAATTTAAGGGTGGCTGCTACAAATGGGCTATGTTGGGGCAGTGATGATATGAGGGTCTACTATGAGAAAAAGTCAAAAGAAAACTAATAAATGATTAATTGAAAGGTTGAACCTGTGGCTTCTTACTTGCCACAGTCAGAAATATGAGCATCACAGTGAGATTGTGCTTATTTTTCTTGACCCTCTCAATATAGACTCCAATGCAGCAGCAGAAACATCAAAATGACACCCAGGATTTGGAGGCAGATTTATTTATGTCAATGGCTCTGATCAGGATCACTCCCAGATTATCAGGCCCTGAACTCTGGCAGCCTAGGGCTTATATGGGATAAGCAAGCAGGAAGCACAGAGGCAGAATGGCTTGGCAGCTGTGTGGTGGTTTATACCATGTGCATCTCGGTGACCAGCCACTTCTAAGAGGCAGAAGCAACCAAAACTGGGACCTGGGCAGCTAAGAAACTGAAATATACTGGCTAGGAGAGAGGGCATTTTCTGCTACAGTTCCCCTGTCTTCTAGTTTTCATGGCAAATCTTTGCTGGGTGTATTACATGTGGTCTTCTGAGACAAGGCCCAACTAGAAGCAGGAGACGTCATTTAGCCCTGTCTGTTCTGTAACATTATTCTGGCAAGATGGTAAGGAAGTGAATCTGATCTAGGAGAGTGTCCAGTATGCCTTGGATACTCATCAAATCTTGGTCAAGTGTTTGATTAATTGTTTTATTCTCTCCGGGCAACCATCCATAGAGTTGAAGGCAATAACACACAGCTAGTAGTGGGCAGGGAAGCAAAAACGCAGATATACCGTTGAAGACAAATATCAAGAGGCACAGACATGGAGCAATCCTGTGAACAATGTGCAAAGACTTCAGCCATGCACAGATTGGTCAGCATGTGTTATCTCTTCAGAGTGAGCCTTGGAGAAGCTGTCCAGGTAAATTTTTTTCAGCAGATCTAAGGCTGAATTTCTGAAATTTGAGGAGGTAATTATTATACTATATAACGTGTACAGGAATATCTACAGATATAGGTGGTCTTTTAGCTGGTTACAAGCTGTCTCTATAGGTTATGTTTTATTTTTGTGTAATCTATATATCTTTAAATGGGGAGAGTCCACTATAATGCATGAGATCAGGGCCAGAAAGGATTGCTGACGGGAGAGGAGGCTGTAGGGCAGGAGATGGAACTGGTGGCGATGGCCTCGTGGCAGCTGAGCAGCTTGGGGCTTGGGAATGCAAGGACACGGCAGGTAGGACTTGGGATCCTCAAGCAGAGCAGCATAAAGCTTCTCTGACATGGGCTGAATCTGAGAACCTCTCAGATGGTCTTGTTAGTTTGTTTTGATGATTAGGATATCTTTCTTCTTGTGTAGGGCACAGGTGCAGAGTCAAGGCAGGAGAGTTTTTAACCCCTTATGGCAGTCAAGTCCAAATGAGCAAGCCTTTTGCCTCAGGATTTTCCCAGTGAAAAGGCCTTCTTGGATCAACTCCCAAGGAGAAGAAGGTATCTTGTAAGTCTAGAACAGTCCTGAAATGGTGTATGGGTCACAAACTGAAAATACAAGGTGACCGCTGTGTGGTGATGCCATAGAGATTTTGCCCAAGGTAGCCTGCCATGTGGCTGGATGCCTCTGTTTCCTGTGACACCTGACAACAAGGGAAGGGGTCATAATGAGGTGGCATGGTTGATGACGGCCCACAGGTGAATCCTTAGTTTGGCCTCTGGGAGGAGAGCTCTTAGAACTTCCGGTTTGTGGCTATCTGTCTCAGGCTGACGTAAGTATCATCTTCCTCTAAGAGAACAGTGAGAGTTAAAAGTACAGGATTAAATGAAAGGGAGGCTCCCTGAGGGTGCGAAGGAGCTGTCCCCATCCCCACCCCCAGACCCCGGGCTGTAAGTTTGTGCCTGGCAGGTGGGGTGAGAGGCAAGAGTCCTGTGGCTCCAGTGATGGGAAATTTTTGACAGAGGAAACTTTTTTTATGTACTTAGTACAGGGTCTACAGGGTCTTACCACACAGATCAGACTTGTAGTGATCCTCCAATTTTCAGCCTGCCAAGCACTGGCATTACAGGGGCACAACCACATGTAGTCTCAATTGTCTCAGCGCAGCCTGGGGGTGGGATCAGCAAGGCACACCAGGGATCGGACCCCGGTCCCTGCGTCTGCCTAAGCAGGTGCTTTAATCCACTGAGCTATCTGGCCCCCCGAAAGAGGGAACTTTTGAAGGCAAGGAGTCCCATTCTGCTGTTTACCAGGAAAGTCACAGGCTTGCCCCCAGCTTTTGCAATGACTACAGGCTCTTTTGGGGCCCAATTCAATAGAGGTCAGTCTGTCCTATCTTTTCAGGCAAACTGAGTGTAACTTGTTAGTTAGAGCTGACAGTCCAATTTTCCTCAGTCAAAATGTGAAACTCAGAAGGAATTGTTGACAGTCATTGCAGGTGGGTGTTAGGTGATGTCATCTGACCAGGGCAGGCATGTCTGGGGAGGGGCAGCCTCTGTGGCTGGATGCAGGCGATAAACTTCAACTGACTGGAAGTAGATGAGCTGGGAGCAGGGGGTGCAACTGCAGCAGCCAGCAGGCTTCCAAGGCACAATTCTCAGGAGGAGCAGGCCTCTTTTTTCCTTTTTCTTTTTCTTTAAGATGCAGGGATGGTTGGCTTTCATTTTTAACTCCATGAAGTCCTTGTAGTCAGAGATTGTGGGTCTTAATTAATTAGTTCCCACTCTATCTTCCTACAGTGTATGTTATATACCCCTGAATGATGGTGCATTGGACAAAAGATGGATGACCCTCAGAGGCCATTCAGTTAGGTGTCTGCCTGGCCATGACCTTCACAGGGACTAAGCTTTGGTTTACCTGAGGGTGCAAAGCCTCCATTATGTCAATCACCACACAATGACAGGGAAAGGCCAATCAGCCACTGTGACGAGCACTTCCCAATCTTGGTGCACATCTGGAACAGCCTACTGCTATGCTGTCCATTCCACTCACTCACAAATTCATTCAACAGGCACTTGAGGTTAAACATTCCAACCTTCCTTCCCTTGGGTAGCCTTAATGAATAAGAGTTGATCAAGCTCCTGTTCTGTTCAAACGAAGCAGAACTGACAGACTGACTAACTGAGATGCCCCCATGGGTCTTACTAGAATCAAGCAGACAGGCAAACAGACAGATTGCCTCCTCTTTGGAGTCTGATGTGAGCTGTTTGAATGGGAAGTCAGAAATTCTCCTCTAGACATCCAAAAAGACTCAAGAAATCTGAAGACTTACCTTACTGTCAGAACCTGGAAAGGTCTTTTCTTTGCCTGTGAAAGCCACAACCAGTGCCCAAAGATTCAACATGGTTAATCTTCCGGGCTGATGCCACCTGGAATCACCAACAGGAACCAATCAAGAACACCAAAACGATATCCAGAATTTAGAGGCAGATTTATTTACATTAATGGGCAATGACTGGGATCATTCCTAGAATATGAGGCCCTGACCTCTGGTGGTGTAGCCCTTACATATTAAGGCCTGCCGTCATTGCAGGTAGTTGGTTTTTAAGCAGGTGCCCACAAGCCCAGAGGCAGAATGGCTGTTGACTGGGGGTTGGATTATACAATGTGCATCATAGTGAGCAGCTCTGCATCACAGTGACCTGCCATCTCTAAAAGGCAGGAGCAACCAGAACGGCGATGGGAGCTATTGCTAACAAACTGAAGTATACTGGCTGGAGAGTGGCCATTTTCTGCCACAGAACTTCGATGTAGATTTAAGGGCAAGGGAAATGGGCCTAACACGTTACCTTCAAAGAGTATTCAAGCAGGATTCCTACCAGGATATGACTATGGCAGTATTTAAAGAAGCTCTTGTTCTGCTTACCTAAGGGTTCAAAATAGTACATGTCCATCTCTGGTTTTCTGAAATTATATAAGGAAATAGAGGTAAAGGGAATTTGCCAAGTTACTATTGACTACACTTCTCTCTGTCTCGCACATTCACTGCCATCAGAGAATCAAGATTATAACAAACGTTTATACAGGAGCTATTGGAAGTGAGTACTATATCCTTCTTAGTAGCCATAGTGAATTATCCTCTTATTAAATATATTACTGTCATTATCTTAGTTATTTGTGGGCATTCTTTTGTCCCTCTATCAGATCATCAGCTTTGAAAGACAAAGACTAGTGTTGTTTATATCTATATTTCCAATACCTGGAATTTCCAATTTCAAAACTGTGTAAGCCTTCAGGTAGAATTACTGTGGAGGACAAAGACCTCTTGCTCAACTTCTTAGAAATTATGTGTAATTCAAATAACTCTTAATTTAACTGAATGATTTACATGGACGAGTTTCAATATCTTCACTTTAGCTTTTTAAAGCAATTTGTGGAAACAATTGCAATGTTTCGATAAACATAATGCTTCTGTATGGTTTACAATTTGACGTATGCAGCACATTTCAGAGCATCAAAGTTCAGCTTTTCAAAACTGAATTTAAATAAACTCTACTGTCATACTATAAGAAGATCTTACTATTAAAGCCTTTTAGAATTATAACTGAAAGGTGGAAAACTTTTTCCAACTACATGGAAAAATGTGAATTCTAAACATCCACACTAAACTATTACATTAATGTTCCTTTTTTAAAGTTATATGAAGGGAACTAATAAATAATTCTCTACCTAATGAGTCATCTGAGTCTCATATAAACATGATTTCTTTAAAAATAACTACTCCTCTTCCTTGTCTTGTACTTGTCCTTTTTAATTTGATACAGTTTAAATTTTCTCCCTTAACTTCACACAACTTTAAATTTAATTATCTTGATATTTCTTCTTTGCGTCCAGAATCCAATTACATCATGGTAGATGGATTTGAAATGACTGTGCCTTGATGCTTAGTTCTTCTTTAAGTGGATTATGTTGTAATGTGCTGTGGGTTAGTTATTTTTGTGTACTTAACTTTTTCTTGCTGTTTAACTTTTCCTCTATCTTGTAAACTATATTTCTAAAGAGCATGTATTATCTATTTAGGTTATTTATGTGGTTTTGAAGAAGTTTATTCTTCATATTTTTGGTTCATTGCTCCAAGTTCTTTTGGATTCTGGTCCTCTATCTATGTAGTCTTTTTTAAAAAACATTTTTTGCTTTGTTCATATGCTCTTGATTTTCTCAAAAAAATATGTTTAAGGCACACTCGTAAGTGGTTTGAGAGAGTGGCCAAGCAACCATAATTGCATTTGGCCTACGACAGCTTTACACTGTGATAGTCAAGGCTATAAATCCTTTACCACATGGGCCAATTTATGTCACATTCTTTACAGATAAACTTTATTCATGACCTTGTTCAAAATTTACACATATGTATATTTTTCTTCACTAGAGAAATTAGATAAAAACATACCATGTATGGACAAAACCAAACTCAACCCCATTGCTGAAAAGTAAAGAATGCCTAACAGTATGGCTCATGCCTATAATCCAGGCATTTTAGCAAGCTGAAACAGAAGGGTAAGGTTGAAACCAGCCTGGGAAACTTGGTGACTGAGACCCTGTCACAAAACAAAATTTAAAAAGTATAGGAATGTAGCTCAAGTCTAGGAAAGCCCTGGATTTAATCTCAAATACTGGGGGAGGGGGGTACTATAAGTGCTCTACCATTGATGGCATATTCCTGTCATTCCCATTTTCTTTTAAATGAATTTAGGACAGGGTCTACAGGGTCCACAGGATCTCACTACGTAGATCGGGCTTGTGGTAATTCTCCTGTTTTCAGCCGCCCAAACGCTGGGATTACAGGCACACGCCACCACGCCCAGCCTCAATTGCGGTCTCAGCGCGCCCTGGGAGCAGTGCCAGCACAGCACGATGCAGAGCAGACTCCAGCCGCTGTGCTCTGCCGAGGCAGGTGCTTCAGTCCGCTGAGCCAGCTGGCCAGCCCTTCCTGTTATTCTTAGTAATTGATGGTACATCCTGAACAGGAAAGATTATTGCAGCTTTCATGGATTTTTCATAATTGTAGACCTCCTTAGATAATAAGCATGCAAGGGCCGGCCAAATAGCTCAGCAGATTAAAGCGCCTGCAGGCAGGTGCAGGGGCCAGAGGCTCAATCCCCAGTCCTGCCATGCCAGCCCTGCCCCTGGGGTGTGCTGAGATGGCAATCGAGACTGGGCATGATGGCACGTGCCTATAATCCCAGCTCTTCAGAAGCTGTAAACAGGAGGATCACTACGAGTCCAATCTAGTAGTGAGACCCTGAACACCCTGTAGGCCCTTCCTTAAAAAATACAAAACAAAAACAAACAAAAAAAGATTAAGCGTGCAGAGTAAGACATATAGTGTTACACAGAGATGCATACTAGGCATTTAAAAAGTAGTGTTTTGTGAAGTATTTTGAACAAAAAGTAAAATTTTGACTAGACGTCCTTGGGAAAATATCTCTGAGAATACCTACTAGGCAACAGATTCAGTATGGTGAAAAAGGAAAACAGTTCCTCTGCTGAGGGAGCTCACAGTCCAGGGTGGCAAATAGATCCTAAAGAAGCAATTACCCCTCTAGTAAGTGTACTAATAAGGTGAGGGTCTGGTATATCAAGTATTACAAGCAATGCTAACCCAAGCAGTAGGGACAACACTGAGAAGTGACATTCAGAATGAAACCGAACAGATGGTGAGTTAGCAAGGTGAAACGAGGGGCATCATTGCATATGAAGCAGTAAGGTCTTCTCAAGAAGCTCAGTCAAAGATATAGCATCAAAGGTTTTGGGGACTCCTTAGGCAACACCCTTTCAAAATGGCCCATTTTACACGTGGGAAATCAATCCTACCAAAGTGAGTGTTGTCTGAATAGAGGAGGAGTTACATCTGAGAAAGGGTAATTGACAGAAGTGGAGGGACATACAAATAATAGAAGTAAGAGATTGTAGGTCAGACAAAATACCCATGTAAGAGTTTAAAAGAGAAGAGGCAGCCCAATAGGGTGACTTGCAGGTCTTCTGTCTTTGCCCATCACAGGAACAGCCATTTTGAGAAGTCCCCCAATAGATAGGCTTGAGCTAGGTAGACCATTCACCTCATTGTCCCCTGTCCAAAAACAGAGGAGGTATGATTCTGTACAGAGAAGATCCCAGAAACTCCTAGATTTAATTACCAAATTCAGTAGCATAGCAGGATACATAACCAACACTCAAAAGTTCAATACACAAATAAATTCACAGAGAGACAGAGAAATTAGGGAAACAACATCATCTACAATAGAATCAAGAAAAATGAAATACTTAGCAATCAGTCTCAAAGGATCTGAAAAAACCTGTACATTGAAAATTATAATACTCTGGAAAAGGGAATCAAAGAGGATATCAGTAAATAGAAAGATATCCAGTTCTTGGATAGGCAGAAATATAGTGAAGACAATATCCTTCCAGACCTGTTATGTAGATTTACTGCAGATTTAATGCAATCCCAATCAAAACACCAATAACATACCTCACAGAACTACAGGAAACATTCCTAAAATTCATATGGAACCAGAAAAGACCTAGAACAGTGAAAACAATTCTGGCTAATGAGACAATCCACAACCAGCGTTCAGGACCAAATAAATCACAATTTGGAGAGGATAAGACCCACTTGTTACTGTTTTTAAAGTTCTCCAGATGATTCCAGGGTACAGCTGCTATTGAGGAGTACTAACCTAGGTCTTCTTAATGATATATGCCAGGGGTATTTCATAGACTAGAAAATAGTCTGCCTTCTTTGCTCCCAGTTGGCCAAAGCAGGTAATATAAAATGTTTCTAAATCTCTGCTCATAATAATTCCAGGACCCCCAGGAAAATGGAGGATGCCCAAAGGAGGAGACCAATAGGCTCCCGACTCTGAGCCACCATCCCTTCTTGGCTTTGTGCCCATTTTTGCCACTCTTCATTTCCCTCTGTCAACACTCTTCTACCCATCCTATAGATATTACAGCCTTCAAGGTTCTTTCCTAGGCCTGCTTCCTTTCTTAATCTACATACATCTCATACAAATTTCCAAATATCACCTATTTTTGTTTGCTTGCAAATTCTTAGATCTTGCTCATTTTTTCTGCCTTATGTTCCTGCTGGACATATTTTGTCAGATGTTTTGCAGCATGTGTGAGTGTTAGCTCAACACCTCCATTCCGTATCCCACCTTCCCTTGCCTTTAATGTTCACCTTACCTCTTATCAGTGTCTTCGCTATCTGCCCATTTGTTTGGCTTTACCACATGCCTTCACCTCACTTCCCAGACTTCCTTAAGCTTGTTCTTGCCTTTCTGCCATGCCTCTCTCCTATTTGTTCTACTTCAGCCAAACTGATTTTCTAAAATACAGTGATTGGGGCCAGGGAGATGTCTCAGTGGAATAAGCACTTCACTGGCAAGCTCAAGGGCCTGAGTTCAATCCCTGTTTCCACAAAATAAAATAAAATAAAGTACAGTGATTATTTGTGCCTAATAAAAACGCTGTATTCATCGCCTTTGAAATAAAATTCAGAGCCCATAAAATATTCCACAGGGACCCACATGATTTGACCTTTATCCACATTTCTACTCATATCTCTTGTTATCCTTCTTCCATTCTTTTTTTTTTTTCGGAACCGGGGATTGATCTCAGGCCCTTGTGCTTGCCAGGGAAGCACTTATTCCATTGAGCCATCTCCCCGGCCCCTCTTCTTACATTCTATTCTTTTATTTTTTTATTTTTTGGTCCTGGGGATTGAACTAAGGACCTCGTGTTTATAAGGGAGGTGTTTAAGCCACTGAGCTATCTCACCAGCCTATCGCACTCTGTTCTTTAACCAAACATGCATTTATTCCAATGAATTTATTCTAGTTTTTTGAACATGGTTTATTTCTTATCTCTGGGTAAACTCTACTGTGTTAATTGCTCCTATCTCAGTGCCTGGTCCAGAATTAGCATCCAGAAAGACTATGGCATTTGTGCGCATGATGAGAGCAAATTCTGTAGGACTGATCTCTATATTGAGCGCTAGTATCTTTCTCTTGCCTTCCCTCACTCTGATCTCTAATGTTTTGGCCTAGAAGAGCCCTGGATCCCTACACGCAACTTCCCTTTCTTATGTTTCATCACCAACCCTGTCTTTCCTCTTTTTTTTCTATCTCTGCTTTTCAGATTCATCTCTATTTAATTCTACCTTTAATAGCTTAATGGAAAAGGTCATCAAGATTGTCTATTCACACAAGATGCACTGTCTCTTACAGTGCCACCTCAAGGAATTTACCTCACTTGCTTCTTTTTTGTGTATTCAGTACAGGGTCTACAGGTTCTCATTACACAGGTCAGACTTCTAGTGATCCTCCTGTTTTCAGCTCACCTGCTTCTTGAGCAGTTAACTTTTTCCAAAATTTAAGCAGTGTTATCACCAGGCATGGTGCACACACCTGTAACCCCACAACTTGGGAGGCTGGGTTTTGGTTTTTTTTTCCCTGTTGAGACTCCAAAGCTAAGGTCAATGAATATAAATTGCTCCTATATCTTAAAGAGAGATTAGAGCTAGACCATTCACACAGAACTTTGTAACGGGTAGCAACAAACCGGTTCCAGGCCCAAACCCTGTCTACATATGAGACAGGGTTCTGGGGAGAGAGAAAATAGTATCTCTTTCCAAAGAGAGTTGTATCAGCCTAATTTAGTAATAGGAAAAAGCCCTTGATTTCCATGCCAAGCCCTGTGGTAGTTTTTTGGCCTTAGGAGTACTACTAGTATACTTCTTGGGAGGACATGACCTGCATTCCTCAAGTCTGTCAATCACAGTGTAAAATATGGATTTTGCCTGGAAAGGACTAAAGAAAAGGTAGATTGGAGCTTCCTTTAACAAGTGAATGAGATGGGTGAACATTGTACTGTCAAGTTCCATCTTTTACTGAAAACAGAGCAAGGTTCCTATTTCTCTTGGGCTGCAATGGATACCCCAGCAGGTAACTAACCTAGCTTCATCACAACCAATGGAAAAATGTTGTAAGTTGTACCACCAGTAAGACTAGAGGAGTTTTAAATGGCCAACATTAAGTATGTTGCCTGTGTAAGAAAATGTAATAGGGATAGAGGTGTAGTTCAGTAGTAGACCACTTGCCTAGCAATTGGAATACCCTGAGTTCAGTCCCCAGTACCCAAACAAACAAACAAACCAGTATATTGGGAAAATTCCCAGCAGGAAAGTATTACAAGAACCCTAAGCAGCCCAGGGCTATGGCTCAGTGGTACAGTACTTGCCTGGAAAGTGCAAGGTCCTGAGTTTGATTTTACACACACACATACCCCACAAAAATTAGAAACATGTTTTAAAAAGTGCCTAATAAGAGAGGAATCATGATTTTTAGAATCATGCATTTTTCTTTCATTTTGCCTTTCTTTCCCTTTGCTCCTTCTGGAATCAGTATGGAGGATTAATTTTTTAAAAAGCAAAGTTATATATCCCCCTACTATAAGTTTCTGATACCTAAACTAGCAAAAAGTGAATCTAACTAGATAAAAAGGTAAAGTTTTGATATAATATTAGCTGGACTTTTTATTCTCTGAAATGAAATTGTTTATTAATATCTAAAGGATAGGAAATCTACCTTGAGATGTCATGGATAGGGAAATGAGTTTGAAACGCAGAGGTTTGTTTTGTTTTGTTTTGTTTTAAGTTTAAATTTGTTTTCTGGAAATCCCTGCCAGGTTGAACCCTTTTAATAAACCATTATATTTATACTCCTAAGAGTGCACAGATGTCATCAAGAGGTGGATGACCATGCATTAGAAGTAAGTTTAGGAAGTAACATACGAGATTGTTATCAAGCATTCCAGAGTTTATATACCCAAATGAAGGGCATACACTTCCTTAAAAAGTCACTTTAGAAGGCTGTGTCATTCTTTCATTAGTATTGCCTGTGCTCAAAATACCTGGAAAAGATCTCTTTGGGAATTGCTTTCTGAATTTATGGCACATTCTTTGATATCGTATCAATCCCTAACCTTTGTCCTTTAGGGTAAGTTGTAATTTTTAAGCAGCCAAGAGTTATGAAATTAAACT
This sequence comes from Octodon degus, assembly GCF_000260255.1. Classification (NCBI taxonomy): domain Eukaryota; kingdom Metazoa; phylum Chordata; class Mammalia; order Rodentia; family Octodontidae; genus Octodon; species Octodon degus. Next base: position 6,070,919 of record NW_004524586.1, on the reverse strand, counting down.
AAAGAATGGGATAAGTACTTAAAGCAAGACATTTTACTCGGGGTAAAAATAGGCCTAGGTTATGACTGTGAGGTGGATTTCTTCCATGACTTTTGCTGGCACAAAAGGCAATTCCAATTTAAATATCCAAATGGTTATGAGTCATAGTAATCTTATTTAGAATACCAAGTGGGAAGGAATTTTAAAAATCAAATTGTCCACAGTCTCTTGGTGAAATAAATAAGTCAGTTAGTTGTAAAATCTTAAGAGAAGATGCCACTTACCATAGCTTTCACTAGTTCTTCTACTTGTGATGGCCTGGAAATTAAATTTTATTTCTATACTTCTAAAACTATAGATTTCTTCTTGACCTGAAAGGCTAAGCCATCTTCCAGCCCCGTTTTTGTCCCCTATTCTTCAGACAAAACAATAAGCACAATTGCTGGACACAAACAAAATGCCTGGTTAATTGCTCTCCAAGGACTAAGTGAAACTGTTTCACATCATTAGAAAAAAATGAAAATGGTCATTTTGAAATTCAAAATGACTATTAATGACCAAAAAAATCAGTATGTTCTCCATCTGTATTTAAAATCCCCACGAAAGGATTCTCACATTGGCTTTCATTTCTCTGTCCAATTTTCAAATTTCCAGACCCTACCAAAGTCAGCCTGATATTTTCCTAACTCCCTCCATTGTACAAAGTAAGCAGTATCCACTGAGCCATCCCAGGCTTTCATGATGTGCTTCAGAAAGTAGCCTTCTAATTCCTCTGCTGACCCAACTGCTGTAATGATCTAAGGATTTCTGCCCATCTTGAATACAATTAGAACCACCTCTGAAAAAAATCAGACCCTAATTTCATCAAAGAGTTAACTGGTGTTTGGAACCATGCAGGTCTACTCAATATAAAAAACATATGTTTAAAATTGACATTTGGACCAATTCTTGCATCCATTAGATCCCAGATTTAGAAGAATTGCATGTGATTAACATTACGAAACATAAACACTGTGTTCCAGTGACTCAAAACAAAGCCAGGAAATTTTGTATTAAGGCATTATTATATCTTCAGAATGTCCCATTGTGACTCCCATAAATACTTCCAAAATCCTATTTTCTATAAAGTTCTACTTTAAGCTATGTGAGCCTAAAATTATGGTGCTGCTTCTTGACATCAGAGCTGCTTCATTTACAGTCTATCCCATTGGCTGAAATATTTGTCGCCCACACTGCCCTGAACACATCCAGCTTTGTAACAGTAAAGGCCAAGCATTGGTAGAGGGTACCAGTTAAGATCCATAGACTAACAGAACATAAAAATTAGAAGGGACTTTAGAGATTATCTGGTCCATACAACTGAGAATATCAAGATTCCGAGAAGGGTATACCTGGTCCTTGATTCTTGCTGTGGTTTGTATCTAGATATCCCCCAAGAGCCTCATCATTCAAAGGCCAGGCTTTTGAAGATGACTAGATTATGGGGGCTTATACCTGACTTCTTATTAGGAGACAGAGTCAGGTCGAAAGAGGCAAATCACTTGTGCTATGACGTGAAAAGGTTCATGTCCCTTCCCAGCTCCTCTCTGCTTCCCATCTGTCATGCCATGAGCAACTCTTTTCCATTATGCACCCTGCCATGCCACCCTGCTGAAACCTCTACAGATTGCTAGCCAAAATAAACTTTTCTGCCCTTAAATTGCAGTTGACAGGTATCATGTCCCAGAGATAAGAAAAGTGACTAAGAGAGACTTCAGTGGAGATCAAGATAGCATAGGGTTAGAGTAAATCAGAGCATCTGATGAAATAGAAATGGGGCCAGGTCCATAAAAGAGAATTAGTCCCTATGAACTAATGGGGCATTCCCAGTGAAATTCAAAGCAAGCAGAAGGAAGCCTTTTCAGATCGATAGTCACTTCAGCCCTCTAGAATTCCCTTGAAGTGGGCACTTTCATATACCTATTTTTTTTCCCAGAGAAGTAAAATAAAGGAGTGGTGAGCAAAATAATGCCTATGGTCACATAGCAAAGGTCAAATTCAGGCCCAGGCCTCCTCAAGCAGCTGTGACCTTGCCCGTCCACACTCCAGTTACAGCAAGAGGCAGTTCAAGATTTCTGTGCTGGTGAGCTGCAGCAATCCAGTGTGTCTTCTCATTTTTTAAGCTTGGTACCTCATAAGAACTTTGGGGAACTTATCAAGAAATTCCATGCTTTCAACAGACCAGAAAGTAGAGAACTTTCTTCCCCAATCCCTATGAGGCTGCTCAGCCCTAGGAATAGTTTAGGAATCTGCCTTTGAAGCAGTACGCAGTAGCATGATCCATCTCAAAAAGGACCTTCATGAGACCCAGATAAAGAGTTTTCAATTAAAGACATGAAAACATTAGAAATAATAGAAATACAATAGAGAAAAATTATTTCTAGAAGAAATAATTCACCTAAAATATTTGCTTAGTTTGAATGTTGATGGAAAAAATTCTAATAGTTTTTGAGTGCTTGCATGTCTTAAATCCTTTAATTCTCACAAAACACATCATGAGTTTAGGTAGCAGTATCCTCCATGCTCACAGATGAACAGCAGAGCCCCAAAGAGACGCAGTAACTCGCTAATGGCCACAAGCTGAGAGATCAGCTAGCAGAGTAGAAGTTACAGGCACTGGACGGCTTTCTGTGGGAGGGGTTGCACTTCCACCTCTGCGATCATACTATCTCCCTTGCCAGGTAAGGATCACCTTTGCTATCCAGAGAAAGAAGTGCTCCGCTTCCTATGACCCAGGGCATAGTAATATTAATAAATAAATAACCCATCTCTCTGGTGAGACTGAAGTGTAGATACTATGTAAGAAGATGAAATATGTAAGACTAAGTTTGTTACACTACATGGAAAAGTGTCAACCTTTCTCTAGAAAGGCCCCTTTCAGATTTTTAAACCAGGAATACTAGTCATGAGCTACACCCACTATAACCACGCATGTCACTCGTGTTTGCGTACCAAGCCCAGAGTAAACAGTAGGCCACACCTCGATCACAGTAACAACTACAAATTTAGAAAGTTGGCAAATACTTAATGGAAAATACTGCTGCAATTGGAAAGATCTGGAGACACTAAACAAAAGCTTGGAAAAACACTGTTTGCTGACTTCTTCTCCTTCTCTGGTCCTGTAGCACAGAAGAGAGCCATACTAACGGAAGAGTGTTGTATTTTCAGTATCCCAAAGCGTAGTGTCCTTGTTCTTCCCGTTCTCCCATGACCACTGAACTGGACTCCTCTTCTTAAAGTGTTCCCTAATTTCTACAATCACAGTTTACTGTTCCTACCTCTGTGCTCTCTGTACTTCTAGGTAGTTGCCTTTTAGAACCTATGTGTTGTTGATAGTCTACAGTACACACTTAAATATCTTTTTCTTTTATCTCTTCTACTATGACATACACTGTCAGACTGAGTTTTTGCATCTGTTGTCCCTAAATTTTGCAGTATAGTGCCTGTCAGTGAACACATACTCACTTGATATTGGTGAAAGAAACAGAAGGAAGTGGGGAATGATAAAGAGCAGAAATAAATACCTGACATATCAGAGTGCTTCCACAGGGCGCGGACCCCTTCCTTCAGTAACTCTCCCCACTAAATATTCCCTCTACCCAGAAGAGGTCACATTGGAATGGTGGGGGTGGAGGTGACAAAGAGATGAGATGCAGGGATGCCTCATTTCCCATATCTGACACCCTGTAGTCCAAGGTTAGGTGTGGATATACAGTGCAGGGTTGACCACTGGAAGCCTAGAGCCTGTCTGAAGAAGAGCAGAGAAATTTCAGACAACCACTAACTACCTCTCTAGAGATTTCTCATCATTTGTCAGAGAGAAACCAAAGACTTTTGGAACGAAAGCTAACAAAATGATGGATGATCTCTTGCCTGACCTCACCAAATTGGCCCACAGGATCTCATATATGGAGAAAGGAAAGTTGAGGTTACTCCACTAAAGTAACAGGTCTCAAAGTGATCAGCATCATCTAGGAGCTTGTTACAAGGGCAAATTCTTAAGCCTACTCCAGCTTTACTGAGTCAGAATCTGTGGAATGAAGCCTAGGAACCTGGTCTTAACAAGCCCTCCAGGTGATCCATTATGCATACTTAACTCAAACCACTTAAAGATTTAAAGGCCTCCAAGTGACAGATGAAAAACACACGTAAAATGAAATAAATCTGGCTGGGCTTAGTACCTCCAAGCAAGAAAGAGCACAGGTCCCCTCCCTCATCCCCACGTATATACAGTTCCCCACTGTGGTGTCTATAAGCTCAGCAAAGGCACCAGTGGGCACCAGTTTGGGCTGCAGCTTTTTCCAGTCAGACGAAGTCCTGGAGGCTGGAGCATCCAAGAACCCTGTGCCAGAGGCACTGTGGATGACACCAATCGTCTACACACCCTGTTACCGAGAACTGCATAACTATTTGTGTATGACATAAGGCTTTTTAAATATAATGTTCTGCAGTTTGAATTTTTTTCACTTATACTTTGGACTTTTCTATAATTGAGCAAATAAACCTCTAAATATGTTAGTACTATGCTATGACTTGTATAACCTTTTGCTTATTAATAAACATATTAGTGGTTTGATATTAGTTGCTATTATAACAACTCTAACAATTTTTTTATTTATTCATTTATTCAAATACTCATCTTTTTTTTCTATCATTCTGCATGTAAGGTCTTGTGGAAAGGGGTAGGTAATGATCTTTGCTTTGTGAAACTTACAATTTAAATGAGGACATATGTAATTATGTATTGTGGGAAGTGCTATAAAGAAAATGGAGTATGTAGAAATACTTACCTGAACGCCAGTGTCAGGGAGTATACCAAAAGGCTGGCAGGACATCCGGGACATGTAGAACAGCATTGACTAAGCCCTGGTTGGGAAAGCATTTGGCATGTTCATGGATCTTAAAAAAAGTTTCGGTGTAGCTGAGAGGTGATGAATGAGGACAACATAGCATGAGGTGACACTGCAAAGACAGGCAGAGACCAACCATTCCAGACAGTATAAAAAGTTTGTATTTTATCTGAAATGCAGGGGGAAGCCACTGGAGAATTTTAATCAGAGGAGTGATGTGATCATAGGTTGTAAAGATTACTGAGTTACTCTGTAGAAAACAAACGGGAATGTGGACCAAGAGTAGATGTGAGAACAGGTAGGAAACTATTTTGGTAGTCCAGTCAAGATAATGATGGATGATTTGGCAGATATAGTTAAAAAATAAAATACTAATATAAATAACATGAATAATTATTGGGATTGAAGAAGAATGGCTTGAACAACTGGGTGGTGGAACCATTTACCCTAATGGGGAAGACTTGGAGTTGGGGGTAAGTCTGTAAGGTAAGGGTGAAACAGAGGTTTACTTAAAACATGCTGAGTCTGAGATGCTCATGAGAGACTCATGTGGAATGTCAGACACACACCAGTCTAGAACTCAAACAAATGTTCATGCGGGAAATCGGAATTAAGAGGAATAGCGCTTTCAGCTTATAAGGGAAGACAGTGAGGGGCACAGAGGCAACCACGCACAGACTGGGTGGTGGAAAGAAAGAGGGCGCTTCCAAAACAAGGTTGCTTGAAGCATACGTCAGTCACTGGCTGGATGAAAAGGCGGTGAATGGAGAAGAGATTTTGAGCAGAGAAGAACTGTACAAAATAAACAACATCAGATTAGAAAAGCAAACTTGATAAACTAGAAAAACAGGTCTGGAAGCACATTTGAAGTTTGAGATCATGTTAAAGCAAAATTTGTCAGCCTGATTATATGCTTTTCTCCAGCTGTGTTCAGCTGCTTGAGTTAAAAAAAAAAAAAGAAAGAAAGAAAGAAAGAAAAAATGTTTTGGGTTTAAATATAAAGAATTCTCCAAAAACTAACACACTTCCAATGCAGCAGTATTCAGAGGTGGGGCCTAAAGAGGCAGTTGAGTTATGTGGATGTTAACTTCATTGACAAATTAATACATTGTGGAGTTCACAACTGACTGGATTATTAGAAGGTGGGCCCAAAGGGAAGAAGTCACTAGAGCCATGCCTTTGAAGGGCATGTCTTGTCACCAGCCACTTCCACCATGGCTCTCTTCCTGTTCACTCAGTTTCTCAGACACCATGAAGTAAACAGCTTTACTCCACCATGCTTTTTCACCATGGTGTTTCTCCGTAAGAGCCAGCCATCCGTGAGCTGAAACTATGAGTCAAAATAAAGCTTTTCTCCTTTAAGTTGTGTAGAGCAGGGATTGTGCTCCAGAAAAGATGGGTAAGATGGGTAAGATGGATAAAGATGTTTTTGTGTATTTTGGCAAGTCTATAATTAAGATACCTAACAGTAGCACCCTTATAATAACAGGTATATATTCATCCATTCGGTGTTGCTATTACTAAAGGCCTAAGGTAACATAAAGTAAGGAGGCTTATCTGCCTCATAATGCAAGTGGTCAGAGGGTCTAAGCGGTGAGACACCAGCATCCCTGGGCAGGCACTTGGGCTGTATCAACATGGTGGAGAAGTGGAGAAAAGACCAGCCACATGCAGAAAGAGCCCACACGTGGGTTGGCTTTCCTTTATAAGCAGCCCACTCTCTCAAGAACTGGGAGTCTGAGACAGAAGGATCTCAAGTGCCAGCCGAGCCTGGGCAACTTGGTGAAACTCTCTTAAGATACAACATAAAAAATAAAATGCTGGGGAAGAAGTGTGAAGTTAGTGTGATGCTTCTGGGTTCAATCCCTAGCACAAAATAAATCTAGTCACACAAGACCTGACCGAGTTCTGGGTCAGCATTAACCCATTGACAGACATAGTGTTTCCATCACCCACTTACCTTCCGCTAGGCCTGTCTCTTAAAGGGCCCACACCTCAACACTAGCATACTAGCAATCAGACTCCTAGCACAGAGACCTGTGGAGAACAAACCACATCAAACCATAGCAGGGTTAGTGCATTTTAAATATTGATGGATATCACTCTCAATATTTGCAGATTGACCTGGAAAAATTTTTATACCATTTTCATCCCTAACAGTTTATTTCAACACAACATGAAATAAGTATTTGAAGCAAAAAAAGCTTGATAAAATTTAAGGGGGGAACACATTTTTCATAATTCATCTTGTGTGAGGCTGTTGCTGCATTTTGTGTTGGTTAAGGGGGTTGGAGTGTGTGTGTGTGTGTGTGTGTGTGTGTGTATGTGTGTGTGTAAATAAAGGGTGACCTACCTTGCCCTAAATGAACCCAAAAACATAATTGAGCCTATGGTGTACCATAGTGGTTTGCGGTTATTACTGCTGATTTTTCATGGTGCCTTCCCACTGTGCAAGTCTCTGTCAGGAAAATAGAGTGGTTTGGCTAGAGATGACTTGGATTTGCTATAAGGGGAATGGAGCTGTCAGATTTATATGACTTTCTCTCTTAAAAATATATGGCCTCCCTTTTTCATTTGCAGTAACTGTAAAGCCCATTTGGGGATGTGGCTTCCCAATCGCTTGGCTCCCTGTGTTCTAACGAATGCACAGGACAGCTCTCAGGAGGGCTGCCTTCCGGCTGATACACAAGATAGGAAACTCAGTATGGTCTGGTCCTGAAATTCATTCTGGGTGTCCTCGTTTCCGTAGTTCTTTCCTTTCACTTACCAGTCAAAGGTTATTATAACTAATTGGGTGTCTGTTCTGCACTGGCTTCCATGGTCTGATCTGCACACACTTTGCTTCCCTGATGAAATCACCATGTGGCCTGGGAACAAGTGTTGGTCACAGCAGAAGCCATCCCTGCTCTTCCGAGTTTCTGGGATTCTAGCTCTGCCTTCGAAAATGCCCTCTCAAACTTGCGTCACGTGCTTTTTTGATAAACTGACATGACTCAGAGAATGTAAGCATCTTGAGTGATAAAGCTCAGCTTTCAAAACTGAAATGTGTTTGCGTCTAAGGCAATCAAATGAACTGGAAGCTGGCTAGGCAAAGGCAAATACTGGAGAAAGAGGAAAAGTGGCTCTGGGCTGAGCTGGGAAGCCTGCTGGGAGGCTACAGGGAGAAGGAAGCACTCAATTGTTATCTCTTTCATCATCTTTGTGGATCTAGAAGACAGATGTTAAAACCCCCTTAGTGAGAATGAAGGTAATATGAAATTTAGAGGCATTCTCCAAGGCATAGACAATGTGGGTGGGAAGAACCAGAATTTTTTTTAAAAACTTGCATTTTAACAACTACCACTATAATAGAAGATTCAGAGATCACATAGTCATGCACAATAACCATCTGTCCCAAATTGAAGAGCCTTGAATATAGTTAATTTTGCTAACCATGAACATTAATAAGTCCTGCGGCTGTAAATACCCTTCCTTGGACTCACCATAGGACTCAGAGGTCCAGATTTTAAATATGCTTGACACTAACAGTGACCTTGTGACAGCTGATAGATGTAGGTATTCAATACTTATTTATTGACATAAATATTTATCAATATTTAATTTCTATTAAGGAAAAAATTGTATTAAAGTAAATATTTATCAAGCCTTGTGGCAACACTGTGCTAAGTTCTGGGAATAGGCTGTGAAGGAAACACATGACCTATCGCTCTCAGGGACCTCAGAGTTGGTCTAGGACAGAGACAAACCATAGTAACCAAATAAAAGACACTGACTGCACATAGTGGGCAATGTAACAGGGGTGGAGATTCTAGGAAAGTGGGTATTTTAGCAAAACGGTTAAAGATTCATCCCTGAGAAGCACAGAAGCAGGTACCTGAATGAAAACAAAATGAGGCGGCCTTAAGAGAAGCCAGAGGAAACACTGTAAAGGTCTTAGAAGAAAGTCCAAAGGAGTCACAGAGCCGCGAGGAGAGGAAGGTGACCTGAAATGGAGACAGATAGGTAAAGCAGGAGCAGATCGTGTGGAGCACACAGATGACCAGAAGGAGATTGCCATTTAGTTTAAGAGCAAGAGGGCAGTCAGTAAAGGGATTTAACAAGGAGCTGCCACGAACAGATTACGTTTTAGGAGGAAGACCCTACGATTCTGTAGAGACAGATCACATAGACTTGTGAATTGCAGCACATGGGGGTGAGGGGACAGATGTAGGGTACATTAGGAGATAGACATGAAGAGAAATGGATTTACAGCCTGATTGGGGTTGGGTGAAGATAAGAGAAGAACAAAAGAATCTTTCCCTACAATCCACTCCCTTTTAGGCAAACCCCAGAACAATTTTATCTGTGATCACATCGACATATGCAAACCCCAATGTGAGTTCAAGCTCCCAACAAATAAACGAAGCTTCCACCTCTCTCTAAGCAAGTGTGGACTGGTGAAAAATCTTTGCAAGGGCTTTGAATTTATATTAGCACAGTTGGAGCCAGAATGTTATGTCCCAGAAATTTATACCAGCTTCATACCCCTCAGCCCCAGTGGGTCTTTATCCTAATGTACTCATGAACACAAGAAGCCAGCCCCTCATCGTCATTTATTTTATGATTAAAATGCTCTCTCCTGGGCTCTGTCTTGACTTACTCCTATTGGAAATTCCCACCGTGCACTTCTTCTAGTCACTGTCATCTATAAACCTCATCATAATGATGGCTGCATTTCAGCCTCCAGACTCAAACAATGCTTTCTGCATTTATTTTTGAAGTTGCAGACAGATGGCCATGCTGGGTGAGAGCACACACTGACACACAAACCAAAGAAACGTGATTTTAGAATAAGACAAGCACCTATGACTACGCTAAATTTAGGATTACAGAAGCCTAATATAGAAGTTGGTGTCATAATAGAAACAACCCTACATCAAAGTTGTTCTGATACATCTATGTCTGCTATTGTGCTATGAGCAAAATGACATTTGTGCAAATGACATGCTTATTTCCATTTCACAGCTACGTCAGAGTTATAGTTTTATTTGTAGTTAAGCACATGTCAAGTTACATATAAAGATAAAATATCCTTGTAAAATTATATTTTAAAGAGTAAAAACAATTTCAAAACAAGATAATAAGAGGGTAATAATGGTTAATACATTGCATATTGTTATCTTTAAATTAGTCATTCAGAGAGCCAGCATGATAGCTCAGCAGATTAAGCACCAAGTTTAGGGACCAGGGTTTGATCCCAAGTACCACATGCCACATCAGCCCTGCCCCTGGGAACGCTTAGCCGGCCAATGAGACTGGGCATGGTGGCACACACCTCCAATCTCAGCACAGGGGTGGCTTAACATTGGAGGATCGCTATGAGTCTGAGCTGCATAGTGAGACCCTCTACCACTAATAATAATAATTATTATTAATGATAAGTTGGTTACTCGGGGCTTCGGAGACAGCTCACCAGTCCAAGCACAGGCGTGACAAGTGCAAGGACTCAAGTTCCATCCCCGCTACCGTATGCTGTGCCAGCCCTGGAACCCCAGGCACCCTGTCCCCAACACCAAAACCCAGCATGGTGGCACATGCCTGTGATCCCAGCACTAGGGAGGCTGACACAGGAGCATCACTATGAGTCTGAGCTGCATAGCAAGACCCTGTACCAAATACATAAATTTTTTAAATAATTTTTAATTTAAATTTTAAATTAATTACTCAAAGTACAAGATATTAGCATTTAATTGTCCAAACAATATTAGCACAAAACTTTCTTTTCAATAAATTAAGAGAACTTAGTATTACAACCACCTTGACTATATCCATCTATCTATATATAGAGAGAGATATACATATAGATATACTTTTTTTTTGTTTTTCCCTTCTTTTCTCCCTTCCCCTATCCTAGCTTCTCTTTCCTTTTGAAATTTCTTCCCACTTTACAATATCTATTGTACATTTGGATCTTATTTACTCTTTCAGCTTTTCGTACTAGGAAGACAATGCTACACATGTGCGTCTGCTTTATTTCACTTAGGAGGATGGTCTGAGTTGCATCCATTGACCTATAAGTCTCCCATTTGTCCTTCATGGCTGAGTAACACTCCACTGTATTAAAAAGATCACATCTTTTTTATCCATCCCTCAGTTGATGAGCATTTGGGTCATTTCCAAGATGAAGCTATTACAAATTTTGCTGCTGTAAACAGGATGCAAATACATCACTGTGGATGATGGTTTTTGACTCTTCTAGGAAGATACTCAGAAGTGGAACAGCTGGGCCAAATGGGTCCTCCACTCCTACTTTTTGAGGAAACTCCACACTGATTTCCACAGTGGTTGTACCAGTTGACATTCCCACCAACAGTGGAGAAGCGTCTCTCCCCACAGCCCTGCCAGCATTTGTTATTGGTTAATTTCTTGATAGTAGCCATTTTTTACAGGGCGAAATAGAATCTCAGTGTTGTTTTAATTTGCACCTCTCAAATGACCAGTGATGTTGAACATGTTTTTATGTATTTATTTGCTGTATTTCTTCACCTGAGAAGTGTATATTCCTCTCAGATGCCCATTTTGGATTATGTCTTTAAACTTTGGAGGTCTAATTTTTCTAAGTTCTTCATACGTCCTCAATAGTAATCCTTTGTCTGAGGAACAGCTAGCAAACAAGATAAAATATTCTATCTAGATCTTCTAACCATTATGACCATAAGGCTGAGATATCTGTTGCTCCTCCCATTCTTCCATATATATTCCCACGCTCCAGTCCTCACTGTTTTCCATGTTAATCATTCTAAAAGGCTAGAAATAGCAAAAACACTAGTTTCTGAGGACGTGAACTTTCTGTCTGAGAAATGATGGCAGTTGTCATAGCTCTGTTCTGTGGGACACCTAGAGTGTGTGTAATACATCTTAGATAGTTCATTCTCAGATATCTCTTCAGGTAAGTTTGTCTTTCTCTTACAGAAGTATCTAATATACGGAATAGATAATGCTACATGCTGCCAAACTTGTGGAACATTATTGAAGATATAATATTGAGGAGTCTTTTCCACCAGCCTCATTCCTCTGAGCCCACGTGCCCCTCCCCACCCCTCTCCCATGCTTCACTTCCTGTTCCTCTGAGATCAGGAGGCCACATAGGTCTATAGATGGTGGTCACTACAACAGCCCATGAGTCTGCTTTCGTTTCCTTGGAATGTGTGGTTCCCCTCTACCCGCCTAGTTCCCTTAATTACCAGCTGCTATTTTCTCTCCTACTAGAGCCTTTTCCTATAGTGGTCAAGAGGCAACTTTGGATCTCTCTTCTCCTATCTTCCCAACAAGTAGTGCATAAGGCTCTTCTGGCTTTTGGCTTCTATCCCATTTGATGATACCCTTCACATATATAATGAGAAGAAGGTCTATTACAATGGTGTCAAGTTAAGAAAACTGAGAACTGGGAAAGCATGGAAATGCCCAACATCTACTTCAAAAACACGAGATTAAAGTTACTAAAATATAAGGTTTACTGTTTTCTTTCAATTTGTCTCTCAATTTGTCATGGCATTTCTTTTCTTTACTTTTTTATTTCATGTATTTGGTAAAGGGACTCGCTATGCATGGACACATAGTGATCCACCTATATCAGCCTCCCCAGCACTGGAATTACAGACATACACCACTGTGCCCAGTCTTGGTGGCTGGCTCGGTGTGCCTGAGGTGGGGCCAGCAGGGCATATGGTACCAGGGATCAAACCCAGGTCCTTGTGCTTGTCTGGGCAGGGGCGTAGACCATGGATCTATCTCCATGGCCCTGTCATGGTATTTCTTATGTAATATTTAATGTTCTAAGCAATGAAAAATTAAGATTTTAAAATAAATAACATTAATTATACTATTCCTTTTATAATATACATAGAAGCTTCAAGTCCTAGTAGAACATTTAAATTGTATACAGAATTACCAAGATTGTATCATTTATATTTCATAGCTTGTACACACATATATGTTTTGTTTTTACTAGAACACTGGAAACACTACACTAATTCAGCAGATTTTATTTTACTTTTTATATGTGCACTTTTTGCAAAACTCTCATTAGATTATTAATATGTTATAAAGGAATGATGTGTTGCCCTAGCTTTCCTTTTTTATTTTTCTTTTTATTCTTTTTTTTTTAAATGTATTTAGTACAGGGCCTACAAGGTCTCACTAACAGATCAGGCTTGTAGTGATCATCCTGTTTTCGGCCTCCCAGGTGCTGGCATTACAGGCACACTCCACCATGCCGTCTCATTCGCCATCTCAGCATACCCTGGGGGTGGGGCTGGCACAGCACTCCAGGGACTGAACCCTTCGTTGCTTGGTTGCAGGTTGCTGGCGCCTGCCTAAGCAGGCACTTTAGCCCACTGAGCTATTTGGTTGGCCCTAGGATAAAATTTTCTATCCAGTTTATTTTATGTGGAGAGATTGTACACTTTGAGATCGATATCATTGTGCTTTTGAAAATGTCAGAATTATCAAGTATAATAATAATGTCTTCATTTGGGATCCAGCTATTTCCCAACCTACAGTTTCTTGAAATTGAATTCTCCTCTGAACTTCAAAAATTTTGCACATTTTAGAGTCTGTACTATATTTCATACTCAGTTTCTGTTGCTGTTTTCTCTAACGTGTACATTAATTAATAGCTCCTCATAGAAATCCTGTAAACTTGATAAGTAAAGATATTTAGGCTTATAATGATTGACTTGCAATATTTGGGTATATGAAAATATCTGATTGAGTATATGGCAAATGGATATATCAAGGCTGGTTAAAAAAAAAAAGGCTGGTTATTGAGTTATAGCTTGGCTTCTCATTTCTACTTATTCAGAATATTGACTTAATTTGGCAAAACACTTCCTTATAAGTGTTCTTGTCATTAGGCTGAAATCATGTTCTGAATGGTAAGGACAAAATGATGACTAAAAATTTTATAAACCCATCCAGTGATTGTGTGCCACATCCAACCACGACACCTGCTTGTCTCTAATCAGAGGTTAGTACCATAGAGGAAGAATTAAGCCACAACCCAGAAAAGCCTGCAATAGTGATGACTATTCTGGTTAATTTTGTTTCTAGTGTATTTTCTGTTGGAAATGATTCAGTTTGGAAAGGTAGGGTCACCATTTAACTCCAGTCCTCATCTTCTCTTGGTATCAACAAAAGTGATCGCTGTACTGAGAATTGTTTGAAGGCCCAAGATAAGAATAGTGTTCTGCCTTTTCCCTCCACTGTCTCTCCTCCTACTGAGTCTCATAATAGAGGCAGGCTTTATTCTGTAAGGCCTGTTTCCTCCCACCTTTCAACTGCTTTTTAACATATATCATATACTTCCTTACTCTTTGGAAACAGAAAAGCACACATCAACTTCCTTTTCTAGAGATAAATGAGAACAAAAATACCGTCTCTCCTTAGTTTGATTCTTTGTTTTCTTTTTTTGTATTTCTATACTCATCCCTTGGCTTTGGGGTGCAGTGATGCACTTGGAGATTTAAAGTTAACTATTTTTAAATCACATGAAATTTGATATCAATAAAGACTCAAAGAATCACTAGATATGCACTTTCTCTTTAAAAGATAGACCTTATACATTGAGTTCTGTGTGAGATCTGGTTTCACTTGAATTTGAGCCATAGAACAGAGTCTAGAATCCAGATAACTCCAGTGGACCCTTTAAAATGTAAGACAAAAGCATGGCCTACATTTTAAAAATGAAATATGAAATAATTTGGGACTCTCATGAAAATCCAGGGATTTTTAAAAACAGTTTTTTTCAGTACTGAGTATGAAACCCAAGTCCTTCACACCAAACTGCATCCCAGCCCATTTCTTCTTTTGAGACAACGCCTCACTAAGTTGCTAAGTTGCTCAAGCTGAGCTCAGACTTGCAGTCCTCCTAGCTCAGCCTCCCAGAGTGCTGAGGTTACTGGCAGGCAACACCATCCCCTATGAAAATCCAGTTTTTAAATGTGCTGTAAATGGCCCTAGGCTCGGAAAGTTGTGGCCTGTGCTGCTCAGGAGCAAGAAGAAAGATGGAAGAACTTCCCTGGTTATGAGCAACTAGCATTTCTTTTTCTCAAGAAATATACTGAATTTATAAATGTTTCTTCTGTATTCAGCTAGAGTGAAGGGAGAAAGCCTCTTCTTCCTAAGCCCAGTTGAGTTCTGGGCATAAACGTCCTGCACAAGACAGATTGATAGACAGAACTATTTGGTCATGCTTTCCACCAGTTACACATTGTAGCCATTTCAGGTTCAGCCATGCATGCCAGATTGAATTAAATGGTTTTTATAAAAATCTCTAAAGCAGGAAAACATCTTTTCCTGACTGGTATTTTTTTTTTTTACATATTTGTTAATGAATGTCTGCACAATAAAGACGTGGTCTGTAGCTTGTTTTCCAAGAAGGAATCCAATTTGGTTTTTGTGAACACTGCTGCCACTCAAATACAATTTCATTCTTTAATTGAAGCAGCTGCAAAATAGCTTGTGGTCAAGGCAATGTTCCACAGGCCTGGAGCTGTCTGGGTGGAGACCACCTTCATTTGTGTGCTCTGAGTCCCTTGGGGTTGTTAGAGCACCTGTCAAGAAAACATCTTCTCTGGGGCTGGTTGACATGGGGTTAGCCTGTAACGCTGTAGGTAAGCCTGCAGCTGCTTTTTGGACTCCCTTCTACTCTTTGTAGTCACCAAGGTGCTAGCGTGATGCTGTACTAGACAACAGACCCAGCCAACTTTACTCCAACTTCCCTTCCAGAGATTTTACCATCTCACTATTTCACCAGCTTCTATAGCTTGCTCAGAAGGCAGTGTGTGCTTATGAAATCTCTTCCCTAAGCACCTTAGATGCACTTTTTTTTTTTTTTTTACTTTATAACTCTGATGCAGATAAGCTTAAGTAGTACAAAAGGGAAAGGGAGACTGGGAAGAGAAAGGACTTAAGCAGACATCAGGGCCTGCCCTGCTGTGTTCCCCCAACACCCAGTGAATGAGTCAATCAAGGAATGAAACATAAAACCTGAGTTGCCTCCAAAAATCTGCTTAGAGGCCTAGAACCCTTACTGAGTCTGGAAAACTAAACAAACCATGAATTTTTTGAAGCAAGAACTGTGTCTTAGTTATTTCTGTTGGTTCAGTGGAACACGGGTGCTCAGCAAATCATGGCTGATTATGATGCAGGCAGGGAGTGGGAGTGGAGGGAAAGGGTATCTACCTGGAAAATCCTTCTAAGATACTATCCATTCATTTCTAGTCAAGGCCAGCCTCACTCTAAAACCTTGGTGCACACAAGTAACTGGTCCCACTTTTTATATGAATGCCACTGTTCACTTTTGAATTTTGAATTTTGTCTTTCTACCCACTTTATCCTTTATCCTGTTTCTCTTTTCATTGATTAGCTATTATAGTTTTGTCTCACTTTGCATGAACCTTGTTTATACTATCATTTTCCTTTTTAAGAATACATTTAGCCGTTATTCACAGATGCACAAGTGCTATAGTAAATGACTATCAAGGGTAACATCAGCTGATATTTAGTGTCTGCTATTCACCAGGTACTCACCCAGGATGCTTCATTTACACACCTTATCTAGCTAACATTCGGCCAACTTTTATGAGGCAGGCGCATGTATTCCCTATTTTACAGATGATGTCTCTGAGACTTCGAGGTAAATTCTTACCAAGTCACAAACTCTTCCAGAGAGTGCTGAAGCTAGGCCATAATGCAAGGCTACCTTCAGTTCCTACCACTCAGGTGATAGCCTGCAGAATGACATAGAAGAGGTCTTCTGCGTGAGACAGTTCCTCGGCACCAGCAGACCTCCTGGGTGAGGACACTCCCTGAGCACACCCTGCCCACTCCAGCAGGAAAAGGACATCTACCTGGAAAATCCTTCTAAGATATCCTAACCCTTCATTATCGCCTTCCAGTGGTTTGGATCACCTTGAGGGAGAACTCTGCATCTCCTTCAAGAATCTTCCCTGGTTTCCTCAGCATTAGTTAGCCGCCTGTCCTCACTGTGTTTAGGGGAAAGCCGAAAGAATATTCTGCAGCCCTGGATACTAGGAGGGAAGCTTATCTTCACTCTGACTTTGTAAGAGTCAAGCACCAACGGAGAAAATGTTTATGAGTGGGAACTGGTTCTACCTGCCAAGACTGGGCCAGGTCTTCTCCCAGCCCTCATCCCATCCAATCTTCACCGCAATCAGCACGGAAGGTCTTCAAGGCTGAGGAACTTGCAGATGGGGCAACTGAACACAAGTTTTTGTTCGGTTGGTTGGGTATATCTTTTGGTGAAACGGGATTGAACTCAGGCCCTTGAGTCTGCCAGGCAAGCACTTATTCTACTGAGTTATCTCCCTGGCCCTGAACATAAGTTTTTATAAAAGTTTTTAACTAGAATTTAAATCTAGTGTTCCCCACTCCAAACCCCGTGCTTCTCTACCTCTCCTGGGAATAAATACAAAGACCCAGAAATCCAAAGTAGTCCAGTGAACCAACTCCATTGCAGAGGCAAAACTATTAATATAAATATTATTTTAAATACTAGGTTAACTAATACTATATTAATATAAATACTTATAAGTATAAGTACTTATAAGTATTATATTATTTAGTCAGCTGGGATGATTGGAAGGAAAAGTTATTAAATGAGAATTAATAAAATATTAGACATGCTACGCAACACCATGAAACATAAAATGTTAGGTGAATGGCACACTTTCTCCTGTCCTCTACCCTAGATAAAAACAGGTCTTATGAGTATGTCTAGTTATGAAATGCTCTGTGTGTTAGGGGGCTTGGGAATGCACCAGCATTGTCTGTCTGTAACACTCTAGGTCAGTGGCTCTCCAGA
Organism: Octodon degus; assembly: GCF_000260255.1. Taxonomy (NCBI): domain Eukaryota; kingdom Metazoa; phylum Chordata; class Mammalia; order Rodentia; family Octodontidae; genus Octodon; species Octodon degus. The sequence goes on along the minus strand of NW_004524586.1, from coordinate 6,053,186 downwards.
TAAAGAGGTGAGAGTGAGCTTGGTCCCTGGCATGTTTGCAGAGGCATGCTACTGGCATCTGGTCCCTTCAGGCCCAGGATGCTACTGAGTATCTCAGATTTTGGTGGCCTGCTCCTTTTTTTTTACTCAATGCTCACTCAATCATTACTTTTGTCCAGTGTTGGCTCTTTATGTTTCAGGCCTCTCCACACAGTGTGAAGCTTTGGACAATGATCTTCACACTTAGGCCTCACCGAGGACACCTATTACAGAACAGTGGCAATAGTCTGATGCAGGAAGGCTTGTTGGGCAAGTGACCATCTCTCTGAGTTTTCTCTCATTGCTGGGACAAAATACCCGATGCCCAAAATTAAACAAGGAAAGGTTTATTTAACTCACAGGTTATGGACGTTTCAGTCCACACTCAGCTGGCTCCAAGGCAGAGTGGCACACGGCAGAGGGCAGCAGTTCATGGTGGCAGAAAACAGCAAAACAGCAAGAGCAAAAGGGAGGAGTAGTGGCAACAGTGGCAGAGGCAAGCCTCTCTCCTCCTTATATTGCCTTGAGGCTATCTGCCACACGGTGGGGGAGCACTCACACCCATAATGCCAGCAGACTTGGATCTTGAATTAGTCACAAACTCTAGAAGCCTGTCTCAATGATGACATGAGGCGTTGGGGGGACAACTACACACAAACCATAACATTGACCCTTGAGCTAAGAGCTGCATTGAGATAACAAAGTGTATGTGTACATCACGCATGCATGTAGCAGGAGTGGGGCAGCTAAGAAAGTAATTAGAGAAACAGCCCCTGTCAGTGGTTCAGAGGTGGGCAGGAGAAATAATTAATGTGAGATGGGAAGGGGCCAATGTGTACTAAAACCACAGGTCTTCCTTCTCTAGACTACAAGTAATGTGAAATCATTTGACAGTTTTAAGTAAAATAGTAAAATAACAGTTTGGAAGAAATTTCTCTCTAGAAAAGGAAGCAGAAAGAAATGTAGCTTGTAGAATTTCCAAAGTTGCTTCATTCATAGGAAGACTTTCTGGAGCGGGTTTGCAGTTCTCTCTGTAAACGAACTTGGAATAGCAGTATTGTTTTCCCTGCACGTTAGCGATGGCTTCCTGTCCCAGCTGGTGCAGAACCACCAGGATCCCTCTTCATGTCTCCTTGGCTCTCTGAGGCCAGATAGCGAGCGAGTAGAGGTAGTGTAGCATCTGAGCCCTCGCAGGGTAGTCTAGGTTCTGGGCTTCAGAGGTCACACAAGAGGCTCCACAAAGGAAAAGTTTCTGAGGCACCACAGCAAGGCTGCGGATGCTCAGGAAACCACGATCCCTGAAGCCTGCAAACTTACCAGTTTACTCTCATTCAACCTTAGAAGCCCTCCATGAGCTTCACATGAATCTTAATTTGATTATCTACTCAAAGAACATTTATTGACTACAATTAGTCAGCAATTGCTGAACATCTAGAGTGCTGGAATGCAAGAAAAAGTAGAATCTCAAGGAGCTTTTCTCCAGGCACCTTTTAACTCTCTCATCTCACACACACACACACACACACACACACACGGTATGTTTTCAGAGCAACCTAACCATATGCATAACTGTATACGTGATAGATTATTTTCACGAAGTTAAAGAAATGCTTCAAAGGAATAGAGAAGAAAAGCAACACATTAAGCACCTTAATTTGTCAGGCACTGTGATAGATATTTCCAGCTGTATTATTTTATTAAATCCCCAAGGGAACACTGACGTTTTGAAGCAATAAATAACTTCTCCTGATTTCAATATATATCTTTAATTCTAAGGAAATTACTGCTCCTCTTTTCTCTCTGTAAAGCCTTTCCTGAACTCCATTAGTCTGAAACACTTGCCTCCTCTTCTGATTCCCATAGTGCTCCAAGTGATGTTTGCTTTAGTCAGCCTCACTTGACCAGGAGCTGTTTATGTATGTCTTTGCCTCTAAGTTTCTTGAGGACAGCAAGATTTCTTATTTATCTTTGCATTCTGAAGGCTAAACAGAATACCTTGCCTACCACTTGGGTCTTTGTTATTTTTTCTCGTTGCTGAGACAGAATACCCAACACCCAAAGTTAAAGAAAAAAAAGGTATATTTAGCTCAGTGCTTGTAGAGGTTTTAGTCCATACTTGGCTGGCTCCAAGGCAGGGTGGCTTGGCAGAGGGGCATCGCAGAAGAAAAACAGCTCATGGCAGACAGAAGGCAGAAGGCAGAAAGTGGCAGCAGATAAACAGCAAGCCCGATTGTCCCTTTTGTCTCATTTTTTGGGTGGTGCCACCCATAGCCAGAGTGGGGCACCCTTAATCCCAGCAGCACATTCTTCGTCCCAACATTGAACCTTTAATCCACATTCACACAGGCTGGATCCAGCTACCTTCAAAATTCCCCAGGCATGATCTCGTGAGACTTTGGAGGACATCTAAGTACCAGCCATAGCAGCTCATATGTGCTCACAGCATACTTATAGTTTGAAAGAATCAACTAATATATTCACAGATCTCACTGGGTTTGTTAGCGATTAAAGAATTACATAGTCCAGCCCACTCTTTCTCATTCCAAGCTCTGCACTGTATTATGGAGTGTCTAAATACCAAACACCCAAAGTTAAAGAAAGAAAGGTACATTTAGGTCACAGTTCATAGAGGTTTCAAGGCAGGGTGACATTCAGTACAGTCAACCCAGTCCACAAGAACAACAAGAAGACCCAATCACGTCTCTATCCATAAGCAGGTTCCACATGTCCAACCTATTTGCATGCACTCCAGACTCCAAGTTCCATGAAGCCAGACTCCAGGGTATGGCCCATGCAGGTCCTTACAGCAAGCTGGAGACTACTGAGAGGAGAACGCGGGGGTCCTGAGCACTCGGAGTATTGTTTGGCAAGGGGCACTAGCTCAATGGGTATGTGCTCTTGTCTGTATGGACCTCTTATCCTAGAGTACAGTGCAAGTGAAAGAGGGCTAAAGCCTGACTCTGAATCAAGAGTCCTTTTTTCTAGCTCTAGATTATTGGACAGAATGTAAAAAATACTCAAAGGCTGGGGATGTACCTCACTGGTATAGCAATTGCCTGGCATGCATGAAGCTCTGGGTTATATCTTTGCTATGAGGGTGTGTGGCTAAAACAATACTTTTCAAAAACGTGTAATAGATTCATATGTTAAAATGGTATAATAAAACCAGAACTAAGTTTTATGGAGTTATCATACACATTGGATAGTCATTTCTATTATTCTGTGTGACCCTTTTTCTTCTAGCTGGGTTCTTATGTATTTTCTGGTAGACCTTGACAATGCTAAGGGTTGGTAGGCTGGGGCTGGGTTATGAGATGGAAATCGGAGAAGAGAATGGCAACCTGCTGTTGCTGGGCAACCTTGCCCTCTTATCCTCCAGAATCAAGGATTTGCACATTTGAAAGCTTTGAATCTGGTTCCATGCTCTTTTTCTATACCCAATCAATTACCCAGACACATCAATGTTATCCCACAATTACCTCTCACATCGTTCTTCTCTAACTTAACTTCCTCAATCAAAACAGTCACCAGCCCTCTTCTACATTAACCTCAAAAGTTAATTCTAATTCACTTTCTGCATATCTGTGAAAGCCCACTTGCTAAAGGTAAAGTGAATCTCATTTTCTCTCTCACAATTCCATAATCATTTTCTATTTACTTGAAAATGAATTTTTAAAAACTAAGATTAGAGGTGCCATTCGACCAAGCCATTCCCCTTCTGGGTATTTTTCCAGAAGAATTAAAAACATCATACCACAGCGTTATATGCACATCCATGTTTATAATAATGCAGTTAGTTGTAGTTAACTCTTAGAAATGACCTAAATGCCCATCAACTGAGGAATGGATAAAAAAGATGTGGTATTTTTATACAATAAGGTATTATTCATCTATAAGATAGACAAACTCAAAGCTTTTATAGGTAAATAGACACAATTGGAGACCATACTCATAAGTGAAATAAATCATACTTGCATGTGTAAACATCATATCTTTTCTCTAGTGTAAGAACCTGAAAGTGTAGATGAAATCTCAAAGGTACAGTAGACACTGTGAAAGGAAAGAAACTGCTCAAAAAGGAAGAATAACTGGTACGAGCAGAAAGAAAAAAGAAAAAAAGATGTATGTATGTATACAAAAGACAGCTAAGAAAATTGTACTACTAATTTCTATTGGTTTATTGAAAACACCTGTTAATGCCTAATTTTTTAAATTTATTTAATTTATTTATGTGTGTATGTGTGTGTG
>NW_004524586.1:6040027-6048820 GCF_000260255.1 Octodon degus | reverse complement strand
GGCATGTGGTGCTGGGGGATTGAACCGCAGTCCCTGTGCTTTGCTAAGCTTGTTCTAAGTAGGTGCTTTAGACCACTGAGCCATCTCACCAGCCCCTAATGCCTAATTTTTTGACCATTTTTAAATACTTTGACAATCATAATATGCAATTTAACAACCATTGTTAATTTCCTACTATTGTTTTGAAATTCTGTAATTTTTATGTTTTTAAATTTTTTATTCTTTTTATAATAAAAAAGGACTCTAAAATCAGTAGGTCCTTGTGAACTGGCCTTGCTGCCCTCTTCTTCTCCTACTCTGGCCTTCACTTGCTCAACTCCAGCTGAAGTGGTTTTGTTCAGATTCCCAGACATACCAAACTTCTTCCCATCTCAGAGCCTTTGCAGATGTTCTTTTGCTTGTCCAAAACACTTTTAGTCCCTTTCCTCTCTTTTCATCAAATCATAAATGTCACTCTGGGAGAGAATCCATCTCTGGCCTCCTAGACTGATTCAGATCTTCTTTTATAATATCTCAGAGACTCTTTCCCCATCCCTCCATTACCCTTAGCCCTATTGATACTAGTTGAAATGCCCTATAGTCCCAGCTACTTGACAAGCTGAGATAGGATCACTTAGGTTCAGGAGTTCAAGGCCAAATATTGCAAGAGCAAGAGCCTATCTTGAAAATTTTTTTTTAGATAATAATTATCTAGCTATAGACTACATGATGGTGACAGACTTTCTTGCTAGGTTGTAAGTTTTATGGCAAGAACTATGTATTTCTTACTCAAAAGTATATTTTGAGTGCTTAACACAGTCTTGAACCAAGATGCATTCTATAATTGAATTCTAGCACTTCCTATAGACTTCCGACTGCAGAACTTGGTATGCTACTTTCAGATCTTGAGTAACTTGCAGGTCAACAATTGATCCAGTAAATTTCTTTGTCATTTTCTCTTTTCCTATATATTTTGGTTCAATTCACTCTATATAGTGCTTTGTTTAGCTCTCAGACAGCAGTCAACATTTTGATAAATACTGAAGAAAAAGATTTAAGTCTTTTTCATGTCATCTGCCATTTGTCTTTTCCTTCCCAACTAATAAAAGGGGACTATTTTTCTTCAACTTATTGTCATGTCTGATATATTTAAATGCTATCTTACTTTTTATGCTTTTGTCCTTTGAAAAGTGTCCCACATTCTTTCCTATGGGAATTTTTTATTATTGACATAAAAAGCCATTAAATTGCCTTCCCTTTAATGATGCTTACATTTGAAAAATTCTCATCATGTTTCATCTTTCATGTAATGTCTTTTTTGTTGTTGATACTTTCAGCTGTCTGTGCGTCGTTCTCTCCTCTATGTTCTGTGCATGAACATGATACTACATTTTTACATCATTCCCTTAAGAAATATGAATTATTTCATTTGTTCAGTTTTATTATGATTATATAAATGACAACTATTCATAACTAAAGAAAAAGAAATGAGAGCGAGGGAAGAAGGGAAGAGGAGGGAGAGAAGAAACAACTGCTTCTTCTGAGAGCTGCGTTTCATGGGGGCAGATAAAGGCAGAAAGAGAGAGGTTGGAATTCTTTTAAAGAAAGATGGAGGATAAGTATGGAATTGATTCAGGAGAGGGATCCTGAAAACGATGCATAGAGTAAGGAAAGGTGGAGGCTCTTTTTATCGCCTGACTTCTAGCTGCAATCCTCCCCCTCCCCACACCCCGACCGAAGAGGTGCTAAGAGGCAACTGCCATAGACCCATTTCTCCTTTGGATAAACAGTTAAGAGACGACAAGCTATGGGTGGGTCAAGAATAGCATCTTCCTAAAGGGATTTCTGATAATCTTATATAATATTTCTTTAATTATTTTTTAGTAACATTAAAATTGTACAATGTACAGTGATGGCCACTTTTGGAAATAATCTTTCACACAGTTTCCATAGACTGTCAATTGGACTGACAGGCGGAGAGAAATGTAGAATGGCTCTGGAATGTGCTTCCTCTAGAAATGGGAAATTAGGGAACCTACTAAAAGAGTGAGTTTGAGCCTGGGATTTTCTTTATATCTATGCTTATTACTAAGTTGTTAGTATAAAGAACCCAAAAATAAAATGTGTTTTCATTGTGCTCTCTGAACTGAAGAGTTTTTGTTGAAAACCTCTACGGCAATTTCTTAATAAAATAGAAAAAATACAGGATTATAAACTTTCATCTTCAAAGCAAACAGAGAAAAAGAGAGAGTTGCAATTATAGATATTACCTTTGAAAGAGGTATGACCAGTGCATGATGCGGCACTCCACTCTTCGGGATATACCTCAGAGCTGTGCTTCTCACTCCGTAATGAGCACCAGATTCACGTGGAGCCCGCATCACTTGATGCTGTGCCAGCTGGGCCCCAGCCCCAGGGATTCTAATTCAGTGGACGCAGAATGAAGTCTGGAGACTTTTGTTCAGCACGATGTGCTGCTGGTCTCCTGTCTCCAACAAGCCTCCAGCTTTCTTCACTTGTGCATTTGACTACACGAACACAAATTTCTAGGTCATACTGCTCATAGTAGAAAAATGAGTCAAATATCAACCATCAAAAGAATGAATTAATATGTTGCTCTATCTTCATGCAGTGAATAAACATAGAACATCAAAAACGTATAAACTATAAGTGTATGTAACCATCTACAGGAATCTGAAATCATACAGTTAAGTAGAAAAAAGAGAAAACTATGTAATATGATACCACAGATACAAAGCTAATATCAAATATATATAAACAGTTTACAAAAAGGAAGAACTCAGGGATACATTATTCACTATGAAATAGCATAGTAACTAGTTATTAAGTTATTGGAGAAAATAATGTTAGGACCATCTATCAAGTTATTTTCAGTTAATTAACTTTTTAAATAGTAAAAAAGAACAATTAGAAATGATACAGAATTTCACTAAACAAAATGTTAGAAATTCAACAATGGTTGTTATATTGCATATTGTTGTCTTCAAATTAGTTGTTCAGAAATGCAAAATTGGTCAAAACAAACTAACTAAAGAGAAAAGAGAAAAAAAATAAGCATTAATTGCTCCTTTCAATAGACCAATAGAAATCAGCAGTCCAATTATCCAAACTTTCCTGTGTGTGTGTGTGTGTGTGTGTGTGTGTGTGTGTGTGTGTGTGTATTTGTTTTATCCTTCCTTCTTTCTTTATTTTCTCCTTTCCCTCATCCCAGTTGGTCCTTCTCTTTGAATAGTTTCTTTCCCTTTCACAGTATCTGTTGTAACTTTCAGATTTTGTTTACTCTTTCAGCTTCTTACACTAAGGAGATAATGTGATGTTTACATTACATGCAAGTTGGATTTACTTCACTCACGAGTATGTTCTCTAGGTGCATCCATTTACCTATAAAAGCCTCGTTTCCTTTTATAGCTAAGTAATTCTCCATTGTATAAAAATACCACATCTTTTTTATCCATTCCTCAGTTGATGAGCATTTAGGTTGTTTCTAAGAGTTAGCTATGACAAATTGTGCTGCTATAAATATGGGTGCACATATATAAATTTTAAATGATTATATGAAAAAGAGAGAAAAAATATAAATGGAACTGTTTCTGATTCTCACATAAGGAAGAAATTTCCAAGAGTAAGAGTAAGAATACTACTGATACTTTTCCTGTAATTTTTTTTTTCAGTATCAGGGATTGAGCTCAGGAACTTGTGCTTGCCAGGCAAGTGCTTATTCTACTGAGCTTTCTCCCTGGCCCCCAATTTCCTGTACAATTTTGAAAAATATCTCCATGTAAAAAAATTATAATCAAAAAAGCAGCCACATATTTTGACTAGAAATTTTAATCAACCAGTCGTGATGGTGCACACCTGTAATTCCAGTACTCTTGGGAGGCTGAGATAGGAGGATCTCTGCAAATTTAAGGCCAGCCTGGGCTACAAAGTGAGTTCAAAGCCATCCTGAACTGTATAGTGAGACCCTGTCTCAAAAAGACAAGAAAAGAATATTGGAATGATAACTAGAAAATTCAAACTAAATTTTTAAAGATGTTTTGCACTCCAAATATAAGAATATCAGAGACAATAAAGCCAACAAAGCAAGAAATCTAGACAGAATGGATACATGGAGCAAGACAAGTAGCTAAGCAAAGAAAAGGAAGAATAAAGAAAAATAATTCGATGACATGAATAAATCAATACCTTTCAGCAATAACTCTCAGGTAAACAACCTCAACTCTCCAATTAAAAGATATAGATGGGCAGACTAGATCAAGAAACAATCCAACAATCTCTTGCATTCAAGAAACTCATAATCCAGAAAGAAACTCATAGACTAAAGAAATTCAAAGGATGGAAAACAATATCTCACATCCTAAGCCCTCTAAAGTAAATGCAATAGCAATTTTACTCTCAGACAACATAAACTTCAAGCTAAAACTGATCAGAGGAGGGAAAGAAGGGCACTACATACTAGTTAAGGAAACAATATTACAGGAGCAAATAACTCCTGCAAACATACATGCACCAAATGTCGGGGGATCTAATTTCATAAAACAAGCACTGCTGAAAAAAGGATCAAATATACACCAACACCATCATAGTGGGTGAACTTAATACCCCACTTTCACAGAGATAGGTCAACTAAACAAAAAATCAACAAAGAAATATCAGAGCCAACACATACTTTTGAACAAATGGACTTATTTTGCACTCCAAAAATAAGAACACCCTATACCTATAGAGTGTTCTGCCATACTACAAGAAGATGCATTCTTCTCAACAGCATATGTAACATTCTCCAAAATGCATCACATACTAGTCCACAAAATGTGCTTAAATAAATAGAAAAGAACTAAAATCACTCCATGAGTACTATTAGAACATAGTACATTGAACTAGCAATCAATTGTAAAAGAAATCATAAAAAATTTATAAACACCTGAAAACTTAATAGCACACTCCTGAACAATCAAGGAGTCACTGAAGAAGTGAAACAATTTTTAGAATCGAATGACAATGGCAGTACAACACATCAGCACCTATGGGACACAATGAAAGCGGTCCTAAGAGGGAACCTTATCACAAGCAATGTTCACATTGGTAAAAGACTTGTTTTGTTCATCTAATGATGAACCTCAAAATACTCAAGAAAATAACAACAACCCAAACCCAAATCTAATTTAATCAGGGAAAAAATAAAGATTAACATAAAAATCAATAAAATTGACCCCGGGGTGCACTGAGACAGCAATTGAGGTTGGGTGTGATGGCCACACCTGTAATCCCAGCTCTTGGGAGGCTGTAAACAGGCGGATCACTACAAGTCCAATCTATACAGTAAGACCCAGTAGACCTTGTCCTAAATACAAAAAATAAATAAATAATAAAATTGAAACAAAATTTAAAAATAAAAACAACCAATAAATTTAAGAACTGGTCCACTGAAAGAATAAAAAATAGATAAACTCTTAGTCAAATTTACCAAAAGAGAGAGAAAAGACCCACAAAAATGCATTTAGAAATAAAATAGGTAAAATTACACCATAAAATCCAGAAGACAGTAATCCTAAAATTCATATGAAACCAGAAGAGACCCAGAGTAGCAAGAATAATCCTGAACAACAGAACACCACAGCAGGCATCACAGTTCCTGAACAGAAGTTATACTACAAAGCTACAGTGATTAAAACCATGTAGTATTGGCATGAAAAAGTGGTTATGCAGATGAATGAAGCAGAATAGAAGAAACAGAAATAATCCCAGACACTATTTGATCTTTAACAAATGGGTCAAAACATACCCAAGAGGAAAGATGGCATTACAGCAAATGATGCTGGGAAAGCTGACTATACACACACCAGTAGAACGAAGGTAGATCCATATCTCTCCACCACATCTAAGTACAATAAAAATGGACTAAAGATATAAATATTAAAACAGAAACACTTAACCAACTACATGATAAAATAGGTAAAATTATTTTAGTCATAGGTGTAGGCTTGTAAACAGACCTCCAATTGTACAAGAAATAATAGCAGGAGTCAACAAATGGAATTATGTCAGCCTCTTCACAGGAAAATAAACAACAAAGAGAGGGAAGACAAAACCTACAGAATGGGAAAAAGTGCCAGCTACACCTCAGAGGGTTAATACCTAGAAGAAGAGTGGTGAACCTATGATACACATTATTTTTCTTTTAAGAAAATGTTAATTTGTGATTAAGGTTAATATACAAAGAAATGCTCAACGTCATGGGCCACAGAGAAATGCAAAGCAAAACTACACTGAGATTCCATCTGACCCCAGAAAAAATAATTAGCATCAAAAAACATCAAGTAATACTTAATACTGGAAAGGCTGCAGTGAAAAAGAAATCCAACACTGTTGGTGGAAATGTAATCTAATATAACCACATGGAAATCAGTATAGAGATTCCTCAAAAAATTGAAACTAGAAATTTCATTTGACCCGGCTATTCCCTTTCAAAATATCTTCCCCAAAGAGTTTAAGGCATCATATTATAGTGGTACATGCATACTTATCCTTATAATAGCATAATTCATAATAGCTGAATATTGGAAAAGTCTATATATTCATCAATAAATGAAAGGAGAAAGTGTGGTATTGACACACACTGGAATACTACTATGTCTTAAAGAATGATAAACTTGAGTCATTTGTATGAAAATGGATGTACCTTGAAACTCACATTAAGTGGAATAAGACACACATGCTTAAATACTGCATGGTTTCTCTTGCATTAGAAACCGAAAGTATAAAATAAAGAGCAAAATAAAAGATAGATAACAGGAAGTAGGAAAATATATGTTTCTCAAAGGGAAAGGGGATTAAGAATTAGGAGAGGAGGAAGGATAGGAGATTTATAAAAGAGTTCAGTTGTATTATCTACATGTACCAACTCCTCACAAGAAATGTAAGCATTGTGTACTACAAACATGTACTAATTTTAAAGAGTTCTTCTCAAAAAAGACAAAACTGTCAACCAAGAATCCTATACCCACCGAAAATTTCTTTCAAAAATGAGGAAGAAATTATGACATCACCAAATATACAAAGGCAAAAGTTGAAGGAGTTTGTTACTCCTAATCCCAGCCTGCAAGAAATGCTCAAAAGAGACTTACAGGTTGAAAGGAAAGTACACTAGACAATCACTAGAAGCCACATGAAGAAATAAATATCTAAATAAAGGTAAATGCATGGTAATTTATAAAATTAATATTACGGCAAGTCTATAGTGGTATTTGCTATGTACACATTAAGGGAATAATATGTATTTAAAATTGAGATTAATTTAAAAATTTGTTTTAATGTGATTTTGGTTTGCAACTGACATTTTGTTTCTATACAACTTAAAAGACCAATGTATTTAAAATAATGATTAGGGGGTTTTTAGCACATAGTGTATAAAGCTGTAATTTTGTGCTATCAATCATGTAGAGAGGGGATACAGCAGTGAAAGAATAGCTTTTGTCTGTTACTGAAGTTAAGCTGTAAATATGCAAATTAGTGTTATGAGTAGTATGTTTGACGGAATCTCAATGGTAACTACACAGAAATAGGTATAGAATACACATTAAAAGCAATGAGAAAGGAATTTAAATATTTCAAAAATATATAAAGTCAAAAAATCAACCAAAAATGAAAAGACAATAGTGCAGGAAATAAGGGACAAAAAGCCACAAGACATAGAAGGCATTAGTAAAATGATGTAGGCAAGGCTCACCTTATCAGTAATTTTTTTTCTTCATATTCTGTAGGGCTTTAAAGTTTAACATATCAGTACTTCATGGAAAATACCTGTTCCATGCTATGTCTAAGATATTTGATATTCAGACAGACAGTGAGGTTAAGCTCAACTGCCTATGTGATAGGGGTAATAATATCATTAAGCTTCTCTTCTGGAGGGTTAACAACTTAAGTATGCAGACCAAAAATTGGAGAAAAACAAGAGCTACAAGGACAGCCAACATTTTGACTCTAGCCTTTCAAGGTCAATGAGGACACAGGACATAAGAGAACCTGTACTGTAACTCAGTAATGTTCCAAATTTTCTGATCAAGGAGATTATGAGGCCACAGAGGAAAGTGATCAATGATGTAGAGTGTACCTAAGGAGAGTCACATGGAAAGAAACATTCTCTCCCCAGAGGGCAAATTGGTCAAGCAATGGCCATGACTCATCCACATGGCTGACACTGACAAAGGATCTATAAACTGTGGTATGGGGTTTCAGAGTAAATCCTGAGGGGATTTGACTGACCTTGTCAAATACATAAGTTGCATTTCTTGTTATATAGGTCTTCCTTTATCTTGGTCTTAACCATCCAGCAGAAAAATATAAAAACAAGGTATAAAAAGTAAAACCATATTAATATGCTGAGCTATAAAAAGCTCATCAACAACTTCTGACATTGCCAGTCCTAAGGATAACCCACTTCTATTACGAACTATTGGACTATATTGGATTATTTTGCTGAATTCATGCACCTACAATTTTTAAATGGCAATGTAATACCCATCTCTGACAAAACTAAACAAAAAAGGGGATATAAATGAAGGACAATTTTGTATTTGTATATACAAAATAGGATAGATATACAGCTACTTTTGCTTAAGTAGGCCCTGCATGTGAATGAGACCACCCAGGGCTCACGGATCCTCATTCGACCCAGAGGGCAGGCCCAGTGACGAACCCTTCAGCAGAACTCCCTGCAAAGAGGCTAGAGGCAAGACCCACCCAGCTGATTCAGGAGCAGAACATCTTGCCAGAGAGACACAAAGGGTTCAA
>NW_004524586.1:6017478-6037907 GCF_000260255.1 Octodon degus | reverse complement strand
TTTTTTTCTTTACAAGAAGTTTTGGACAATTTCATCTTTGTGCATCTTGGTATGATTTTATTTAAATGTCTTTGTAAAAGGTTCATTTTTCTTGGAAATGTGGCATTATAAGTTGAACTAAATTCAGAAATGTTAAATCTTTAAATATTTATTGCCTACTCCTTTCTACTTTGGGAATTCTAATTATACGAATATAAGTTTCTTGGTTTTGACACAGTGAACTATTATGACTAATCTGTAAATTCTTCATTTTTATTTTGGACAGTTTTTATTCTTATATTCATTTATGTTTGTAAATAATTTACTTTCAATTTGCAATCTATTAAAAAAAATTTTAAAAAGAAGATATAACAACTGGAGAGATTGCTCAGTATAGAATAAGCACTTCCCTGGCAAGCACAAGGGTCTGAGTTCAATCCCTGGTGCCACCAAAAAAAAAGAAGAAGATATAACAATTACAAACATTCTCACAGTAACAGACATAAAAATATAGGAAACAAAAAGACAAAAGTGAAAGAAGCAGAGAGTCCTCGGTAATAGCAGCTGAAAACCCAACACTCTTGATATTGGGTAGATAAAAGAGAGAAAATAAATCAGGAAATAGAGGTTGTAAACAACATAATAAAGCAACTACAATGGTGGTGAACACGTTAGAGATAAGTGCCCAAAGTAGAACCCAAAAGCCACTTATCACAAAATACAACACTGCAATTAATCCTGAATACTGAGATTTTAATCTAGAAAAAAGCAACTCATATATTAACATCTCTTGTCTTAAAAACAAAATAACACTCATGCCATAGGCTCGCCACTGCTGAACTGGACCAAGCAAAACACCCTACCTAACATAGGCGCTCACTGCCTGTGGAGCGCTTTTCAGGATATGGCACACACGAGGTCACAAATTAGTCCAAATAGAACGCGCACATATAACAGAATATTGTTTGGTATTTAAAAAGAATGATAATCCTGTCACAGCGTACAACATGCATAAACCTTGGAGATATTATGTTTGGTGAAATATGCCAGCCACAAAAAAATAAAGGATTATACGATTTCACTTATATGAGGTGCGCATAAAGTACAATGGTAGCTACCAAAGAAGAGAATAGGGGATTAAAGCTTAACTGATTAAAGAAAGAAGAAAGAAAGAAGAAAGAAAGAAAGAAAGAGAGAGAGAGAGAGAGAGAGAGAGAGAGAGAGAGAGAGAGAGAGAGAAGAAAGAAAGAAAGAAAGAAAGAAAGAAAGAAAGAAAGAAAGAAAGAAAGAAAGAAAGAAAGTTTAACTGATATAAAGCTTCAGTTTTACAACATGAGAAGTTATGGAAATGGATGGTGAATTAAATAGCATTATAACTATATTTAACATCACTGAACTGTTAAAATGGGTAAGATTATCATTGTTCTGTGTATTTTACCACAACAAAAAAAGCTAACTGGGGAGAACACTAGTCATTATGAATTAATTACATCAACTTCTTCTATGTATCTACTTCAAAATTACAGAGCATTTACCCAAGTTTCCTCACTTTTCTGAGAGAACATTTTGGCATTTAGGTATCCTATAGGGAAAAGATTTGTTTCAAGTTAATAAAGTTCAACTTCATCACTTAATCATCATGAAGTTGTGTTAATTTCTTTGAAATATATTTTTAGTTTTCCATAAGTATTAAGAAACAAACATAATAAAAATATCTTTTTCCTAAACATGAATGGGTTTCTACAAGTGTTTCTTCCCTTAAGCGAAAACTGCCAATACTAAACGAAAGTGTGAGAGCAAGCCTTTTCAAATTTCCTAAATAATGAACAGTTGTTTGAAATGAAAAATAATAAAAAGAGGAACAAATTGTGAGTTGGAGTTGGAAAAACAGAAGTATTTTGTGCTCTCACTTTTCTTGCAAATGATCTGAGAATATAGGATCCAGAAATTAAATTATAATGACTCCCTGTACTAAAAGTAAGGATCCCTTTTAGAGTCTATATCCACAGCCTTGTTTGTCAGCTGTCTTTAGAGTATACACCTTTATATTTCTCAGAGTTAATAAAAGTGTTGCACAACCACCAGAAACCATTGGATCCTTATTTATTCTCAAGGATTATCACTGACTAGTTTTATGACTTGAAAAGTACCTTTAAATATTCTGAACCCATCTTCATACGTACAGAATAGGAATAATAATCTCTAACCACAGGAACTACTGAGGACATACCAGGGTAACAGTGTCCAACTCAAATATTAAGTTTATTAAACATTTATTTTAATACAGGGATATTATAAATCAGTAAGAAAAAGTGGAAATCTAATTAGAACATGAGAGACACTTCACAAAGTAATGATAAAAACCACAGAAATTGTAATCAAATGAGAATAAGTTAGACCAACATTTTTCCATCTATATGATTGATAGTAACTGAATATGTGCCATTTTTAACATTAGGAGACTGCCCTTAACTGTCATCCTAGGGCCACTTAAAATTAATTAAAGTACACAAATTGGTAAACCTTAGAAATAAATAGCAGATTTGGAGCTAATTTGGTGGCATAAGGATTTAAGAATTTGTTTTATTTTGTGCAATTCACCAGGAACTTTTAGGTAGCTGATGTTTTAGATGATCACACAAGAAAAAACAAGTATCATCGAGAAGTTTCTACCTGAAAAGTTGAAGGTAGAGAAGACATGATTTATGTCTTTAACACTGGAGATTATACACTGAATTAATAAGATGTTCACTGAATTCTAGAATTTGGAGTGAAGTGGAGAGAAACAAATTAAGCAGCCCTGTTTTATATGATTTATAAACACAGAAGTCATTGCCCCACAGTAGACATTAAGATATTATACAATACAAATGCAACATTTGGCTGGGGAGATACTTCAGCGGCCTAAGTGCCTACTTGGCAAGTGCAAGGACCCAGGTTCTACCCCCGGTACTGCGTGCCATGCCTGCCCTGCGCAGAGCCAGCCACTGAAACCATGCATGGTGGTGCGCGCCTGTAATCCCAACACTTGGGAGGCTGAAAACAGGAGCATCACTGTCAGTCTGATCTGTATAGTGAGACCCTATAGATCCTGTACTAACTACATTAAATAAATAAATGATTTTAAAAACTCAAATGCAACATTTATATTTGTGTCAAATAAAAGAACACAATGTGATAAGGAGCAAACAGAGAGAAATTAGGGTGGCTTAATAGAAGGCTTTTGTAAGATCAGGACATGCACATTGCCTTAGTTACTTTCTCCCTGCTGGGACAAAGCACCCAACACCAGTTTAGGGAGGAAAAGTTTACTTTAGCTCACAGTGTGCACAGGTTTGAGTCCAAAGCTAGGTCTAAGGCAGGGCAGCACGGCAGAGAGACATAGTAGAAGAGAGATGGCTCATAGCAGGGCAGGCAACAGGGCGGAAGCAGCAGCAGAAAGCCTCCCTTTCCCTTGTACTCCATTCAGGCAGCAAGGCTATTGGTTAGTTTCTCTCCCATCCTGGATGGGCCTTCCTGTTATCCACTCTGAGCATTATCAGTTACAGATGAGACCTAGAATGGTTAAAGCATCATGTTCTTATTTAACTCAGAATTATTATGCTGAGAATGACCATGTATTAGCACCATGATGCACATATATTTTTCTGTCTGTCTTTCTGGCTCTGTAGTTGAGAACTCTAGGCACCTGCCTGGAAAAGCTCCATCTCCCTACCCCTTTAAAAGTAGCTCCCAGTAACAATACTTGGATGATGATATTTTGAATTCTCATATTGGTAACAATCCTACGGAATAGAAACCTCTCATCTTACAATTAAACAGCAGCCACAAACCAGCACAAAAAATAAGTTAGGGGACAACTTAAATATTTAAGACCTCAACTGGTTATTGTGTATGTGAAAAACTTTGATGCATTTGTTCATATGCTATTCACTATTACTATTTAATATTTAGTCAGTAGAATAGGCCACGTTAGCCAGTACCCACTTTATTGTCAACCCAGGGCAAGCATTTTACTGGAATGATAATGCAAGATTCTTGGAGATATATATATATATATATGGCCTATGTATATGTCATAGTTACTCAGAATACCTGAACTGAACTCTCTTCCTGATCCTCTATCTCTGTATTCTCAGGACTACTGGCTTTCGCTACTTTACAAGCGCCTGATTGGCCCCAAAGTCTTGGCAGTGCATGTAGCTGGGCTCCAGCGGAAGCCACGGCCCGGCCGAGTGATCCGGGACAAACTAAGAATTTATGCTCACTGCACAAACCACCACAAGTAAGTCCTCATAAAAATGGAACAGAAAGGCTGCCCAATAAGTTTCAGCCCCTCTGAGAATTCTATGCCATTTGGAACCTCTTGAAGAATCACCTATATTTACCGATAATGGAAAACTGCCTCTGGGATCACCATACTCTGCAGATTCTCAAATGATTAATAATAGATTTTTTTCCAATTATACCTCTCTTTTCATACTTACAGGATTTATTCATAAAGAAATTCATAAGACATGTGGTATTTGTTCACCTAACAATTTTTTGTTGGGTATTTTCTCTGTAACAATTTATACAATGTTCATGAAGTTTTTTGGTTGTCTAAGCCTAAGGCAAGGCAAAAGGCCATGTCTTGTCCTATAATGCACTGACAGGGCTTTAGGAAAAGGTCTCCATTTATAAAACGCCTGCTGAGAGTTGCACTGTGAGGAACCTAGCTCCAGTGTGTCTCAAACTGGGTACCACAGCACTGAAAGGGTTCCTGAGAACAGCCCGACCCGCTTCAGAGTTCTTTTCAGTACTGAAAAGAAAAAAAAAAAAGAAAGAAAATTTCAGCTATATTAAGTGTTAAGAAGCTAAATCGAATGTAGGCATCCTTTCAGGAGATGGGAGATAGATCAAGAGAAGGGAGATCCCCAAAGGTGCTGCATTCTAGTGTGGTGATACTGGTTACCCTTCTCTTTTTGACCAGAAGAACTAGTGGTCACTAAAGTTGTCTTTAAAACAAACGGGAAAATTAATGATCAGTAAATAAACAGATAAAAATGTTTTCAAAACGTGAAGATCATGAGTGAAAATTTTAAATTGGTCTTAAAGCAAAACCCATCTGATCAAATATGTCTGACAGCACTTCCTGTTTAAGGAGAGTAGGCTGCCCTGGGAAAGACAACTCCTTCTCTTACTACAGAGAAAACCTGGGAGCAGGCTTGTGGGGGCTACCTCCTGCCAGGTCTCTATCTCTGGGCCTGTCAAGCCTATCGGGAGTTGATCAAGGGGAGGGGAAGCACAAAGAGCTGTGTGATCAGATTACACCAGATGCTTCTTCTCAGTCCTTGATGAGACAGGAGCCAAGCCAGCTAATTCCTCATGATAAGCTTTTTCAAAGAATAACTCTGAGCAAAGGGGGGCAAACAGCCAGTTGTCTTGCCTCTAGATACAAGTGCCTATTGTAGGTGAGGGGAGGTTGGTTTGGGCAGAGGCCAGAGGCTTTCAACATGCCTTTTGCTCAGCAGGAAGCTCAGCCCCATACCTGACAGAGTGACTGCTGGATGGCCTTGGTGTGGAGTTATCTGATCTCCACACAAGGGAACATTGTATTCCTTGTCTCTGCCTACCCCTGAGGTAACCACCCAAAAGGGAGACCCCAGCCTAACAGAGAGAAATTGCTCTTGGCACCTCCTGCCCCTGTTGGAAAATATGCCCGTCTTCGGCCTTTATACTACTGTTCTAGGGACTTGAGGAAAAAGCGTCTGGAGCTTTATGGGTTTGGCAAGATTTGTATGTCTTCCCTACATATTCTTAGCCTGATGTTCACCCAAGCGTTCTTTGCCATTCCCATGGGAAGTCATCATTAATATCCTAAGTACACCATGAACTCAAGACCGGCATTTTATTTTTATATTCTTAATGTCTAATATTGTAACTAGCATGAAGAAGGTCTCACAGATATTTGACAGAGAATGAAAGGATGAATGCAGAACTAAGACATCAGTACGTTACTGCTGGCTTATACTTTTGCTCTTTTCCCCTGTGATGTCACCAAGAGAGGATGGTGTGGTAGAGTCGCTAGTTATACCATTCACTATTAGTAAAATCATCTGGATTTAGAACCTCTCTGGGGATGCGATTCCACCATGACTCTTTTAGTATACTCTCTTCCTTTTCCAGTTAAAAAGAAAGAAGAAAAGACTTTCATTACCCATGGATCATGCATTATGTCACATATGACCCATAAAGGTGAAAACTGAGGCAAAGGTCTTTAGCCCCTAGCATACCTACAGTGGACACAAGGAGCCAGCTAAGCTTACACACCTCCTCCACATAGCAGGTGACAGGTGCCGAGATAGGTGTGCACAGGAACAGAGGTGTGCCTGCGCTGCTCTGGGAAGCCATGTGGCCTGCCTGAGCCCTCACATCCCCTACAACAGTCCTAAGAAAGCACTACTGATTCATCCAGTTTATTTGTGGCCAAAGAGGCTAAAGTAACAGAACCAAAGAAGAGTGCACATGTTGACATCACGCTGATCAACCTTGATCACTGATCTGAAAAATAAATATGCTGGGTCAAAACAAGGGTTGGATAACAGGGATAAACTTAGTACCAGAACCACGTAAAGGAAGTGTCCTTTAAAAGAACAACTGCACTCCAGTGTGTAGCTGAATGTTTGCAATGTAACAAGCACCTTGCCAGATATTTGCATTTCTATTGTCTTCCTGAATTCCTGAACAAAGGTTTGACCCTTAGAGTTGAGGCCAACATCCTGTGGCGCACAAGACTTCCTCTTCCTTCTTTCTGACAGTCGCACAACACCTACCTAGAGAGCCTACTGCCTCTCCTGGCAGCCTCTGACCTAGCAGGCCCTTGTCTCTTAGAGTTGATTTAGAAGATGAAGTTGGGTGGCATATCAACATTGGCAGGTACTTTTCTGATTTTTTACTCTGGAGTTAACGAATTAAGTCACTAGAGTAAACTAATCAGCAGTTCTTACCCCCGATCTTACACAGAGAACAATCAAATTTTGACAGGGAAACCTTTTCATATGAGCCATTCTACTGAGATAATGTATGCTTGTGGGCGGAGCAGAGGTCTGTAGCCAAGCTCCGAACCAATTGGAACCTGGTGGACGCTGAAGGAAAACTGAGCCTTTGGGGGTTCAAGTTAGTATACTATTGGCAAAACACAACTTCCTGTTTTCCAGAAGAAGTTTTTTTAAAGGCTCATAAAAAAGGTTCCTGAGGCTTCTTGGACATCAATGACTCTTGCAAAAAAATATTTTGATGAGTTAAGTGTAAATGAATCAGAAACATGTGGATTAAATTTCCCTTAAAATACACAGGGGCTTTAAAATTAAGGGAAAAAAAATGTTTGGCAAAACATGGCCTGACTTTTACCGAACCAAAAACCTTTGAATTAGATTTGGATAGATTGGACTGACCCAGTATTCAAGCACATTGGCTTTCACTGGGAACGACCATGGGCTGCAAACCATCACCCTCCTTTCTGTTCCCAGACCCCTAGCTTCACTGGAGGTGTTTCTACCACAGCACTGTTTTCTCTCTGGAACTCAAGAAGCACCATCCACATGACATCTCCCACCTCTTATGTGGAGGATATTCCAATTCAAGTTTCCCTTCCCTGACTCACTTCCTCCTCCTCCTCCTCCTCCCATGGCAACACAGAGAAGACGTCAAGCAGGCGAAGAACAGCCAGCAGAGATGAACTCCAGATACATGGGCTGGCTGCTGGTGGAAAAGTCTCACCACGAGTGAGACACAGAGCAAGATGAATGTACTATCCCAGACAGCTTCTCTCCAGACAAAGCCATTCACAAAGGTGACCAAAAGCCACCTGGACTTGACATCGGGCATCAAAAATGGCCTCCTCAACAAGCCTTCAGACCATTTTTCTTAAGGAACAGACAGACACTCCTCCAGGATTAGTTTTCTGTGGACATAAAATACACTTTCTTCAAGAATCTGAATTGTTGGAGCACAGTATTCATAGGTTGATGCTATGATCAGCAGCCAAGAATTTATCTTCCAGCCGAAAAGCTTCTGCATCATGTCCTTGCCTATCAGTCAGGCAGAGTGCGGGATAGTTAAAGTGGTCTGCTCTTCGGTGCCAGTTTCTACCTGAGGAGGACTCAAAAGTTATGTGAGAGCCTCCCACGTTGGTCCCTGGTCTGCACTGGTTTGTCTCCCCCAGGGGAACAATGTAAATGGAGATCAGACCATTGCCAAGCAGCTTGGAAAGACCACTTTCCCTGCAGCAGTGCTATGATTTCAAGCCTCCCACCCACCCACCATTTCCCCACATCCTACCCTTCTCTCTGAAGCTCTGAGCACTCATTCTGCCCCCAACATGTTAAAAAGAACCTCATAAATGCAAGCCTGTGGCTCTCTCCTCTCTGCTTCTGGCCTTGAGAGTATTATTTGATAGTTGTTTGCAAAAGGGTTTACTGCAATCTGGCAAAACTAGTACCCATCAATGCCTATTTTTCTCACACCCTGAGGCCCAGAGTACAATAGTTAATGATCTCTTCCTCAAGTATGCACGTATTTTAGCTAAACTAAAAGCCCACCAATGGAATCTAGTTGTTCTAGTGATGGTCAGTGGCAGCACGGACTGTCAACATCTTTCTCCAAAGCTATGGTGACACAAGCCTTCTCAGAGCCATTGCATGTTCTTCTGATTCATTTGGCAGCAAAAGCTAGTTAACGTGTCCAGGGATTGGGAGGGACTGGAGAAGAGACTGCATAGGAGAGGCATATAAGAATTTATAAATGTAGGCATATAAAAAGCTTTACACACATTAATGCACAAGGTACAAGAAAAATACTCTGATGTATAGCCTGTCGGTATTCTGGGAGTTCTTCTCATAACCTTAATGGATTTTTCTAAGTAAGTGTTTCTAAACCCAGCTATTATTTCAGAAATAATAGACCAAATACTTCAGAAAAATTTTAAAATACAGATTCCCAGGTCTGAAGCCTAAATGGATTGAATCAGAATTTCCAGGGAAGAGCTCTGGAAACCATACTTATTTGAAAAATCCCAAGTTATCATACTGACCTGCCCTTGGTCACTAAAGTCTTAATTAGCACCTTCAGAAGTAGAGATCAGTGATCCAAGGATCAAGGGGTGATGGGTCTGTGAGGAGCGATGTTTCCCTTTGGGCAAAGTTGACTTAGAGTTTCTCCAAACTTCTTTGAAAGCAGGGCTGGGTCATTTTTTCTGTTTCCTCTCATTAACCCATCCAGATGGGGCCTTCAGGGACCCCTTAAAAACAAGGTCTTTTTTCTTACAGAGAGAAGGAAATCATTATAGTTTTGTTGATACATGCTGAGAAACTCTTACATGTAGGCATATCGTTCTCCCAGGCTTCTGGACATCCTGTACTAGTTTAAAAGAATCCCAAATGGTGAATACTTTTATAATCTTGAGGTAGGTAAAACAGCAAAAAGCAGGAATCAAAAAGATAGATTGACTACATAAAATTTTTTTAACCTGTATGTATCAGAATACATTGTAATCTGAAATAGAGAAAGACAACTGTGGGATATTTTTGTACCATGAATATATACAAAAGATTTCTTTCACAAATAAATAGTTTTTATAAATCAATAGAAAGTGGCCGGGGAGATGGCTCAGTAGAATAAGCGCTTTCCTGGCAAGTGCAAGGGCCTAAGTTCAGTCCCCGGTTCCGGAAAAAAAAATAAAATAAATCAACAGAAAATGGCCAAAGGACATGAACAGGCGGTATATAAAAGAAGAAAGAAAACAGCAGATAATCAAAGGAAAAATGTGGCGCTTTAGTATGAAGTGTAAAATTGTTCATGCTACCACAAATTGAGATCCCATCTTGACTTTCACATCCATGAAGATATTTTAAAGATTAATTTCTATATTCTCAAGGAAATGAAGAAATTGGTGCTCTCATACAGAGCCAGTGGAGCCAAATTTCTAAAACCCTTTCTGGAGAGTTATTATCAAAATCTGTGAAGCTATTAGTATAAGTGAGGTTAGGCTGCGACAACAAAGAACCCTCAAATGTCCGTGGCTTTCAATAAGGAAATGTATTTCTTATTCACACTACTTTTCCATCGTGGTTCAGCCATAGCTGTGTCTGCCTCATCTTCATTCTGGCACCTAGATCAGGAACTCAGTGTCTCTCAAAAGAATTGCCAGCCTCTGAGGACTGGCGAGATAGCTCAGTGGACTAAAGCATCTGCTTAGGCAAGCTCAGGGACCGTGGTTCAATGCCTGGCACCACATGCCGCACCAGCCATTCCCTCAGGACAGGCTGAGCCAGCCAGAGTCCGGGCACAGTGGCTGTACACCTGTAATCGCAGAGCTGGGGAGGCTGAAAACAGTAGGATCACTGTGAGGCAGAGCTGTGTAGTGACACCCTGTGACAACCAAATACATTTAAAAAAAAAAAATTGTCAGCCTTTCAGCAGAGGAAAAAAACATAGTGGAATACAGCAAAATATAGACTGGCTCGTAAAGCTTCTGCCCAAGGGCTTTAGCATGTCCTCTCACTTTTCACTAGACAAAACAAATCACGTGGTCACTTTCTGTTTCCACAGATCGGAGACATAAAATCTTCCCACAGGTAGGACCACAACAGGGAATGAACTAGAATAATAAGTGAGGAAACATACAATGCACTTTCTCTTGACCTAAAGATTACAATTTGTAGGGTTGTATCCTTCCAAAATAATCATGATGTGCAAAAAGTTTATGCATAGTGAAGACTTTCATGACTGAATTTATAAGGGCATGAATTGAAAACAATACGAAGTCAAAAGTAGAGGACTAAACAAATTATGCTATATTGTTATGGTTGAAAATTATATTCTTCTGAAAGTAGAATATATAATAACTTAAGAACATGTTTAAGATGTTCATTAACTGAAAAAGAGCTATGTAAATACTGTGATATGAGTCATATAAAAATGGTAATATTTGTGTGTGTCAAAGTACTTAATATTTGTCAAATTAATAATAAAACAATACTTGAAGGAATGCTTACCAAAATCTAATATTTCAAAATTCTGTAATTATGGGAAATTTTACTTTTGCCTTTGTTTTTCGATCACATTTACATTCATATTTGGAAAAATATTTTTTTTTTAGAATTTGTCCTTTTTTTTGGAAAAATATTTTTTTCTAAAATCACTATAATAAATTTAAACAAGAATAGAAGGAAGGTGGTCAGAAGTAGGTATCCTCTTTTTCGGAAACCACAATAACAAGACCTTAAGGTCTGTTGTGACCAAAATCTATAAAAAAAAAGGCCCTCTTCTTCTGGGGTGGTACTATTTTGTGCAGGCTATAATTATTTAGGTGTATCCAACTGACCACTTCTCTCTCTCTCTCTCTCTCTCTCTCTCTCTCTCTCTCTCTCTCAGCCACAATTACGTTCGAGGCTCCATTACACTTTTCATCATCAACTTGCATCGATCAAGAAAGAAAATCAAACTGGCGGGGACTCTCAGGGACAAGCTTGTGCACCAGTATCTGCTGCAGCCTTACGGGCAGGAGGGCCTGAAGTCCAAGTAAGTACAGGCCTGGCAATAGTTTAGGAGCAAGTAAGGAATAATTTAGGGTTGAACAGGGAGGGAGCTGAAGTCATGCTTTTGCTGAAGGGGCCAGCGTTGCTACTGATTCACTCAGAGGCCCAGTGGGATGGACTAAAACAGTGAATGGCCTGGAGTCAGGGGACTGCTGATTTCCTTTGGGACCTTGGTCGTGTCCCTCTCTGTCTCTAGGCTTAGATTCCTCAACTTTAAAGTCAAACTGTGGGCAGGACATTTCTCAACAAAGTTATTTTTGGTATTTGAGAAAACACTTTTTGACTATGCAAGATTATCACATTGCAAGCCATTTGGCATTCTTGGCACCACCCCCCCCGCCGCCACTCCATGCTGCAATGCCCCTGGTTATGTGACAACACAAAATCCTGCTTGAGAACCATGTCCCTTCCAGCAGTAATTCTCTGTGACACCATGGCTCCCTTTTTATCAGCACATTTCATGAGGTCTAGAGGAAGATGGGAAAAGGGCCAAGAGTTGCTCTGCCTCTGACTTTATTCCTTGGGTGCACCACTGCTGGATCTCAGTGTCTTCCTCTGAACCACAGGAGGGAGATCATATTCTGGGGATCCTGTGGCCCCTGCAAACTATAAGTCTATGATGCTGTAACACTTCCCTGCCTCCCTCAGTCTCTACAGGAGACTATTGGCTACAATGGTCTACCAACAGAGAGCAACTCTCAGATACAGTGGGATACGGCCACCCCGCTCCCCGAGCCAGGCCTCTCAGGAAGGGCATGGGATGCTCTGCAGCCTGGGGGCGTTCCCATTCCATTTTTAATGTTTACCAACTATAACAAAGCTGTAAACTTGGAGCAGGTGGCTTGCACTCCCACAGCTGCCCACAAATATTTGCGCTATAATTGTTCGCTCTTTCACTGCAACTTTGGTGGCTTGCATTTGGCTTCCAACTGTCCGTGCAATGGGAACAAAACACAATCTGGGAAATCACTTACTGAAATTCTTTAGCCCACCCTAGATCTGTATTTTCACAAACTGGCTCTTTTTTCTGGCTACATGTACACGACTTCTCTTTTTCTTTCTTAGGAAGAAAGAAGAATATTTTATTCCTCTCTTTTCCCACTTCCTTGTAGCTCATGATGAGCATGCTCAGGTCTCAGCCTTCAAGTCCCAGCTTCACTGCTAATTAGTTGTGTGGCTGGGGAAACATCATTTATCCTAATTTCCTGGCCTCAGTTTCCACAGCTTAAGAATTCAAGGTTTGCTATATGTTTGGCAAAGTCTACTACAGCCCTAAAATTCTCATCCCAAGTCTGATTTTCTAAGGACCATAAATACATTGAAGCCTCCTGCTGCCATTCACTAATGACCCACAAGGCCATTTCTGGCCAAGCTGGCCCCTTAGTAGAGATTGTAACAAAGCCTCCTGAAACCAAAGAGCTTGGGTGCTGAGCCTGCCCAGTATCGGAAGAGACTTCCTGAAGGGGACTGTCCAAATGGTACAATCTAACAGGTCAAGGTGTCGATCCCTGCTCTGCACAGTGCTCTCACATGCAGCAGAGCAAACAAGACAATCTACGTAAAATTCCTGACACACAGCAAATGCTCAGAACATGCCCGCTGCCCTCCTTTTCCTTAACTCTATACTCTAGCCAGTTAGGGAACAGGGAAAACAGTTGCTCTCCCAGAGAATGTTATTCACAAGAAGAGTCACCTTGGATTTTAAGATAACATGTTAACAAAATATGTTAAGATGAACATATATTAAAAAGCATTCTGAATGTTACATAGACCCAAACAGAATAACAGGAGGAGATGGCAGTCAGAGGGCAGCATTCTTCAATGGATTCATTCCTCCACCAACCAAGGACGCCAGTCTCCAGTCCATTCACTCCATCCCTGTGTGTTAGCCTCCAAGATTATTCCTCTTCTGGGGTTCTCTTAGGAAGGACCTGGCTACAGTGAAGCAGACTATGCAGAAAAGGATGAAAGACTGCTCATGCGCAGTGGTGCACACTTGTAATCCAAGCACTTGGAAGGCTGAACTGCCACAAATTTGAGGTCAGCCTGGGCTACAGGGTAAATTCAAAGTCAGGCTGAACTACGTAGTGAATCACTGTCTCAAAAAATGGAAATAATAGAAAGGAAAGGAGGAGGAGAGGAGGGGAAAAAGAGAAAGGGGAGAGGAGAGAGGAGGGGAGGGGAGGGGAGGGGAGGAGAGCACCTGTTAGGAAGCAGTTTTTGTTGATTCTCTTGCTTTCTGTTTCTAAGCCACTGAGGCCAGGCTGTGCATTCTACGCATTCTAGGTCTAGGTTCTTGCTACACCCTGAGGGCACATTAGTTTACAGGCCAAAGAGTTCTGGGCAAAGGGGGAACCTGTAATTGGCTCCCCTCTGGTGGAGGCAGGGAAAAAAAATACAGAACAAATCAGTGTTTCATTTAAGCCACCATTTTGGAGTTTCAGGAATGAGATGATAAAAAATGCTTTGATTGACTGGAAACAGCATAATTCTTATTATCTTATATTTGCGATAAAGGCAAGGAGCACTGGAAGGCTCTGGAAGGTTATCCTTGAATTTGGAGCTAAGGCATAGCAGGTGAGCCACAATTCAGAGTTCAGGCACTGGGATTCACAGGGCTTCTTGTTTCCCATCTTAGTAATGAACCAACCATAAAATCCCACACACAGATCTTGAGTCATTAGGTAAGAGATTGTTCAGTGTCCAGGATATAGCTCAGTAGCACAGCAAAAGCTTGCCTGGCAAGCAGGAGACCTCAGTTTGATTCCCAAGATGGGGGGGGGGGGGAGAGAGAGAGAGAGAGAGAGAGAGAGAGAGAGAGAGAGAGAGAGAGTTGTTCTTGTACTAGGAACCACAAAAAAAGTAGGTGCTCTCTACCCCATAGGATCGAAGCTTTAGAAACCATGATGTGTGTACATGAGAATAGACATTCTGTGGCTGGAATATTTTTTGAGCCAGGCATGGTGACACATGCCTGTAATGCCAGCACTCAGGAGGCTAAAGCAAGAGGATCATTGTGAGTTCAAGGCCAGCCTGGGCTACAACATGAGGTCAAGGCCAGCCTGAACTGTAATAGCAAGACCCTGTCTCAAAAAGACCAAAAAAAGGAATAGCTGAAGGATATGGAGAGATTTAGTTCAGAGAAGAAAAGTAAAATAAGTCATGAGGAATTTCTTTGGTTACTCAAAGGACCGCCAAACAAAATTAAACAAAATTGGTCTGGAATACTCCAAAATATCACACACACACACACACACACACACACACACACACACACACGCACGCACGAAGGTCAATTTAAAAGAGATAGATTTTACCTCAAAACAAGCTCATTTTCCCAAGGCTTGCCTGATCTGATGAAGGATAATATAGGCTTTCCCAGGAGGCACCCTGAAGGTATCCTGAGAGTGCCAGGAGGGGCTACCTCTGAGGTGCTCCAGCTCCCTGCCTGTTGGGAGGCTGAGTGAGAAAGTACTGCCTCCTATCAAGCTCTAAGAGTCTATTACTCTTCCCTGTTCCCGTGGTCCCTGCACTCCCAGAATCAGGGGTCTCTGTGGTCACCAGGAAAATAGCTTCCTCTGGCTACTAGTAGACCATGCCAAGAGGCTTTGCTATAAGAATAAATGGGCTAATATCTGGCTAGTTTTTTCTAGAAAATCCCCAACTGTGGTTTCCTTCTTAGCCATGCTCCTTGGTTCTTCACCCTTCTGAAAGAGGCCCCATTTGCACCCAGAACTATGAATAGTTCAGAGGAGAGGAGAGAGAAAAGGAATCAGTTGTGCCCAAGATGCCACAATCTCCAGTGTCTTTCAACACACAGAAGCAATATGAAGAAGCTGGACCCAAAGCACCGACTTACATACAAAATAAGAGGGCCCACTTTTCAAGGGACAAGTCAAACCCAAAACAGGTATTAGGTCAGATTGTAGGTGCTTCTCTATATATCTTGTTTAATTCCACTTCAAGAAAATACAATCCAAAAATTAGGAATAAAGGAAGCCATTTCTTCACATAGGCAGCTTTAACAGTTACCTGAGTGAACCCGCACATGCGGAGGATCTTGAGATAGTATGACACTTTGAAGTGGTGTGGTTTCTTCCACACATTCTGTGACTAACCATCTAGACTAGAGGATGTCCCAGGTTTAGGGACCTCTGGCAAAAGAGTGGCCACAATTTCAGTCTGTCCAAACACTATGTTTTACCTATTGCTGGGATTTTGTGGATAATAGCTTTAATGGTTACTATGTCATTTAACCTTCTGAACAACATTATGAAAATATAGAATAATTCTTCCTTTCCCCTTTAAAGAAACTGAGTCACAATGAAATGATGCTCAAGAGTCACATAACTAGTAAGTGAAGAATCCATACAGCACCCAGCATTGAGTTTTCCTGACTCCTAGTCCTACACTGTTCTTCCCCAATAGTCCAATGATAGTCCTCATGAGTACAGAGGGATAATATACGGGAGGAACAGCTGAATGTCTGTCCACTTCCTTTTAAGAGATCAGGACATATAAGTATTTAATTTATCTGAATTAAATTCAGATTATGAGAAATCTGAATTTAAATTCAGTGTAAACACCTCGGAACAGAACGTCCCTGGGTCTTCCTAACTGTAGGCTACATTATCCTATAGACTTCAAGAGAGTTAATGTGGGATATGGCCAGGGGGCGGGTACTCTGAGGTTCTGCCTTTGAGGAGAGCAGCTCTATTTTTAGTACCTAACAGAACAGTCTGTCAGTGATGCCATAATAAAGGTGCAGAGTGTTTCTGCTCAGAGCTAATTAGTTCCATATTCATGTTTAAACTTCATATTCACATGAACCTCTTCTTCAGCCACTATATTTTTACCTGAAAGGATCTCAAGGTCCCTGTAAACTGAGAATCTTACTGCCTACTCTGAAGAAATGCAGTTTTTCTTCTTTTTCTACATATTCCTCACTCTGTTCCTGTCTTTCTAAGATGCAACTTTGGCTTGATTTTGCCCTCATTAAATCTTTTATCAGAGAAGAGCATTAGCATCTCACTGCATGATGTGAAGGAGGTGTCATTTGGTGTTAGCCAAATAGAATGCTTCCGAATGTACTCAAATAATATCTAGGTGGTAATACTTTGAAAATTTCTTCTCCTTTGAAGAAGAAATGGTCATCTGTTGTCATCTCCAGATCCAGAGCTTGGCTAATGTGAAAGTCCTAAGTGCAAAGCTGCCCACTTCCTGGCGTATCAAAATCTCTCACTCATAAATGTGAACACTGCACTGCACTTTGGACATGAAGACACCTGGCAAAAGGAACGTGGCCAATGGGCCATCTACACATTGATCCCAGCAGACTCAAGATATCTACATAAGGCCGGCCAGATAGCTCAGCGGACTGAAGCACCTGCTTAGGCAGACACAGGGGCGGGGATTCGATCCCTGCTTGCCGTGTCAGCCTCGCCCCTGGGATGCGCTGAGACAACAGCTGAGACTAGGTGTGGTGTCGCGTGCCTGTAATCCCAGCACTTGGGAAGCTGAAAACAGGAGGATCACTGAGTCCGAGCTGTGTAGTGAGACCCTGTAGACTCTGCACTGAACACATTAAAAAAGACATCAGGACCGGCCAAATAGCTCAGCACATTAAAGCGCCTGCTTAGGCAGAGCACAGTGGCCGAGGTTCAGTCCCCATGTGCCATCCCCGGGACTTGCCAAGACTGCATTGAGACTGGGTATGGTGGTGCATGCCTGTAATCCCAGCTCTTGGGAGGCTGAAAACAGGAGAATCATACGAGTAGGGAGACCCTGTACATGCTGTAGACCCTCACTAAAATATATATTTAAAAAAGACATGTACATGTTTGAATTTTTTTGGGGGGTGGCGAAAACGGTCTATAGGGTGTTCAGGGTCTCACTACTAGATCAGACTCATAGTGATCCGCCTGTTTACAGCCTCCCAAGAGCTGGGATTACAGGTGCGCGCTACCACGTCCAGTCTCAATTGCCAGTCTCAGGGCGCCCTGGGGGTGGAGCTGGCATGGCAGGTCCAGAGATTGAACCCCCGGCCCCTGGGGCTGACTGCAGGCACTTTAATCTGCTGAGCTATTTGGCTGGCCCTTACATGTTTGAATTCTATACTGCTCACAGTATTTGGGATCTGTAATTTTTTAAAACTATGATCAACCATATGTAATCGCTACAGGTTTCTATTATCTTTAGTTGTCTGGTATCATTCAAATTAGTTTCTTTTTAAAACCTAAACCTCTGTATGGAAGTTCTGTAGTTATTGGCAGATGATTTTTTGGAGAATAAAATTTTGAAGGTCACTTATAGGTCAAGAAATTCCATCTCTATTGTGCCTGCCCAGCTTTGAGCTCCTGGTGGATGAGAAAGCTCGCTCCTGAGTTGGCCCCCTCGAGAACCAGACAGCTCTGATCGTAGGAAGCTTCCCCTTTTATCAGGCAAAAGTATGTTCTCTTCCAATTCCAACCCTTGCTTTAGAAAAATCAAGCAGTGTAAATCTATACCTTCTCCTTTACAGCCATTTTTTGATATATCTGTTTTAGAGTTACACTCTCTAAACTAATACCTCTGAGATTCTTCAAAATCCCATCAAATGGCTTAGTTTGCAGCTCCTCTTGGATTCCTGGTTACCTTGAGTCCATCAGGCTGTAGGCTGTTTCAGTTTCTCATCCGAACCCAGCATAGATGAAAAGGCCTCAAGAGTAGGAAATGTGCACATTTTGTTCTGATTCCTGTCACCAACATGATACAGTAACATTTTTATATCTTTGTCAACTTCAAAATAAAAATTGGTATTATTTTAATTTATATTCTTTGAATATTTGGGAGGCCAGTTTTTTGCATCTACAAGTATTACATTGTTTTTATAGATTGCTGTGTCCTTTGCTTGTTTTTGTACTAGCTTGTTTATTTTATTAATAATTTATAACTTCGCTGCACCATAAGTCAATTTCTCCTCAATATTTATCAGATGTACTATTTTCTCCAGGAATGTATTTGCTATATTTTTGATCATTTAATTTTTCAGCTAATAGGGCCAGCCAAATAGATCAGCAGATTAAAACACTTGCATGCAGGCACAGGGGCTGGGGGTTCGCTCCTGGGCCTGCCATGCAGGCCCCACCCCTGGGCGTGCTAAGACAGCAATTGAGACTGGGCGTGGTGGCGCCTGCCTGTAATCCCAGCTCTTGGGAGGCTGTAAACAGGAGAATCACTATGAGTCCGATCTGGTAGTGAGATCCTGAACGCCCTGTAGACCCTTCACTAAAATACCAAAAAAAAAAAAAAAAAAAAAAATTTCAGCTATTATCTTGCCCTAAGAAAGTGTTTCTGTTTTATACAGATACATCTATTTGTCTTTTGGTTTGCTGTTTCTACTATTCCACTTAGATGCATATGTACTTATATTCCTCCAATCAGATAAATATGCATCTCTGTTTCCTTATTATTTCATTTTTTATATTCATTTTCTTATTCCATTTGGAATTTGCTTAATGTACGAAGGGAAGTAAGGAACCTCAGTAGCTTGACGCTGATGCTGAGAGTGTGAGCAAAGCTGTTAGCCTGTGAAGGGCCTCAGGTGTTGGTTTTTAAATATGGGGGAGGGGAAGCTATTCTTTTGTTAAAAGCAGGCTGAGAATGAAGACTCTTTTATCTCAGGAAAAGGGTCCTGCTGGCAGCTGCCGCCCTTTGAAAGGCTAGGCAGACCCTTGTCAGGAGGCAAAGCTGCAGAAGCCTGAGCAAGAAACAGCAGGAAGGGTGCCTGGGCCCCGGAGATTTATGAGCTGACTGAGGGAACAGGAAAGTAGCGCTTACTCCGCACACTGACATTTACGTTCATGGTGCAGTAGAGAAAGTCTGAAGCAGACTCTATAAACAGGCAGGAATACACATGTGAGCATATCTGTTTATAAAAATGCTTAGGATTCTGAAGGCAGTCTGTGGAAAAAAAGGAAGAACAGTAAATATGTAGAGAAATGATAGTGCAAACTCACTGGAACATAGAAGAGCTCAGGCCCTTTAACCCTTGTGCCAATTTAGGGGTGTCTTGTGGCTCGCAAAGAGGTGGTAACTATGACAGCATAGAGGATGTCTAAATAAATAATATGTATGTATCTGAAAAATACAGTAAGGGTAGTGGAAGGGTATATTCTTCACCCCCTTATATTCTTCCTCTGCCTAAAAATACCTTCAACACTCTTTGTGCATAGGGATCTCTGTAACACAGCCCATAACTTAAGAGAAATCTAAAAGATTTCATAGAATGTAGTTATCAAAAAAAGATAAACTTTTCAGGGGTTGGGAAGATAGCTCAGCAGCATAAGCACCTGCCTGACAAGTACAAGGTCCTGAGTTCAATCCCTGGTACAAAAAATATATAAAATAAAGTAAAGCAAAGCAAAGCAAAGCACAAAAAGATAAATTTTTCTTCTCAGTAGCAAAAGCACTCAGAGTTGCTCTCTGTGGCAGTGTTTCACCTGAACAGGTTCCTGGTTCTCCTGAGAACAGCCACCACAGCCTGCCCAATACAAGCAGGGACTGTATTCATCTCACCAGTATGCATGTGGGCTAAGGAGCGCATTAAATGAAACACTTCTATTAAAATTGCAAACATTCTCACTTCAGTACATTCAACAAAAAGTTGCCTTTGACAACCTTACATTTTTCTTTTGGGTTAAAAATATGGCCTTCTGACAGGGTGCTCCAAGAGGATGAATACCACTTTTTATTCAAAATAAACTGAGAATGTAGCACTCAGAAAGTGATTTGATTCCTTCCTCCCAGCAGCTGCACACCCCTGCCCCCCACCCCTCTTAATCAGTGCTGTTCAACTTTGGCCCCACGTCGGATTCCATAGGGGCTTTAAAA
>NW_004524586.1:5996047-6016585 GCF_000260255.1 Octodon degus | reverse complement strand
TTTGCTTTGGAACTGTCTCATTGCTATATGTCTCTCAATAAAATTATGGAAAAAAAAAATCTCAATACCCAGACAGCACCCAGGACCAATTAAACCAGAATCTCTGGGTGGGGACGCAGACACCAGTAGGTGGTTCTTAAAGCCACCAGGAATTCAAGTGTGTGGGTAGGGTGAAGAACAGTCCCTCTATGAACTGCTGGAACAAGATCCCAATGATTTGCATCTTTGATTTTTCCCTGATTGTACTCTTCATTCAGGCCCCAAGCCATCCTGCCAAGGTATGAACATACATGAGCCCCAGCAGGTTCCTGCGGGGGCAGAAGGAGGGGCTGAGAGCTGGCTGCCCAATGGTTTTATTGTTTGTTTTGCTATAACCCTCAGGTTAGTAATGCGCAGATCACTATGAAGATGAGAGAATTAGAAAAGGCTTTTATATTTGATATTAACTTGACACCCTAAGCCAACATGTTTAGGAATCGAGGGTTTTTTCTGTTATTTGCTAACAGCTTTCCATTTTTCCTGGGCTCCAGAATGTATTTTCTTTCCAGCTTACTCCCAGCAGCCGGAAACTCTGCAAAGTTGTCTGTCCAGCCTGTAGACTTCCATTCTCTCTCCTCTTCACTTGGGGATCCTCTTTGCAGACAGAGATTTCCATTCTGTTAAGTGACACAATGGACACGTTGTTAAATGAGCCCTTTAATTACAAGATGCAGACATGATATCCTATTTACAAACACTATTAGAACAAATCCCTCTATTCATTAAGAGAATGCAACTATAAATCTATCCAATAATTAATATGTTTCTGAAAAGTTGATTCTAAACTGTGTTAGGGAAGCAGAATATATAAGCAGTTCTTGTGGACTGAGAGGCAGCCCTTGTCACTTTTCTTACACCTTCCAGAAGCTGAGGTTTGGTAACTAACAAATATAAGTCTCAAGGATCTGTTCATTCCTGTAACAAGGCCTGAATCAGTGTTTCTCTGGTTGCTGGGCATCAGAAGGGGAGGGCATGCCTCATTCCACACAAGGGACCTGGAGTGCCAGGCAGCAGCAGGGACTCTGCACACTACCCCTTCCCTGCTTATCTTTGCAAGAATGATTCGTGCTTCACACCTCACACTTTGCTCTTTGACCTCTGTGGCCCTGGAACACAGCCTGCACCATATGGGACATCTTATTTTTCACGTTGTAGGATATACCAGAGCACCTGACATTATAGGAAACAACTCTGTCAAAAGCCAGTTAAACTGAGCTATTTATCTACTTGCTTTAACTGATTGTAAGAGGTATCCACAGTGCCATGATCATAGAGCAATGGAGCTAGTTTGGGTAACTTATAAGTTATCTCACTTGCATATAAAAAGTGTATCTGTGTAATACACACACACACACACACACACACACACACACACACACTTCCCCTTTACCTTACTCTTCACCTCACCTATAGACTGTCTGTAAGAAGGATGTATTTAATCTTACAGGGCCTGTTCCAGCTCCACAGAAGTAAGGCTAGGGAAACCAGGTCCCTCCCCCCAGAGGAAACACTGACTTTATGACAAAATGAAGTACATGAAGATACTTTCAGGAGATGGGAACATGAGGGACGGAGGAAGACAGTTACTGACTTGGGAATTTAGGGCTGAGGGCCATTGAGCAGGGGCTGGCTGATGCACACTTCCAGAAAATGCCACAGGGAAGGCCTTTGGAGGCTATGGGATAAGCTTACAAAAGTTTTGGAGGTACAAAAGTTCAGGGCTCATTTTGTCTTGGAGTGGCAAGTCATCATGTATGACTGCAATATAGAATGCTTCGTGGGATTAGGGGTAAAAGCCACAGAGATACTGCACACTGGGGCCAGACTGCCGAGAGCTTCGGAATCCAGGCTAAATTTGATTTTCCTTCTATTTCTGCTCTGTGTGTGTGTGTGTGTGTGTGTGTGTGTGTGTGGTGTGTTTATTATGATGGCTTTGGCCATACTTCTGTAAATTTCAGTATTTTCTGTCTTCCAGGACAAGGACTAAGTGATGTAATTGCACACTGCAACACAAAGAGCAGTGAGGACATGAGCAATATCACTTAAACACCCCCGTGAATGTCAGCGATCAGGGTGCCAAGTCCTTGCAATGGGAAGGGGACACTGTTAGCCACATACTAAAGTCTCCATGGTTTTTATAGCTGGTTCCGATTGTGTTCTGTGGTTTGAGTGTGATATGCCCATAACATGGGGCTTTGAGATGGTTACAGAATCAAATTTTCTTCCCAAACGTTCCCCAGATGATTCCCTCGTCTGTTGGGACTTAACAGTATCAGTATAAATCCAGGTTCGTTAGCTGGGCTCTCATCTTCTCTGCCAAGTGTGCTACGTTATTTTAAGCCATTAGAAGCACTTGGTAGAATCCCACTGTGGCTTGGACCACTAGTTCACACTTTGGATGGAAGACAGATCAAAACATGACCCCCACACCTAATTCTACACAGGAAAACCTATATCCCTAATAACTTGGGTGTAAAATCCCCTACCTTGAGTTTTCTCTGGACAGTGGCTCAGAAGCAAAATCAAAACTCTTCATCATTGTACTACAGCCATCAGAAGGCAGATGGAAGGGCAAATGATTCCATGAGCCTCAAAATGTCTCAGTGGCTAAAAGAATCTCAGGTAGGGTGAGGAGATCAGAAAGCTTGCTTTTCTCTCGTACAATCTCTTCTTAACAAGATCAGAGGGAAACTGGAAAGCCCACCCCCTCTGTTGGATCTTGTAAAGAGGTTAACTGGGTAGACCCCAAATAGTACCTGAACTACTGGGCAGTCAGGAAAGCAGTGAGTCACATGAAGACGTGAAACGGGTAAGTCTACCAGACAAAGTGACTTAAGCGCACAAAGTAAAGCTGAGAGCGCCCGAAGCTACGAGGAGCTGCCATGACGCGCCCTCTGTCTTCCGGCCAGGCTATCTGGGCCCATGGAGGAGTGCGACAGGAGGAGGGGGTCAGGCTTTTCGATAAATGCTGCTCAGTTTCAGATAGAGCAAAAAGTATGCTGAAGAAAAGCTTCACGACCCACTTGAAAGACAGTAAGCTTCCCCGTGCCCCTGAGCGCAGCCGTGCCCCGGGGAGAGTCACGTTCTCCCGACCTTGCCCCAGCCCGATACGCGTGACCGCGCGGTCTGAGCAGCTCTCGGAGTGCGGGCGATAGCTTGTCGCGGTTTTAAATGGAGTTCCTCTCCAAGCTGCGGCAGATGCACAGCCTCTTCCTGATC
This sequence comes from Octodon degus, assembly GCF_000260255.1. Lineage (NCBI taxonomy): Eukaryota > Metazoa > Chordata > Mammalia > Rodentia > Octodontidae > Octodon > Octodon degus. The sequence goes on along the minus strand of NW_004524586.1, from coordinate 6,013,327 downwards.
AGGAGAGGGGAGCAAAGCCCTGCTGCCCTGCAACCTGGCTTGGCCCCCTCCGGGCTCTGACCTGCCCCCGTCCTGGAGAAGGCAGCGCAGCCGCACGTCCCGGCTTCCCAGCTCAGCGAGGGGCCTCAGGGAGGCAGCTCGGGGCCTGCAAGGCGCCAGCAGGTGCGGTCCGCGGCAGCCGGGAGAGCCCGGCGCGGAGCCGCGGGGGCGCCACCAAGCCCAGGCTGCGCTCGGCGACCTGCCTGGACGCCAACACCCGGGCAGGCCAGCGGCCAGCTCCCCCGCCGGGTCCCTGAGTGAGAGCGCATGGCAGCTCCTCGTAGCTTCCAGCGCTCTCAGCTCTCGTCTCTTTCCGGGCAGGACCCCGCCAAGCCCACCGAGTGAGGTTTTGGTTGCGATTTGATTGATACTGTGATGAGCTCCGCGGAGAGGCCAAGGCGGGGTACACCTCCGGGCCTTTCTCAGACTGGAGTGAGGGCAGAGGGGGTGCGAGGAAGTTTTCGGGCTCCCTGGGAACCGCCGCGCGAGGTACTCCGCGGACGCTGTTGTGCAGGGTAAGAGTGACCCCTGGTGGCGCGCGGGAAAGCGCGCCGGAACCTCGAGGGGGCGGGCGTTCGAGGAGAGCCAGCCGCAAGCGCGTGCAGATTCCTAGTCCTCCTGCGCCTCTCCTCCCGCCCCCCATCATTTAACCAGCCGGAAGCAGAGCGGAAGGGACTGGTAATCCATCCAGACCTGCACATGTGATGTCCGGTATCTGAAATTCAGTTTCTGACGTTTAGTTCTGTGCCTTTTCCTTCCACGCTGTAGTTCTTCTACACCCGGATTTACACCCATTGCGTTCTTTACTGGCTCCCCGGTGTGTGAACTGGTGGACAGGAGAGAGTGTCCTTCAGAGGGGAGAGACTGGCAAGTGGCCACGACGCAGTTCTGGCTGCTAAGGCCCAGAGAGCCCTGTCACAGGGAACACTGGAGGACGAGTGAAAGGAGAAGGGAGTGGCGGTGCAGGGGCTCGAGTATAAGGAGGGTCCCAAGCAGGGGGAACTGCACTGAGGAAAACTTGGGACTAGAGAGACTGGAGGGACTGCGGAGTAGGATGACAGGAGAGTGGTGGCGTGGGAAGCCAGAGGGGCTGGAGGCTGAGGAAGTTAGTGAAAGTAAACACTATGAATAACTACTACGAAGACAATATACAATGTATTAATTATTGTAACTGTCCTGCTAACGTGTTTAGAAACTGTCTCACTGCTATTTCTTTCTCAATAAAATTAATATTAAAAACGAATAATTACTACCAAAAAAAGTAAATAAAATCCTCCTCAAAGGGACTGCAGACATAGAGCACCCCAAAGCCACTGATCGCTTAGATGGAATCATTCTGAACCGAGCATTACACTCCATCTTAAGCTGCCTGTTTATTACGAGCAACCTGGCCAAAAAATCACCACGCTCGAAAGGATCTTGGGGTTCACATGTCTGTCACCTTTGCTCTCACAGACAGAAATAGGGTCGCACGAAGACCAATAACTTTCTCCTAGTGGATGAGATAGAACTAGTTTTCTTCTCTACTCGAGACCCCCAAATATGCCACCCTGATCCAGACACCAACTCCTACAGTCCCCCCCCCCCCACTGGGGCTAGACCAGAAGCAGCAAATTATCTTTAAGACCAAGCAGGACGTTCTCACTGGACTTCGTTTCCTGGGACTATAGAACAGCTGAATCCTTGTGTAAGTGCCCACAGCTGTCAGAAAACACTGATAATACCCAAAGGCCAGAGACTGTAGACAGGCAGTGGAGGCAGGGAGAGTGACCAGGCCAGGGGCTCCCACGGAGACCTGGAGAGCAGAGTTCTTGACTCCAAATGGACACACTGAATCCCATTTCAAATAACAAGGCAAATTAAGAAAACAAGTTTGGAAATTGGAAAATAACTCAAGTTTTATAAAAACAGATGGTGATAACACACAGTTGTCCTAATATTTGGATAATCTGAATACCCTCTGGAGGTCAGGCAAGCTAAGGAATTAAGAGAAATAGTCCAACGTAGGCTGGAGAACTTAGCATTTTGTTTGAAAAGTCATAAGCCAGTTAAGGCCCATCTGAGCACATGATGAAAATGTGGTAAGAAAGGTTTTCAAAGAAAGAAATATGATCCTACTGAGTGCCGCCTGGGCTTGGGCAAACAACATGAAATACTAGAAAGGTGCTCCGGGGGCCTAAATTTGAGACCTGGCCTCACCTCTTAATTAGCTATAGGGTCCTGCCTAGACCACTTAATCTCTCTGACCTCACCTCAGTAGTGAAGTTACAAAAATAATAATGCTGCCCTTTATATCTCTCAGAGCTTTTTAATAACGGAGCCCAGAGAGAACTACAGTTCAACACACCAGTGCAAATCTCAGCCCACCACACACGGGCTGTTTGACCCAGACAACTTTTAGATCCTCTATATTTTGACTTATTCATCTGCAATACAGGTATAAGGATACCAATACTGGTCAAAGTAAGTCAGAAAATAACTGGCTTACTTTTTGTAGTGCTTTTTGTATAAATGGTTCTCCACAATCAATGTTATTTTTCTACCACTAATGTGATTGCAAACCTACAAACTGTTCAGAGTATATAAAACAATATTGTTATATTTAACATACTATTTTATTGAGTCACAAGATAAATATTGAAAAAATATAGTCAGAAAGGGTAGACGAGATGATAAAACACACTGCCCATCTTTAAAAAGAGAGATTTGTGAATGAGGATATGGGAGAGCTCAAAATCTTTCTCACAAAATTAACTCATTTTGGCTTAGCTAAGAAAGGGCCATACAGATCATTTTTTAAGGATTAGCTATGATCAATGGCTTCATGTCAGGTTGGGATAAGGCACCTAGTTGAGTGACTATGAGAACCAATAGTAACTGAGATCTTCTCTAACCTCTCTACCAAAAGCATGGGTAATTTGGTATGTTAATGAAATCTGTGGAGACACCCAAGGAACGTTCAGTGGGCCTCTCTAAAGCTGGAGGAACTAACCTAGAAAGACCACAAATAATGCAGTCTCAAAAGTTCACTCACCTACACACAAAATATTTAATTCTGCTCTGTAGCTTTGGGCATTGAAGATTCACAACCAGGTATATAACATGCCTTGCAATAAGAGAAAGACCATGAGTATAGGTAAGTCTGGGTTGCTAAGGACTCCCAAAACAGGGCTTCCTAACCAACACAGGTATCAGAGAAGTTTGTCTAAAAGAGGCAACTCCTGAGCAGATTCCGCATGGACCCCTACAGCTCGTCTGACCCAGAAGGATTGGCTGCTTTCTGGGTGGAGGGACACCATCCACAAACTAAAGCGCAGGTCACTGAATTTAGTCACACTGAAGTAAGGGAGCCCAGCCTGCTCCAGAATGAGGGCCCCTTTGGAATGACAGCAAATACAGCCTTCCCACAGTAGCCTAGTTGTCCTTTTAAAAATCTCTATTCTTACAAAAACAAAAGTATATGATACCCCCTTTTTCCTGTAAAGATGTATTAGTAACTTTATAACAGTTTTAAATGAACTTGTGTCTTTTAAATCCCAATAGTATTAATGGGCATTTATGTTAGGGAAATATTTACTACAGTTTCAAATGAATTTCTGTAATTTCATCACCATGGTACAGGCCTAGTTATCTTCATCTGAGAAATATTTATCTCATTTATGTGAAAGTTTTTTTTTTTTTCCTACCCTGAAAATTCTTTGTATATGTATATACTGATGAAATCCTTCACAAGGACTGGCAATTCATCCCATACCACTCCTGTGCTGTGTGGCCTGTGTTAGGATGATATGCAGGGGTCCAGCAAATTTTGAGTCTAGAGAGAGTCGGAGCGGGTCTCTTTATCCATAATGAAATGGAAGGGATGGGGACTGTTGAGTACGGAGCAGCACTGTGGCAACGACAGATTGCTCTGTCAGCAGGAGACAGCTAAGAGGCAAGCTCTGAACTGCAATGACAGCAGTGAATGGAGAAAACCATGCAGGCTTGAAAAATATTAAAAGATAGAATTGATTTGACTTATTCAAGCCAGATTTGAGAATAGGGCTAGAAGTCTCACAGGACTCCTAGCTTCCTGGCTTATGGGACTAGATGAATGGTGACACCACAAATTTTTGTTTTTGAAGTATAGATAGAGCTTAAGGAGAAGACTTTAATTTGGACCATGTGACTTTGAAGTTGCTGTGGGAGCACTATGTGGAAATTTGTAAGTGCAGAAGAGCGATTTAGGGCAGAGGGACAGCTTCAGGAAGCGCCAACATGCAGATGATCACCCAAGTGGCAGCGCGGGTAATACCGCCAAAGGAGCATAGAGTTCCAGGGGAAGAGGGTCCGAGGGCAGAGCAGCAGGAGACACATCATCCTCCCAGGTTTGTCAGACCAGCTTCCCTTCACAAGAAACAACATCCAGAAAAGAAGGACGAAAACCCAGAGAGAGCCAAGGAAGAGCAGGAAGAGAGGACGCCAAGGGGAGAGGAGGTTTCCGGAAGGCCTCGAAAGAGTCAGATCCACAAAGTAAAAAGAAAGACAAAACCCAAAATGGGTGTCTGTACACACAATGAAAAGAGAAACAACAGAAACCCTACTGCCTACTTACCTGGCTTCGTGTGCCTGAAAAATCGCTTTTATTTTTTATATTCAAATTCATTTTAACTATCACATATATAACCTCATTACAGATGCAGATGTATCAAGGCAGTTAGGTTAAGAGATCTACCCAGTTTGGCCCTAGCCCTGGAATTAGAGATTCTGATCTGGGGTACTGGCCATGCTCACAGTTCCACCCAACTCTCCCACCAATGAGACAGTCAGAACGGGGCCTGCTCCTGAACACCTGTTGCTCTCAGTACAGACATTTGCAAGGTGTTCTTTTCACAGTTAGTTTTGCAATTCCCAGAACCCAAAGGTATAGTGCCCTGGGATCATTTGAACCTAAAATGTTCTTACCTAATTCCTTGTGCCTAATTCTATATATGAAAGGCCATTGAAGATTTGCAAGCAAACAAGTAATAAAATTTTGAGTGTGTTTCTGAAAGGTTAATCAGCATTATTCCACTTACATTTAACTGTGCTTGTATCTGGTTGTTGGACATTCATGTCACCTGAAGCAAAATAGTGGAAATATACTATGAGGATGAAACCTTTCTGAACACTTCACCTCAACCTGCCTGGCACTCCAACGAGTAGACTCTCTTTGCCAGGCATGAAACAAAAGTTTCCGTACGTTTGGAAGCAAGCACTCTTTGTATATTTGATGAGGTTAACACCAACTCTCATATCTCATAGCTGGAGTGTGGCCAGAGGTGGGTGTGGCCATTCATTTATTCTTCAGTAATTCCAACAGGAGAGCTGCTTCCTGTGGCCTGGCAGATCTGGACCCGGTCCAAACTTACCCATGTAGGACCAGACCTGGAGCTCTTCCTCGTCATCCATGGGGAGCAATTTACAGCACACTTATCTCAGGGAACTCGCTGTTCTGGTGGTGATGGGTCTTATTATGTCTAAGCCTGTCTATAATTCATACCACAGAAGAACACCAAGCAAAGTCCTCTCTGTCAATCACTAATATTTTATTTTCTTTGCAGCTTGAATGGTATCGCTGCAGTGTTTCCACCTTGAGGGTTAATCAAGGCCCAAAAAGGGTCATTACTGTGTAATGCTGATTTTCTGGGGGTGGCCCACGACCTTATCTTCAGCTGGTAGCTTGGTTTTGTCCTCCCCTACCCACCTGTGAGCTTCCACCTGGGCACAAGGCTGTCAGGATAGTTAGAATTCTGTGCCTGGGGACACTGGTGGCTGGCATTTCCCTCCCAACAAGCCTGAAGTGGCCTGCTTCTCTCTTCTAAGTATGTTACAATTATGGTCTCTCTTCTCAGGATCAAAAATAATCATACAGAATATCATACAGAATAAAAGCAAGGTGGTTCGATGAGTTACGATAACAAATGCATACTTTATCACCTACTTTGTTGTGTTGCTAAAATGGGAACATCTGTTAAATATTAAATAGGAAACATGCTTAAATTAGAAAAAGTGCAGTTGTTAGATAAGTCTGTCCTCCTTTGGAATGATCCTATATAAGTAGCATGCCAATTGTCTAATTTATAGGATAAATTAATGAAAGATGTAAGCAAGTGGTAGGTTTCTGAAATCACCCAAAGCCTGAGCATCATTCCACAGGCCAAAACTCTTAAGACAGAAAAGTCAGGCTGACTTGTAGTTTGTGATTTTTTTCTCAAAACAAGGCATGATATAACTTCTTTATAAAGAAAAGAACGATTTATTTATTTGGTATAGGGTCTCACTACGCAGCTCAGATTCATAGTGGTCCTCCTGTCTTAGCCTCCCCAGTGACGGGATTATAAGCGTGCACCACCATGCCAAGTTTCAGTGGCTGACATGTGCAGGCCAGCGCATGTGGTACCAGGGATCAAACCCAAGTCCTAGTGCTCGCCAGGCAGGCACTTAGACCATCTAGCTATCTCCCCACCCCAAGGCATATATAGCTTCTGTAACTTTCCACTAGTCTTGATGATCCACTCTGGAGCTAAATTCCCTGGTTCAATTCCAGTTTCTCCAAGCTATATGACCTTGGGAAGGTCACGGAGCTACTCAAGGTACAATGAGGATTATGATGGTTCCTGACCTCAGAGGGTGATCAGGATGTTTGGTAAGTTATTAAACAGAGCACCAAGGTCAGTTCCTAGGCATGGCCTACATCACGAGTCATGGTTGAATGGACATCACAGACTGACAGGAAGATGAAAGCCAGCCCAGGTTTTGTCTAGATGGCTCCCTGAAAATAAAATAATGTGTCCTCTCCCGTTTTCCCCACCATAGGTCTGTGCAGCTGAATGGGCAGCCCTTAGTGATGGTGGACGATGGCACTCTCCCAGAGCTGAAGCCCCGCCCCCTGCGGGCCGGCAGGACATTGGTCATCCCTCCAGTCACCATGGGCTTTTATGTGGTCAAGAACGTCAATGCTTTGGCCTGCCGCTATCGATAAACTGCCCCGCCCTCACAAGCTACCAGTGGGCCTGCTGGACAGCTTTCCACTCTTCCACCCTAATAGTACCCTTATGTTTCAGACATCTTAGCAACCAACCTCTGTTACCTCCCATCCTGCTGGAATCAACATAGACTCACTGTCCAGAGAGACTATCGTAGTATGAGCTTAGCCTAAGAAGGTCACATCCAGCCCTAAGGAAAATGTAGACATCCTCTGTACCTATATCAGGATAAAAGTATGTGTCTAGAGCTGTGTGTCTCATTTGCATGCACCATGAATAAAGGCTGACAGCACTTCCCAGGACAAGCATTTCCAAGCAACTCCCCATGATCCTGGTTCCACAGCGCAGATCACAAACCCTAAACGTTAGCCTGCTGCTGCTCCCCTCAGCAGAAGATTAGGAAGGGAGGACCTACAAGAACCCAGCCCCTTCCTAACTCCTCCTTTGTCTATTTCCTGCTGCTGTCCTGGGTTTCCTGACCCGCTCTTCCCTCAGGGGAGCAAATGGATGACTCAGCTCTGGCCTGCTGGGTGAGCTGTTTATGTAATTTCCTGGTTGATGGATGTGTGTGTGCCTCTGGGTTCCTGACAGTAGCATCCATCACTGCTAGCCCTGTGGGTGTGGGCACTTCAAAAGTAGAATTACAATCATACTCCAGATTTTGTAACAAAATTCTATTACTTTGTGAATCCAGATTCCCCAGACTTGGAATGGGAGTCAGGCAAAAATATGCACTGAGTAGAGAGCAAAGTACTAGACACCATAAAAAGCAATGACCATACTTCATGCTGCCAGGGGGGAAAGAGAGTTGTAGTACAAAGAAAGTGTACGGGAGCATCAGAGAGAGACAGACAGAGAGAGAGAGAGAGAGAGAGAGAGAGAGAGAGAGAGAGAGACAGAGACAGAGACAGAGACACGGAGACAGAGACAGAGACAGAGACAGAGACAGAGACAGAGAGAGACAGAGAATAAACTCAATACAGCAAATGAAACCTGCCCCTAATTCAGAAAATACTAAGAGCTTGAGAAGGTAAAGCCTTATGTTTGGCTGTCTGATACACACTTAGAAGAAAGTGTGACTCAAAAGTCGTTCCTGTAAAACACAACTGAACCTAACCTTTCTGCCTCTGTGTCGCTGTGCTTCGTGACGGCATTCACCAGGCAAAAATATAATATGGTCGTTACAGACAAGCAGGTATGTTCTCTCTCACTTCTACTTATTTGAGCATAGCACAAGCTCAGGTGGACGTATTGAGGAAGAATGGGGAATCTGGAGGTGGCGCTCCGACAGTGAACCTGTGGGGTAGTCAGTGGGAAGCTTCTGAGTTGAGCAGGGGGAAAGTGGGGTTTTAGCGTTCAGGATGGGGACTCAGGATTCCAGAGGTATTGAGGTCCTTGCAAGCAAGCCGCCACTGCAGTAACTTCCTTGTCTGTGAGTATGATTGTCCTCGGAATGATATCAATGATGCTTTTTTTAAGGAGGAAATACTATGATACAACTAAAGTTCCAGTTGGCACAGTGGTTCAACCTCTGCTGCTGTGAAATGCTAGAGAAGGGTAGGGGCAGAGGTGCCAAAAAGAGCTGCCGAAGGTGCCTGAGGAGCAAGGAGCCAGGCCGGGTCTGAAAAGTGCGATAGCAAGAAGATCAGACAAGCCAGGCCGGGTAAGAACGGGGAATTCAGGCAAGAGAAGCCAACTAACTAAATTTAGGTTTAAGGTGGAAGACTCAATTATTGACATTTTCATTATCATGTACAGAAAGAAGAGCACATAGGAGGCCTGCTAGAGGGAGCAGAAGACAGACTGAGGTCGGACTGGACCTGGGCAGTGGCCGTGCTCAGCTTGGAAGCCTCTGGAGAGAAAGGCGCAGACCCTGAGCTGGCCCAGGCCCTGCAGGGCTCCCCAGGAACCAGGCACCTTGTATCAAAGTTTCAGTTGAAGAGGGCAAGAGAGAGAAATGAAAAAAAAAAAAAAACCTGGGGTAGAAAGGAGAGAAGGGACAGATGGGCTGGCCAAAATAAGAAAAAGTGGGGAAGAGAAATAAACATAAAAGATTATTTTCCAAAATTGCAAATATCAAAGTCTCTTGTGTATTCCAGTGCAGGTTCAGCTTCAGGACAAGGCAACCGGAAGTCCTTAATGACCAGGTCCTGGACCGGGTTGCTTTCCCTACTCAGAAGCCCAGGATGGAATTACCATCATTATCCTCATTTTTTCCATGAAGCACAGAGAGGAACTTTGCTTTGCCTGTGGTCATGCACGGGAGTGAGTGGCAGATTCAGGAACCATCTGGAGCCTGCCTGCTTAGTTACCAAACTCAGAAGCCACCCAAGCCTTGGCCTGGCCCTCTGCACCTCCTGATCGGTTCTACCCATTCAGGACTGCCAGGACTTCCAGAGCTCCACCCAAGCACACTTGTAAATAAGTATTGATCTTTTTACTAAGCCTTGCAGAACCTAGGCAATTCCTGCTTCTTTTGTCTTGTTTTGTGTATTAACTCTTGCACCCAAGGGGTTTGTTTTGCTTATTGTTTTAGTTATGAAAGGGGAACAAGAAGCACTGAAATTTATCTTTGCAGTCTTGCCATTCTAATTTAACAACTATCTTACTGAAGAAGTATTTGCATTGTTCAAAGGACACCAAAAAACCCTCAATATACCATCACATTCCATAGAGAGTTTAGCACAGGGCAGCTGTCCCGGCATCCTTCATGGGAGGAACGTGAGATAGAATCAGAAGAGTGGTTACTAAACTGGTAGCGGTTGTTCTTTACAACCCCTGTCACACTCAGCCCAAAGACTGTGACAGACATGGCGTCGCAGCATGTATCAAGGGAGCAGTGTGGTCGGGCGAGCCCGCGACAGAAGAGCAAAGAGCTCGTTCACTAGAGCATCTCCAGGTCAGAGTTTTCCTTTCTCAGGCAAGACTCGGCAGACCTAAGAGCTGAGCTTGTGAAAATGCCATGTGAAAGGACCGTGGTACTGCGCCTTTTGTTGAGATGGTTTTCTGTTACTTCTGCCTTTAGAAATTTTCTCACTCGTTTCTTGTCACAAAGGCTCAAAATAAATTCTCATTTTTATTTGGAAAAAAAGTCTCCCATTCTTCTAGTGCCTGAGAAAAGCTGCAACTATGAGATATGATTAGCATTGTTTTTGGCTGGAGCAAAATATGCAAAGACAACAACTGCGCCACTGTGAGACTGAGGTCTGGAACTCGCAGCGCAACTCCTTTTGCAGCCCGGGCCCCTCCATGCAGGCATTTGGGCAGTCCCACGGCAGGTGACCCCAGAGCCCCCCACACTCAAGCAGGGTAGGGGTGCTGTATGGATTCTGCCTAGAAGTCTCTCGCCCATTCCAGCACCAGCTGAGCATTAACCACCAGCATGCAGCATGGCTGGGTCAGACCTGGCATCTCCTGACAGGCCGCTGTGCACGCGCTCAAGGCCTCCTCTTGGGGACGGATGCATCTGCAGGGTGCACCTCCAAAATCCAGTGAGAGTGGCTTTAGTAATGAAAACAAAAGGCCAGTGTTTAATCTCCACAGACAGAAGGTGGCCCTATGTATCCTTCTGATGGTAAAAACGCTGGGACAGGGAAGGACTAATATCTTGAATTAACGATGGAATAATCAAAAATAATAGAGATGACTCTAAGAAGCTAAGTAAGGAAGGACAGAAACACCTAATCTAACCCATTTCCTCCACATCCCTTCTCCCCATCTCAGCACCATGCCCCAGTCCCGACGCTGCCAATTGCTCTGCCCATTGACTGAACGGTTTTATAGCCTCTCCAGTTCTTCTCCGACTCACAGCTTCCCAAATGCCAGTCACTGTGTCCCCAGCAGAAGGCAAGGGAAATCTCCTACAATGAGACTGAGTCAAGTTTCAATTTTAGCATTGTTTATACTCCTAGGATGTACCACATTTGAAGAAAAAAAAAAAAAGATAGTAAGAAGTATTCCAAACAAAGACAGTGTTAAATTACTGAAGAATCTTGTCCTTATTGGAAGGCCCAAACGACTGGAGCACTTCAAGATCCCTCGCTCTGAGTTCCATTAGCAAGGACATAAATGCTTTACTAATTGCTTTTACTTTATTGCCTTTTCATGAGACATTTTATGTACTCCTCGGGCTTGTACTGGATGCCACGGTGAGTAGACTCTATTAAAACTGGAAAGACTAGAGAAGGAACCTATCACAGCCATCCAGATAAAGAGCAGCAGAACCAGGACCTGGACCAAGGACCGAGAGTTCAAAACACACAACAGGGCCGGGGAGATGGTTCAGTGGAATAAGCGCTTCCCTGGCAAGCACAAGGGCCTGAGTTCAATCCCTGGTTCTGAAAAAAAAAAAAACAAAACAGTGTCCTTATGCTGCACTGTCCCTCATCAGACAATTAATAGCCAACTTTCCTCATCTCCGTATTGCCCACAACTAGCTTAATGTCCCATGTGTGTTCCACAAATAACCTTCTCATAGCCCCAGAACAGTGGATTTGGGGGAAGTGGTTTAGGGAAGGCAAGTATTGGCTCTCATGGGGCATAAGTAGGTTTGAGAACAACCTTTATTAGTCCAAACTCACCTTAGACCAGCAGCGGTCCTCCTACCTGGTGCCTTTGTGTTTTTCTGTACAACATTCCAGTTTCCTCCTCCAGCACCACTGACCACAGGGGATGATTCTTGGCATTTGCAGGTCCTGGGAGGTAAGTGGCAGAGCCAGTCAGCACTGACGCACACCACGCCCCCGCCCCCACCGCTCAAAGTAAATCTGTCTTTCCAGACTAAATAATGTATTATACCTAGGAACTAGCATCCTAGGGGAGGTATTTTCAAATACTGCTCTAAAATACAGCAAGCCAGTTGCTTTGGCACCACTTTCAAACATCAGAGCAGCCCCTGTGAGCCTCAGAAACACTGAGAGAAGCTGAGACATGTCCCTGTGACTGGGGAATCCATCTTGTGGTCCTGTGGCCAGCGGAAGAAAGGGGGATCTCCCGACAGCCACGGCAGGAGCACTACTCTTCTAATTTGATTCATCAAAATATTTTAAGATTCTTTTAAGTTGTAAATGTTATGTAATAAATTATTACATTTCTGGAATAAGCAAAAAGAAATCTTAGTTTTATCCATCTGGAAGTTGGCAAAATGAATACAGGACTACCTCCTAGGAAAAGTGTTGCCTATGTGCTGAAGATTTTAATAGGTGTTAATGTTTCCCCCCAGAAAACAGATTATATTATGGCTTCTGTGAGTCTGGTGCTTGAAAGAAAGTTAAGTCCATGAGGTAGCTTATATTTTGAGGTAATGTTTAATGAGTAATAGAATTTGACTACTCAACCTTTCTGTTCTTGGGATGTTCTGGAGGAGAAGGAAACAGCTATCGTCCGTACTCCATTCTGATCTGAAGGCTGGCTGCCTGGTGAGCTAACACTGCGCATCTTTGATTTCCTGAGCTGCTGCCCTTCTCCAGCCCCCACAAGCTTTGCTTCAACTATTCTACGTAGAATTAAAGTTTATAATTTAAGTTAGACATCATTGATTGTATTAGTTAAGGTAACTAACTATGAAAACAGATAAACTGCAGAATTTCAATGGCTTACCACACCTAACGTTTATTCCTGCCTCTATCTCTGGTAAAGCTCAGTTGGTAGTAATGAGGGAAGGGGTGGTGGCTCTGTTTCATGTCATCATTTGGGGACCTGGATAGATGGGTGGATGTAGGGATAGAGGGAGGCTGCTACCGTCTTTGGCAGTTCTCCTCAAGGCTGCATGGTATAAGCATCAGTATGCAGCTGGCCAGCAAGCAGAGAGGACATGGAGAGTAGTTAGGGACCTTAACCTGGAACTAAAGAAATCTCTTGTACTCTATCCCATTGACCAGAAACCAGTCACCCGGGCCGCCCAGGGTCTGGGACATGTAGTCCTTAGCCTGGAGTTTACTTTCCAACAACTGTATTTCATGGAAAAGGAGCCCAAAATTCTGGTGGATGTTGGCAGGCTGGAGAGAACCAGGGATGCTAGGGCCTTCCAGTGACGTGAAGGACGGGCCAGTGACTGGCAGATCTAGTGTGTGGCAATGTCTAAATCCACAGGATTACTTCACCCATCCCACAGTGACCTAAAGGAGCTTCCTTTTTCATCTTCCCCCCTCCTTAAATCCTACCTCTCCTGTTACTTAGCTGATGTATAATTAGAAAACAATATTGTTCCACTGCAATCCTGTTGGACTACACACAGAAGCAGGTGCTGCGCCCTCTACTGGACACCTCAAAAATACAATTAGAAACCTCACAGCAAACTGGATTACAAGGCCATCCAGAGTAAACAAACACCCACACAATAGAGCTAGCCCACTGATTCTGTTCATCTCAAAAGAAAAGTCACTCAGCTTTTCTGGATCCCAGTCTTGTCATCTGTAAAAGGTAAACTTACAATTAAGTAAACCCCAAGGTCGCCTGAATTTTTCCATTGTCTAATTTTATGTCAGGCAGTCCCAACTCAAGCTACTGCTATTTTTCTGTTCCCTTCTTACATAGACTTGGATTTAAAAGTTAAGTCACAGAGTGGCAAAAAAAGAAAATGAAAGCATATCTGATAAAGAAATTTGTATTTAAATGTATACAGAAGCCAAATAAATAAGAAAAAATAATCCAACTTGTAAAGTGGTCAAAAGACAGGAACTCATTGGAAAGGAGCAATAAGGACAGCATATAAGGATGTGGAAAGAAGTTCAACATCGTTAGCAATGAGGAAAATGGCGAATTACAGCAATATGCACACTGTCACTACCATGAACGGCTAAAGTTTAAAAAGAACAATTTCTAGTGATAATGAGGCCACAGAAAAACAAAAGCTATCAGGACTGGGGGGCAGGGATGGTAAATCCACTTTGGAAAATGTTTCAACAGTTCAATATAAATTTAAACATGGCCTTACCATAAAGCTCAACAATCACCTCTGGGCATTTACCTAAATGAAATTAAAACTTATACTAAACCACATCATACCCATTAGGACGATGAGGGAGGGAGGTGAGAACATGAGAACAGGTGTTCCAGATGTGGAAATATTTGTGCACTGTTGGTGGGAATGTAAAATGGTACAGCTACTGTGGGGAAAAAGCATGGTGATTCTAGAAAAAAAATTAAAGAATTACCATATGATCCAGCCAATTCTGAGTACACATGCAAAAGAACTGAAGGTAAGTTCTCAGCGTGGCACAGCACAATGATAATCATAACGGCGTGATTCATTATAGCTAAAATGCGGAAGCAAGTCAAGGGTCCAGTCCAATTTAAATTCATATAGCTGATGAAAGACCAGACAAGCAAAGTGTGTGTGTGTGTGTGTGTGTGTGTGTGTGTGTTAGAATATTATTCAGGCCTTAAAAGGAAAGACATTCTGATGTGCTACAATATAAATAAACCTTGAAATATTGTGGTTAGTGAAACAATCGAGTCACAAGAAAACAAATACCGGGGCTGGTGAGATGGCTCAGTGGTCTAAAGCACCTATTTAGAACAAGCTTAGCAAAGCACAGGGACTGCGGTTCAATCCCCCAGCACCACATGCCAGCCAGCCCCGCCCCCTGGTGGGCTGAGCTGGACACACACACACACACACACACACACACACACACACACATAAATAAATTTAAAAAAAAAAAAAAGAAAACAAATACCGCAAGAATCCATATATAGCAGGTACTTGGTCAAAATCATAGAGACAGAATGCAGCATGATGACTACCAGGGCCGAGGAGAAGATGGGAACAGGAAGGTGCTGTTTAATAGGTACAGAGATTCATTTTTGTAAGAGGAAAAGAGGGTGATGGATAGGGATGGTGATAATGATTATCCATTATGAACTTATTTAATATGGATGAGCTGTTCATTTAAAGATTATTAAGATGGAAACTTTTGCTATGTATATTTTGAAGGATTTTTTTTTTTTTGCTCCAAATGCCTTCAGGGCAGGTTTGGCTGGCTGGAGTTGTGGGGATCAAACCCCAGCAACCTGCGCCTGACTGCTTTGGGGAAGCAGCCACTTAAAGAGCTGAGCTAAGGAGCAGGCCCCCTTGCTATGTATATTTTATCACAATAAAAAATAGGAAAAACATGTTCACACATACATCTGTAACTATAAATAGATGAATTGAATTAAATCAAAATTAAAAACTTTGGTGCTCAAAATGACATGTAAAAGGAAAAGACAACCCACAAAACGGGAAAAACCTCAAATTCACATATCTGATAATGGACTTATTTATATAGAGAATATAAAGAATTCTATAATTTATAACAACCCAATAATAAAAAGATAATTAAAATGGATAAAGAACTTAAATAAGTATTTCTCAAAAAAAAAAAAAAGACATACGAGAGCATGTGATTGGACGCTGAATGTCGTTGATCATGAGGGAAATTCAAATCAGAATCACAAGATACTCCTCCACACTCACGAGCACAGCTATCTTAGAAATGGACGATAACAAGGATTAGAGCTTCTGAGCGTCTAACACACGACAGCCTCTGTGAGTGACCACAGCAGGATGGAGTGCACAGACTCATCTCAAAAGTCAAAGGACCAAGCTGACCGAGTAGAGATCAGCACCAAGGTGAAGGTTCTCCAGGACCTCAGTTTGAAACACCTAGATGACAACTTGTGAAGAGAAGGAGCGGTGGATCTCCAGGAACTGAGGGGCTGACGAGAACATCGGGAACTGCAAAGAAGCTAGTCACAAAACACAATGCAGAGACAGGAATAAGACAACTGGCAAGGCTCACCTCAACTCCTAGGAGGAAGATCTATTCTCTACTGAAAAGAAACAGCAGTCACGGCTGGTAGCACTAGCCTCAAGAGAAACCCATGGCTATAATAAACTGCAAAACCAATGTGGCATTTTACTCTGAAAGTGACTCCCTCCACACAGCAAACTGGAGAGGGGAGGAAGTCCAGCGCAGCATTGCACTGAGAAGGCACAATATTTAAGAGGGCATAATCAGGGGCCATTAACAGACGTGGTTAGGTCGTGGGATAAAGGCAATGGTTTGTAGCTAGCTAACCCAGAATATATGACTGAAAAGCAGATACTAACTAAAGAGACTGGCCACAAAGTCTTTCCAATATAATCAACCCATAAACCTCAACACACACACACACACACACACACACACACACACACACACAAAACAACAGAAACATGAGAAGACAAGGCAACAAAATGTCTCCAAAATTTCCCAATTCTCCTCCCAAGTTGACGCATGGGGTATCGAAGGGGAGGAAATAAAAAAACCACATGGAAGGATTATTCAAAATGATAAAAGAGGAGACAAGAAAACAGAAGAATATGGTGCTCAGCAAGCTCACAGGGGACATAACTAAACAGAGAATAGACAATAAAGTGATCAGTGAGTTTACAGAAGATATCAATAAAGTTTACTGAGCTAAACAAAATGATACAAAGCATGAATGACCAGTCGAGCAAAGAATTAGTGTCCATGAAGAGATGCCAAACAGAAAGCTAGGAGATTAAAAACTCAATTGAAAACATGGACAACAAAAGTGACCAAATGAAGATTGAGTGTCAGAACTGAATGACAGAGTTGGTGTTGGTGAGCACATACTCTGAGATACCTCAAAAACAAGAGGACAGGGCTGAGGACATAGTTCAGTGGACTAAGCACCTGGTTAGGCAAGTGCAAGGCCCAGGGTTCAATCCCTGGCACCACATGCTATACCAGCCTACCCCTGGGTGCTACCAAGATCAGGCATGGTGGCACATGCCCGTAATCCCAGCACTGAGGAGGGCTGGAAATAGGAGGGTCACTATGACTCAGGGCTGAATAGTGAGATCCTGTACCAAATACATTAAAAAAAAAAAAAGAAAAAAACAAGAGGACTATAAATGGACTCAGCAGTGGCAAGATGACACAAAGAAGAAGAATCTAAGATTAATTGGAGCTAGTGAAAAATCAAGAAACAACACAAATGTCATAAAACTTGTTTAGAGAAATAATAGCAGAAAACTGTCCAAATGTGGAGCAAGAACTTAGCAGATAACTGAAACACGTAAGACCCTAAATAGCCATGATCAGAAGAGAACCTCTCCATGACACATCATGAAAACCTCATTAGTTCAACACAAAGACCAAGTTTTAAAAACTGTTAGTCCAAGCCCAGTCCTGGGGAGTGTGTGGGAGAGCTTCCAGGTACCCTAAGCCGATGGGACCTACTG
>NW_004524586.1:5982100-5988295 GCF_000260255.1 Octodon degus | reverse complement strand
AAATAATACCATTTATTATAGCATCAAGAAAAATTAAACACCTAGGACTTAACCTAGCTCAAAAATGGAAAGATCTCTATGACAAAAACCACATACTCTGATAAAGGAAATCAAAGAGGACATCAGAAAATGGATATTCCCTGTTCCTGGATAGGTAGAATTAATACTGTCGAAATGAGCCCATGTAATAGTGATTCATAAGGACCTGAAGGATGCAGGGGTGGTGGTCCCCATGTCTTAGTTACTTTTTACTCACTGCTGGGATAAATACCCAACACTCGAAATGAACTTGTATTTAGCTCGCAGCTTGTGGAGGTTTCCTTTCATACTCCGCTGGCTCCACGGCAAATGGCAGCAGTTCATGGCAGCAGAAAGCAATGCAGAGCAGAGGAGGAGCAGCCGAGGTGGCATCTATCAAGCCTCTCTCTTCCTTCTATGCTGACTGCAAAGATCTAGGTCCTCTGAAGTGGTGCAGCTGCGAAGATCAAGCTGCAAAGAGGTGTGACAAAGACTGGGACTTCTCCAAGGAAGTGGGGCCCGATATTGACTCTTTCCTCAGCCCCTTGATGTAGTCTTTTTGTGCTGAGTCATGCTGGGGCAGGCCCAATCACACCCCAGGGCAGGACCCAAAGGAGGCCATCCCTGCCCTGCAGGGTGGGGCCACCAGGGCCTGGCACTTCTGGAGCCACGTTGACGCAATGTATCAACCACTACACCCCACCACAGCTCCATTTACGCCTCCATTTGACCTGTGCAGAAGACAAATGGGTCTTGGAGAACGATGGTAGATTACAGTAAAATGAATCAAGCGGTGACTCCAATTGCAGCTGCGGTACCAGATGTGGTTTTCTTGCTCCTTTCCCAGCCCCTGCTGTTATTGCCCAGTGGGCCCATGCCGTGGCCACGGTAGCAGGGATGGATTCCCACTCACCAAGGCTGATCTGGCTACAAGCACTACTGAATGCCCAATCTATAAGCAGATTAGCAAATCTCCTGGTAGTTGATATGCAGCTGTTGATTTGGCAAATGATGTCTCCATGCCTATCCATAAGGACCATCAGAAATAATTTGCTTTCAGTTGGCAAGGCCAGCAATACACCTTCACTGTCTTACCACAAGGGCATATTAACTCTCCTGCCCTGTGCTACAACTTAGTTCACAGGGGGGATCCTGCTTGCCTCTCTCTTTCTCCAGACATCACAGTGGTCCATTACGTTGGTGGTATTATGATGATTGGGCCTAGTGAGCAGGAGGTGGCAACCACCTTGGATTTATTAGTTCAGCATTTCAGAACCAGAGGATGTGAGATAAATCCCACAAAAATTCAAGGTCCTTCTACCTCAGTGAAATTTCTAGGATGTCCAGTGGTGTGGAGCACTGGAGTAGTAAAAGATACCTTCTAAGATAAAAGATAAATTGTTGCATCTGGCTCCCCCTATGATGAAAAAGGGGCACTGCATCTAGCAGGCCTATTTGGATTTTGGAAAGAACATTCTCGTCACTTTGGTATCTTACTCGAACCCACTTACTGAGTGACTCAGAAAGCTGCTAATTTTGAGCGGGGCCCAGAACAGGAAAAAGCCCTGCAACATAACCAGGGTGCTGTTTAGGCTGTTCTTCCCCCTGGGACCGCAGGATCCAACAGATCCGATAGTCCTTCTACTTCAGTGAAGAAGCGTTACAAGCAGCAAAGATCTGCTGCTTATGGTCTTCTCAGGGTCTTACCATGTTCCTTACCATCCAGAAGCAGCTGGATTGACAGAAAGGTGGAATGACCTTTTAAAGATACAGTTACAGAAACAGCTAGGTGGCAATAGCTTGCAGGGCTGGGGTAAGGTACTTCAGAATGCTGCATACGCTTTGAGCCAGCACCCTCTGCATGGCACTGTGCCTCGCATACAGAGGATTCATGGATTCAGGAATCATGGGGTCGAGCAGGAATGGTGCCACTCACCATTACCCCTAGTGATCCACTAGCAAAATTTTGGCTTCCAGTCTCCACAACCTTATGTTCTGCTGGACTAGAAGTCCTAGTCCCAGAGGGGGGAAGGCTTGTACCAGGAAGCACAGCAATGACACCATTAAACTGGAAGCTAAGGTTTTCTCCTGGTCACTTTGGTCTCCTTGTGCCTCTGAAGAAACAAACTGAAAAATGAATCACAGTGTTTTCAGGGGTGATTCATCCAGACTGTTCAGGGGAAATTGGATTACTACTCCACAGCGGAGGCGAGGAAGAAGCTGCATGGAGTGCAGGAGATCCCTTGAGGCGCCTCTTAGTATTGCCATGCCTTGTTACTAAGGTGAATGGGAAGCTACATCAATCTAATGCAGGCACAGTGACAAATGGTCGAGAGCCCTCAGGAATGAAGGTATGGGTCACTCCACCAGGGAAAGAGCCAAGACCTGCTGAGGTACTTGCTGAAGGCCAAGGGAATGCAGAATGGGTAGTAGAAGAAGGTAGTTCTAAACACCAACCACAACCCCATGATCAGCTATAGAAGAGGATTATAACTATACTATCCCAGCCCTATATATGGTTTTGTTATTAGATAATATTGATAGATTGAGTACCAGTTCTTAAGGATTATTAAATCTGTGTTAATGTTGAAACATAAGCATCAAGCAAAGAAAACTTGCTTTGATTTTGGTAATGGAATTACTGTGTTTTCATTTGTATGCAACATAGTTATAACAATGTTAGGGGCAATTACATGCATATCTCTGTATATGGAGGCTGGTTTAAAGAAATATGTCTAGTTGCCAACTTGACAAGGGGTGGATTGTAGTGGTCAATACATTGTGTCAACTTGGCTGGATCACCTCAGTGGTTCGATGTCACAGGCCATGGGGCCCTGCCCCGTGGGTCAAAAGGGCCTGTCCCAGAATGACTCAGCTCAAAAAGGGTATATAAAGGCATTGAGGAAGGCTTCTGCACCAATTCCTCGGAGGAGCTTGATCATTGCCTCTTTGGAGGCGCTCGGATCTTTTTTTTTTTTTTTTTTTAAGTTGAAAAACCATTTATTTCACTGGAAAGACAAAAGTGATCCAACTCTAAGTCTAGCCTTTGGGCCAAAAGAAACCCCAGGGCACTGGTGACTCTCTCACTGAGGTCGTTCCCAGATCCAATACCCACTGGAGGCAGGAGACAGGGCAGCCACCACCACAGCTTCTGCATACAATGAGGCCTGCTGAGAAAGCAGAACATGAATGGGAAGCTACAGAAGTACTAAACAGCAGCAAGAACAGGATAATGGGCACTAGAGAGAAAAAGAAAAGAGGTCTGAACTTAGCAAGGTAAATTAAGGTCCACGGTTCCTGAGGGACTGAATGCACAGAGCCGAAAACGTCCCAGAGACGGGGTACTGATGAAGGGTGTATTCTCATGCACAACCGCAGCTCGGAATTTCAGCCCACACACATCCCACCTGGAAACTCGGTGTTATCAAGGCCCCTGCTGGCCTCCACTGCATCTTCTGCCCACTCCACGTGTACAAAGGCATAATCTTTCACGATGTCACTTTTGATGACCAGACCATATTCCTCAAGTTTGGCCCGAAGCTCTTTGTTGGTACAGGCAGGGCTGATGTTACCCACGTGTAACTTGGCTGAAGCCCTGCTCTTGTCTTGCTGGCTTCCACACCGATGTTCACCTCGTGTGACTTACAGTGGTGCAGGTTCCGGATGGCACCCTCCGCCGCTGCCTTGTCTTCTGTGTGCACAAAGCCATAGGTCTTAATGATGTCACATCCCACACCTTGCGGATCTCTTGCTCTGTGGCCCCCTGGGGCAGGTTTCCAATGAACAGCTTCATCACCTTGACCCAGCCACATGGAAATCTGCAGAGCCTCTTCCTCGCAGTGCAGACGCTTCTGACAAAGCACTCCAGAGCTCGGATCATTGCAGCATCTGCCGCCATTCTTGGAGGAGTTCTGATCGTCACAGTCCATGTGAAAGGAAGAGAGAAGCTTGATCGACGCTGCAGCTGCTGCTCCTCCTCTGCTCCTCATTGTTTTCTGCCACCATGAGCTGCTGCCTTCTACCCTGGAGCCAGCCAAGTATGGACTGAAACCTCCACTAACTGTGAGCTAAATAAACCTTTCCTTCCTTAATTCTGGGTATTGAGTATTTTGTCCCAGCCATAAGTAAAAAGTAACTGAGACGCAGATTTAATATAATCTTGATCCAAATATCAAAAGTATTCCTCACAAAGATATTTGACAAAGGGACCAAAAATATACACTGAAAGATAGTATGAAATAAATGAAACTGGGAAAACTATAGCTGTCTATGTGGAGAAGATTGAATCTGGACTCATATCTCTCACTCTGTACTAAATTAAAATAAAAGTGGATCAAAAACATAAGTGCTAAAACAGAAATGCTTCATCTTCTGAAAGGTAAAACTCTGGAATACACAGGGGGAGCCAAGGATTTTCTGAACAAACTCTAATTACACAAGCAATAATATCAAGAATCAACAAGCGTCAAATTAAAAAGCTTCTGAGCAGCAAAAGAAACAACCAACAGAATGAAAAGACAATCGACAGGATGGGAAAACAATTTTGCCAGCTATTCCTTGGACAGAAAATTAATTTCTATAATATATAGAGAGAACTCAAAAAGATCCAATCAAAAAATAAGCACCTGCAATGAACAGGCATGTCTCAGAAGAAGTCCAAATGGCCAATACAAGAAAAATAGTCAACATCTCTTGTCCCTTAGAGAAGTGCAAATTAAAACACAGATTCCAACTCGCTCCAGAAAGAATGACTATGATCAAGAAATCAAGTAGTAAAACATGTTGGTGAGGGGAAAAGAGACCCTCCTACATTGTTGGTGGGAATGTAAATGTTATGAAAATCAGTGTGGCAATTTCTCAAAAGGCTCAAACTAGAAATTCCATTCAACACAGCTATTCCCTTGCAGGACTCTTTCCAGAAGAGTTAAAGACATCTCATTACAATGATTAGTGCCTACCTGCTTGTAGCAGCAAAACTCATCATAGCTTAACCTTGAGGGCAGCCTGAGGAAGGGGCAAAGAAAATGTGGCATTTATACAATATAGAGCACTCCTCTGCCATGAAGCATAAATTTGAGTCACTTGTAGGAAAAGTAGGTGTGTTTTAATGCCATAATTTTAAGTGAAAGAAATCAGTCGAACAAGCTTAAATATTGCATGATTTTTTTTTGAGAAATAAAACTATAAATAAATTAAAGAGCAAAATAAAAGATAGACAACAGGGAACAGGAGAAAAGGAGTAAAATCTTTACAAAAGAGAAAAGGACTATGAATACATGGAGGTGGAGAGGAGGAGAAATGGATTTAAAAAAAAAAAAAAAAAGAATTACGATGTATTAGGTATCTGTACCAACCATCCCCAATGAATGTAATCATTTTGTACAGCAAACTAGTACTCATTAAAAAGAAATAAATAAATAAAGCGGCTGCAAAGCAGATCCTTCTCACAGAGCTACACGCTATGGAAGGGGAGCTAAAGCTTTCCTGAGAAGTGGCCTGGAGTGATGCTTTGGTAGTACCCAATCCGGAGATAGCGGAGGTATAGACTGTGGCCTCTGCCTTTCCCCGGGGCTCTCACTCGTCTCTGTGTCCTAGGGCAGTTTCTGCACCCGCTGCCCTGACGGGTTGGGCGCAAAGCTGCCTGGTGGCACCAAGGAAAGCATGGATGACTTGGTATGTAGCCCCTTCTGGTTTACATCGGCCTCACCTCCCTGCACAAGAGAACTTTAAGGGTCCTGGAAACAGGGTCCACCCAAAACTCTTACTAGGCATCCTGACCCTGAAAAGGACGGGAATCCTTACAAAGAGTCCAGCGTTGGCACTCCGGGTGCCTGGGGTCTTCGGAAGCCTGTGTCTAGGGGTCGGGTGACAGAAGGGCAGCTCTCCTGAAGCAGGTTCAGCAAGTTAAACCAGAGCTGGAAAAAGGCTCCTTGAGGAGCCAGAAAACCGAGTTTGGCTCTGGCTTCTTAGCAGGTTCCCTTTTGTATAATGGGACCAAATTGGGCACGTGTTCAGGGCGTGGGTGGGAATCGCTGAGCTCGGCCACCGAGAAGGCCCAGCGCAGCGCCACAGCACAGCGCGCCCGGAGCTGCGGGCGCGTCCCAGCCCAGGGGGTGCAGCTGCGGACGCGGAGCTGGCGGGGCCCAGGCCTCCGTAACCCCTCGGGGGGACGGGGTC
>NW_004524586.1:5977801-5981980 GCF_000260255.1 Octodon degus | reverse complement strand
CGCCGCGGCCTCCGTCACGTGGTCTCCCCGGAAGTGAGCGGCGCGGAGCTGCAGCGGAGCTGTGGGCTCAGATCTGGTACGTGGGTTTCGGGAGCGCCCACTGCGTCCCAAACTGTTCCCCAACCGTGGGCAGTTTCCCCTTCGGAAGTAGGGAGGTCGTGGGGGTCCCCCAAAAGGCTCCGCCCCCGGCCCTCACCCACGGGGGGGGCAGTGCACCCCGAAGGCCTGCTGCCCAGGGGCGCCTTGAGGTTGCAGGGAGACTGCAGCGCACGGTGCGCCGGAGGGTGGGGACCCTCGGTCCAGGAGACCCCCTCGCGCCCGGCAGGGACGGGGACCTAGGCCAGCCAGTGTGGTGGCCTGGAAGCCCAGCACTCACCCCCATCTCAAAGAGAAGAATAGTAAGCTAAGACCAGAGCTCGTGGGCAGTTTGCTGAGGAGAGACGATGTGGGCGCTGGGGTTTCCCAGGTTGACCCTGCACCAGCCAAAGCTCCCTTCGTACAAATCCGCCCCTGAGACAGCAGAAACCTGAGGACCGACCACGCAGCACCTCCTGCTCCCCAGAATGTGGCATTAGGCCGCTGCTGGTGATGCTGCGGGTGGGTCCCGGGGTTCTGCTGCAGAAGATGCCGAACCGAAAGAGCCCGTATGTGGGGCCACTCACCTCTTACTTGCTTTCAGTGGTTTCCTATTAAGCCTTATGTTGTTCCTGCCTTTTATGAAAATATAAATAATTGTGGAACTAGGAACCACTTTATTTTATCCTGTTATTAGGAGGGAAGCTGGGAAATAAGAATAGCTGAGAGTTCCCATTCCATGTTATTTTAGAAAGCTTAAGTGTGCTCAGCTTAGGAAGCGATCTGGTAGCTGTAACCTGTGGGAAGGAAGAACTCGAATTTGCCCACTCACTGTCCAGGGGGAGATCAAGGCCCAAGAAGGTACAGTGACCTGGCAAAGCCGGCGCTGAATCCAGGCCCTTAGTTCCTCTTCTGTGTATTGCGATCAGTGTCCTCCCGGGATACCCACTGTCTTCCCACCTCCCAAAGCATGGGATGGGCTGTGCTGCCTCCGTCACTCAGCCAGTTCCTGGGGCTGCCCAGGGCCCGCTTGCTGGCCTTGCCTTGTCTGAGGGACCCACAGTGAAGTGAGAGCTTGTGGGAGGAAGTAGGAACTAAGGGTTGTGGGCCCCGCTCGGGTCAAGGGATTCTGCTGGCTGGGCCCCTGTTCGCAGGTTGCGGGAGGAGGGCCCGCGAGAACACCGTCCTTTCCCAGCTTGTCCAGTCTGGGCCAGAGCCTGCGCTTGTCCCCATGCGCGCGCTCTGTCTCAGTCATTTGCAGGCCCAGGGATGCTGCCCTGCTGTTCCGTGAGCTGGTCGCTCAGCTCTGCAGCTGCTTCGGAACCTGTGGCTGCCTGAAGCTCGGATGCACTGCTTCCCAAGGTAGCCGCTCCTCCCCTCCTGGGGTGGGGGATGGGGAGGTCCGCGGGCGCCCGTGCTGGGACTGTGGAAAGCAGAATGAAGCAGGCTGAGCTCTCCTCCTTCCCCCACCCCTGCTCCAGCATGGCATCCTGATGTCACCTTTGTCCAGCGTCCCTGTGATCCCCTGCACCCAGGTGACCACCAAGGCCTGCTGTGTGTCTAAACTATGTCTCTTAAATAATTTGTTTCTTCTCCATTGATGAATGAGCCGTGCTCATTCCAGCGTTCAGCTGCGGCCTGATCTGAAGTAGGGGCAGCTAGGGTATCTTGGTCTCTGGACAATCCAGGTACATTTTCCTTCTCAATAGAAAACATGCCAAGGGTAGCACCCTGCTAAATAAATAAATAAAAGTGTGAGTGGTGAGGAAGAGGGTACAGAAGGGCTAAGGACATCAATAGCTAAAAAGCTTAAGTTCAGTAGGTTTGATTAAGAACAAACTGGGAGGGCAGGTGAGATAGCTCAGCGGACTAAGCACCTGCTTAGGCAAGCACAGGGATTGGGGTTCGAGCCCTGGCACCACATGCTGTGCCGGCTACATTGAGCCAGCACTGAGTCTGGGCGTGATGGCGCATGCCTATAATCCCAGTGCTGGGGAGGCTGAAAACAGGAGGATCACTGTGAGTCCAAGCTGTGTAATGAGACCCTGTACCAAATACATTAAAAAGAAGAACAACAACAACAGACTGGGGAGGAGGTCCTCAGACAGCCTGTGTCCAAGAGTGCACAGCTTTTGAATGAAATATATGTGTTGTGCTGAAATAAACTCCTGGGCTCTGGGCCCTGTCTTTGAGGCTGTTTTCTGTTCAGAGGGAAAACCTCCCCAAAACTTCTGGGCTGCCTGGGGGCGCTGTAGCTGCTTCCACTCCGGACCGACACCAGTCATCCAGTGAGTGAGCAGGCTCCCCCAGTCAGTCCTCTCTGCGCAGACCAAAGTCAAGTCCCGTCCGAACGTTTGTTTCTGGAAGGCCTGATGCTATGAGATGAGAGAGAACCTTGTGGGTAACACAGAGGAAAGAGCCTCCGGCTTAGCATCAGACAGGCCTGTGCCTGTGCCCTGTGACAGGAGTGACTGAAGAGCCTCGCTTCCCCTTAGGGTACGACCTGAGTGCAGGAAGGGCTCAGTGAGCGTTTGCTCCAGTTAGGATCCTCTTCATTACTCAGGCAGGCTCGCAGCGGTGGGAGCTGGGCTGGCCCTGATGGACGTTTCTTCTCTGGCAGATGAAATGCGTCTTGGTGGCCACCGAGGGCGCGGAAATCCTCTTCTACTGGACGGATGAGAAGTTCGAAGAGAGTCTCCGGCAGAAGTTTGGGCAGTCTGAGAATGAGGCAGAAGAGGTGAGAGCACGGGCGCGAGGGAACAGAGCGAAGCCACCAGAATGCAGAGAGGCAGGAGGAGCTGTGTCCCGCGGCCTGGGCGGCCTGGGTGAGCAGGTCAGCCTCGTGGTGTTCTGGGCCGGGATCTGCCCCCACCAGGGCTCACTGGGCCCGTGCGGGCGAGTAGAGGAAGAATCTTAGCCTTCCAGCTGAAAAGCTTGGTGCCATCTGTTTATCTAAAAATTTTTCACATATAGTTAAAGCATCAATTTTTAATAGCCATATTAAGGTAGAATTGATACAGCATTATCTGTATGTATTTGATGTGCCTTAATATGTATATGTCCGTGTGATTCCAGTAAACTTACCATCCCTCCTTTACCACCCCCACCCTCTAGCGGCCACCGATGTGTTTCCCAGCCTAATTGGTGTGTATTTCTAGACTTATGTAAAAGAATCATACAGTATGCATTTGGGTTTCATTTTGTGTTGTTTGGGGTTTTGGCATGTTCTTTGTTTTTTTTTTTTCGCGGAACCGGGGCTTGAACTCAAGCCCTTGCACTTGCCAGGGGAGGCCCCTTCTCTTTTTTTTTTTCTTTTTTTTTTTTTTTTTTTTTTTTTTTTTCGGGAACCGGGGCTTGAACTCAAGCCCTTGCACTTGCCAGGGGAGGCCCCTTCTCTTTTTTTTTTTTTTTTTTTTTTTTTTTTTTTTTTTTTTTTTTTTTTTTGAGGGAGGGATCTCGCTGTGTAGTTCAGGCTGCCTTGAGCTCACTTTGTAGCTCAGGCTAGTCTTGAATTCCCAATGATCCTCCTGCCTCAGCCTCCCGAGTGCTGGGATTATAGGCATGCGCCACCACGCCCGGCAGTCTGTCCAGATCTCACCGTTTTTTCATTCAGCACCTGGTGATTTTGAGCATTTTTATATATGTGGCAACTTGTCACATCAGTTTTTGTACATGTTTGCAGTTCCTTTAAAAACATTTTTTTAAAGATCTTTTTTTTTATGTGGTTCCTAATGATTGCGGTTCATCGTGGGGTCTGGGAACGTGTGCGTAGTGTATCTTAATTCTCTATCTCCCTTCTCCTGCCTTCCCTCCACCCTCCATCTCTGGATCCCCTTCCCGTTTGCAAAAGGTCTGCGTCCCCGCTTCCTATTGCTGTCTTTTATTTTGCCCTTTAAATTATTTATACTTTCGATGTCTCCTGTAAGAGTCTATATGATATCTTTGCTTAATTTATTTAATTTAACGTAATAGTCTCCAGCCGCATCCATTTCCCTACGAATGACTCAGATATATCCTTCTTTACACCAGAGTAGCACTCCAGTGTATATAAATTACATTTTATTTACGGGTTCATCTACTGATGGACATGTAGGCTGCTTCCAA
>NW_004524586.1:5903322-5976276 GCF_000260255.1 Octodon degus | reverse complement strand
TTTTTTTTTTTAATTCATTCAAGCATATGATTCACACAGTTATATATAATTTAATGTGATGGATAAACGCCCAGACTAGGTGTAAGGGAATAGAGTACACCCCTTTCTCCATGAGGCATTGATAAATGGAAGCACTGGGCTCTGTTCCGTGTCATACTTAAGGCCTGACTGACTGCACCACAGGGTGACCCTTTACCTCTAACATGGTCGTGCACCTTGTGGTGACTGGAGCTGCAGTAGATTCAGATATACAGTGGGTTAATGCAATTCCCTTCCATTTGTATTTTGCCTGCTTTCCCTAAGTGGCTGTTTTCCTCACTTGCACAGTCATTTTTCATTGGCATTATGGTAATAGCCTATTCAGGCGGTTGATCGTTTTAATAATAATACCAATAGAATAGAAGGTAGATCTGTAGTGCTGGAGTTCCACAATATTTCAGATATTCCAAAGCTGTTTATATTGACTCACCTACAGCCTGATGCTGGTCTTTTGGGTCAGGAGCACCTACACTTCATTTAGTTAATAAATTACTATTGTTTTTGAACATTTTATATTAACACTGATGACCTATATGATAGTATTTATTTTCTATTTCTATTTTACTTTATTCTTTTCCATTCTATTTTTTATTCTATTCTATTTCTGTTCCAATTTTATTTTATTTTCTATTTCTGTTTCTATACCTCCTGGTGGGTCATTGGCCAGAGGTATGTACAAGGTGGCTGCACCTCTGCACGTGCCCCAAGCCTCCCGGAATGTGTGGTTCGAGATTAAAAGATAGCTCAGAGGACTGTGTTCAAGGCGATCAAACACTCTGCCGTAAGGAATGCGGGCTCTGGCCCGTGTTCTGCCCATGCTCCATTTCATTGCTCAGATTGAGACCACCAGGACCTTCCCCTGTCCTTCCCCTGTCACCTGCCTGAATTCCTGCGCAGGTGTCCTTCCTTTGTCCTTTATCCTTGCTTCCTGGTTCTACCAATAAGAAGCCTGAGGCTTCAGTTCAGGGTTGGGTTTTAAAGGCTTTCTCGTGCTGAGGGGTCTCGGCTGGGGGCAGCCCTTCTGGGACCTCTTGGAGTTTGGATCAGACTCGGCTCCCAGTGGCCTTTCACCCTTTTGTGCTGTGCTAGCGTCATGAGCTTCAACCCTTCAACCTCTTCTCTTGTCTGTTCCGAATTCTCAGCTTAGGTAAGACATGGAACAGAAGATATGCAGAATATTTCTTCTGAAAAAGAAAGTCTGTATCCTAATGATCAACTTCAACCAGATTATTTGTATAGTTTGCAGATTTCTGAGGTTTCTGCTGATTTCTTCACACCAATAATTTGCAGCTAACGAAATGTACAATTCTCAAAAATTTTTGTAAAAACAAAAAAGTGACAAATACAGCATGACCGAACTAGCTTTTGCACTAACATTTGTTTTTGTTCATATTGCCTAATTAGGTTAATAAGAAAGCTCCTTAATTTCTATGAACACATTTGTCTTGAAATAATTTAATGTTGCTTCCCATTTTCTTATATATTTTGTATGTTTGGAAGAGAAAGTCTTCTGAGATAAGTCAGTGAAGAGGTGATGTCTGTAAAAGGGTTTCTTGGGCTGGGGAGACAGCTCAGTAGCATAAATGCCTGCTTGGAAAGTTCAAGGTCCCTAGTTCGATTCCCCGGTACTGATAAATAAATAAATAAATAAATAGGATTTATTTCTTAGTAGAATAATTAGCCAAAATAAGTTTATAGTTATGGAAACAGAATCTTTAGTAATACAAGATAATATGTAGGATCATTTGGTCACTTTTCCATCATTAAGACAAAATATCCAGCACTTTCTATTTAAAACAGGGAAGGTTTCATTTGGCTCAGTTCTTAGAGAACTCAGACCATCATAAGTGGTCTGCCTTCAAGCAGGTAGGCGTAGAGGAAGCTACTGGTGGGCGGAAGCCGTTCATCCCCTTTTAATGAACCAAGACAGCCAGCCTTGGTGGCGCATGCTTGTAATCTCAGCACTCAGGAGGGTGAGGCAGGCAGACTCCTGTGAGCTTGAGACCAGCTTGGGCTATAAAGTGAGCTCAAGGGCCAGCATGCGTAGCGAGATCAGGTTGTGGAGGTTTCAGTCCATAATCTGCAGGCTCCAAGGCAGAGTGGCACATGGCAGAGGGCAGCAGTTCATGGCCGTGGAAAACAACAAAAGCAAAAAGGGAGGGGCGGCAGCCGAATGCAAGTCTTTTATTAAAGATATCCTTTGCAGGTAATTTCTTCTGTGACACGTCTTTGCATTATCTTAAGAACATCTTGCAAAGAGCAGCAATTCTTAGTTTGGTGATTCCAATTTTCCATTTATGGTTTTATAGATCATGCTTTTGGTGTCTTACCTAAGAAGTCGTGGCCTAACCCTACACGAAGAGCTTTCTCTGCTTTGTGTGGAAGTTGCATAGTTTGGGGGTTTTCTTTTAGGCCTCATGATCTGTTTTGAACTTTTGAATATGGTGTGAGGCATAGATTGAAGGGTTTTGTTTTAATTTACATCCAACTTATTACCCAGAAAAAAGTTGTCGTTGCACTTGTATGATCTCCACTCTGCATTTTAAAGCAGTAACGTACAGTAGTCCCTCGCTATCTCACAAGTCAACTTTGGCTGTTTCGCAGATTTTCAAAAAATATTAATCTAAATTATTACAGATTTTTTGCTATGTTGCGGGATTTTGCAGTACCTTACAGTATACATATGTTGTTCAAATTACATAGGTTTATGAGTTTAGTAAATGGCTAAGAACATTAGAAGTGATTTTAAAAGTGTAGGAAAGATTTTTATAAGAGTGTGGGAAGGGTTTATAAAGCCTTAAAGTATATATAAGTACTAAAATAAATACAAGATCGCTACTTCACTGATTTGGACTTATCACGGGGTGTCTGGAATGTAACCTCTGTGATAAGTGAGGGACCACTGTATTTTGATTTTTTTAGATTAATTTGAGCTAGAGAAATTTGTATGAAGGACGCAGCAGGGGGAGTCCTTGTGTCTCTGCAGCGGCACCGTGGAGCTGGCTGCCGCGGTCCCCGCCTGCTGCGTGGGCCTCCGCTCCACTGAGCCGCTTCGGTCCAGCAGGTTCTTCCCCCAGCAGCACCGCTGATATTCTGATCCAGGGGCCATGGGCAGACGTTGGAGTGATTTTATTTAAGCTAAAAATCAGACCTATCTCAGGCCCTTTTATTTTTTAGAAGTCAGTATATCTACATTTTAAATAACAGTCCATTCCAGAGCCCTTACGGCAACTAGATCAGTTGAAGAAGCAAAGTATTTGGTGGTGTTGCCCTTCTTATTTGGAAAAAGCCCGATATAGGAACAAATTTTGATTTTTTTTTTTAAGCTCTGAATGAGTAGTGTGAAGGAAAGAGGTGTTTATTTTTTAGGTATGCCACACATTTTTTTCCTTGTCACATAAATAACTTAATTGTGCAAAATTTGGAAGTGCAGTAAAATAATTTTAAATGACCCAAAATTCCACTACCAACAGTTTTTTAGCTCTTTAGCTAAATCCTGATGGATTTCACCGGCTCCAAGGGAGGAGGCAGCTCCTTGCTTCTCCCTTTGTGTCTCCTCCTGTCACCCTGAGCGGGATCAGATGTTTCTCCCATTCTTTTCACGCCAGTACTGAGAACTGGAGTTGTAGCCATTCTGCTGGCTTTCCGAGTGGATTTGCAGATTCACAGCAAATTTTATTTTTGTTTAGTTGTTTTTTTACTTCCTTTGAAGGAAATGAGAATGGATGGAAGAAGAGTTTATTAAAGTGAGTGTATCCTTGTTGTGGAAAATGAGAAGAATAATTTAAAAGAAACATTTAAAAACCAGAAAGAAATCGCTTACATTCCCTAGAAGTGATCGCTTCAGCCATTTAACTTTCTTCATATCCTTTCAATACCTTGTTTTTATATATACATTTTTAGCATCCTTTATAAAATAACAGCTATGTCAAAGGAATTTTCTTTGTCATTGAAACACTAGTATTTTGAATAGCTATATAGAGTTATCATTTAAATGTAATTTATGTCTTTGATACTATACATTTTTTCCAGTTGTTTGCAGCTGTGAATTGTATTGTAGTGAATATATCTGTTTCTATCTCTGATCATTTTTCTTAGAATAAATCTTCCAAAGTAGTTTATGACCAAAAAAATGACACGGATTTTGGTTCATGTTGCAGTCTTCCTTAGAGCAGGTAAGTTCTCCATTAAACGCTCTAAATAGGCCACTGTGAAATGTGGTGAATAGTTACTATTTGTTTCCAGATTCAAATCCTGAATAGTGGTTAACAGGCTGACCCCAGCCTTCCGAGCTGCCCCTCAAAGTGTAGATAGAGCCTCTTTTTGTCCCCTCCCTTTCAGGACAGGGATCCCCTCCCAGGCAGGTCTGCCAGTGTGGAGCTCCCTGATGGCGTGGTCCACGTGTGGCTTATTCCTCTGGCCACGCACCTGACCTGCCCTGAGCATGGTGCTCTTCCCCTCTTGCAGCCCCCTGCCGTGGAGGACCTGCTCAGCACGCTCCTGGCTCCAGTCATCATCTCCTCCGTAACCATGCTGGAGAAACTCTCAGACACATATACCTGCTTCTCCACAGAAAATGGTGACTATCTGCACGTCCTTCACTTGGTGAGTGTGTGGGCCTGTGGGCCACATCCCTCTTCCTCCTCCTCCATGGGGCCTCTGTGTGCCTGTCCCCCGTCTTGGACTACAGACTGCTGTGGAAGGCAGGAACTGCACAGCGTCAGAGCCTCTGGCATAGTTCTCCGAGGAGATCGAGGCAGGTGGAGGGGGCGCTACAATGCCTGGCTGACGCCGCCCGCTGTGCCCACAGTTTGGAGAATGCCTGTTCATCGCCATCAATGGAGACCACACTGAGAGCGAAGCGGACCTCCGGCGTAAGCTGTGTGTGCTCAAGTACCTGTTTGAGGTGCACTTCGGGCTAGTTACTATGGACGCCCAGCTCATCCGAAAGGAGTGAGTCTCCAAGGCTGGTCGCTGGGTCTTGCTGGGTGTGGCCTTAGGGCCAGTGAGCCTCTGCTCGGCCTCAGTGAAGCCGCATTTGCATACTCTGCCCTCACTGTGTCCCTGGATCTAAGAATCAGAGCTCAAAGGAGCTGTGAAAACTGTCTTTTCGAGCCTCTCAGGGTAAATAACTTTGCCCAGAGATAGCCAGTTGGTCAGCGGCAGCATCTGGCCTGAGCTCAGCATCCCCATTATGCTCTCTGCCCACGGCCAACCTCAGTGGTCTGTCACTACCAGCCAGGCCTGAGCCAGTCCTGTCTGGCTCCTCAGAGCTGCCCTGGACTCTCCCTTTGGAAAGACACGTTCCCATGCATATCTACTCTGGTGACCCTTCCTGAAGGGCGTGGCCCCAGAAGCCTTCTCCGACCCTATCCTGACACCCTGAGCAAAGCAACACGAGTGAGCACCCACAGTGAGGCACTTCCTATACGTGCAGGCGTCCTGTCTTGAGTTGTAGCTCTCACAGTGTTGGTGGCGCATGCTACAGGCAGTGAATGCCCCTTATACAAGTCACTTTCGTCTTTCCAGGTCTGTCAGTGTTAGAGAGGGCTGTGCCCTTGTGTTTGCCCCTCATAGCAAGACAGCATTATCTGCTTTGAGGGATCTGTGGAGGACATGAGAGGCACAGAAAATGCAGGAACCGTCCTGGCTCCTTTTATCTTGCTCTCATCTTTTACCCAGTGGCCTGACCCCTGGTTCCTGCCCGTGCTGCTCAGCCAGGGCACACATGAAGCACAGCCCCCCTCTGCTCGGGGCTCTCCCACAAACACACAGTGATGTTACTGAGCTCTCTAGGTCCGATGCTGGCCTGGGATAAGATCTTTGGGTTGGTCGGAAGTACCCGGCTTTCTCACATGCCTCTGTCTGTGTTTCTGCCTCAGGCTGAGGCCTCCAGACCTGGAGCAGAGGGCCCAGGTGTGGGCTCACTTCCAGAGCCTGCTGTGGACCTACAGCCGCCTTCGGGAGGAGGAGCAAAGCTTCGCTGTGGAGGTGACTGGGGTACCAAGGCCTCAGGCCTGGGAAGGGTTGGGTTAGAAGGGGTAGCTGCCAGCTTGAAGACCATGTTTTGATCTTTATGAGTAGGGGCACAAGCAGAATTGTCCTTTCTGGTCATATGGTGGCCCGGTAAAACTGACTTTTCAGTGCAGTGTTAGGAATCACTGTAGATTACAGAACTCTGGAGATAGTGCCTTTAAGCTTGCTTCCCACCCCAGGAAAGATGGAGCAAACCAAAACTAGGGTAGAAGGCGGTGAGCAGAAGCGGCACTAAAGGCAGCGTTGCCCTGAGTGAGGGATCCCTGCACTACAGCCAGCAAACAGTCCCCAGCCAGCAGCACCTTCAGGAGCTAAACCTGCCCCTTCCAGGGCCGACTGGGATGACGAGCTGGAGTGACTTTGGCAGCAGCACTGCCGTGACCCGTGTGGGGCAGACTCAAATTCTCACTGTGGAGCAGTGCCCACCAGTCATCAGAGGGCTTGTGCAGTGCATGCCCTCAGGGCCCACCCTCAGAGCTTCTCATTCAGTGGGTCTAAGCTCGGGGCGCTAGAGTCTGCATTTCTGGTAGATACCCATATGATGCTGAGGTGCCCATCCCAGAGTCACACCTTGAAACCGCTGCTTTAAGGGACAGACTAACCTGAAAAAGAAGTGGGCTTGCAATTAAAGAAGTTGGTGTCACCCTTGAAAACCCGCACTCCTGTCTGAGTAGGAGATTCTCTTGGTTCTGCTTAATACATCTGCATATGCTTTTTGAAGAAGGAGGAGGAGAGTGGGTGGAAAAAGAAGAGGAGAAAGGGAAAGGGCAAGAGGAGGAGAACAGGGGAAAAAAGATGAGAAGGAAGTCTGATGCACAAGAAAATAAGCCACCATGGCTGGAAGTCAGGAAGTCAGGAAATCACTGCCCAATCCAGGAAACATGCGCTACCCGCTGTATAATAAGAGGCGCCCCAGACCCTGAGGGATGAAGGCCCAAACCCTGTCCTTGAGAGAGCTCAGCCCGCTGTGAACACCAAAAGTGGAAGGGGCGTTCCAGATGCCACGCTGGGCTTCACGTGCCACGTCCACAGTAGCACAGAGGATAGAGTGGCTGGCTCTTTCTGGGACAGCAGGAAAGCCTTCTAGCCGGAAGTGACCTGATGCAGTTAGGGTGAAATCTGGACTCCTCCCCGGCCCACCAGGCCCGTGTGACTGTCGCCGCCTGTCTCCTGAGCCTCACCTCCAGCCTCTCTCATTCTCACTCTCGTGCATCGCTCATGTGGGATTTCTCTGTTTCAGAAAAGCTGAATGTTTAGCCCTGCCCGGCGTGTTCGTCTTTAGCTATGTGTTGTTTCTGAGTACTTGAAATGTAGCTCATCCAAGTTAAGTTATGCTGTACATATGCACCAAATTTTGATGACTTAGAACAGAAAGGAATGTAAAATATCAGAGTAATGCTTTTTTATATGTTGGTGACACTTCAGGTATATTAGACAATTTCACCTGTTTCTTTTTCCTAGAAATTATTAAATTATGCATAGGACTCATCCTCTGCGTTCTGAACAGTGACGCTCTAAATTACAGACCTCAGGCCTTTGCGCTTGCTCTTTGCTGTGCTTGCTATGTTCTTCCTCTCTTTCTTTGGCAGACTTTCCAGTTCCTTAGATACCAGTTTAGAGCTCACCTCCTCGGGGACACTCTCTGAGCACCCTACCCAAGTAGGTCTCCGCTATTTGTCTCTAGCTTAGCAATGTACATTCTTACCGAGCACATAGCGTGGTTGGCTTGGTTTCGGCTGCCTCATCCACTGAAGTCTGCCCACCCGGCTGTGAGCCCAGGCAGGCTGAGGCCGTGCCAGTCATGGTCTCTGCGCTCCGACACACCTGACCCCCAGCGTGAGCTCAGGGCAGACTGGAGCAAATGTGCCCACCCGCCCCAGGCTGCAGGACACGAAGGTGCTGGGTAACGGGCTTCCTCATTTGACCAGGCCGTGGAGCGGCTGGTCCACCCGCAGCTCTGTGAGCTGTGTATAGAGACGCTGGAGCGGCACGTGGTCCAGGCCATCAATTGCAGTCCCTCGCGGGGCGCTGAAGAGGTCCTGCATGCCTTCCTGCTTGTGCACTCCAAGCTGCTGGCCTTCTACTCCAGGTGAGCTGCGCCCCAGCCTCCCACCCACGCCATTCTTAAGGATTTTTTTTTTTTTTTTTTTTTGCTCTGAATGCCTTCAGGGCAGGTTTGGCTGGCTCGAGTTGTGGGGATCGAACCACAGCAACCTGAGCCTGACTGCTTTGCGGAAGCAGCCACTTAAAGAGCTGAGCTGGGCCAGGCCCCCGACCCACGCCATTCTTACGCCCTCTGCCTGGAAGTCGTGGTCTCCTGGCCCAGGCACCCCCTTTACTTCCATGCAGTGTTCCCAGACTTCACTTTTTCTGCCTCCCCGCCCACCCCTCTCTGAGGCACTTCCTTCGGGAGCACCTCGTAGAGTCCGCAGTAAGGAGTATGAGTATGTTCCTACTACTCTATGGGCTTTCCCCATTGGTGGTGGTTTTATTTTTTCACAACCAAATTTTATTTTAAAAATTGATGTAATTTTGTTTATACCTAGCTCCAGGAAGGGCAGATAGCCAGCCCGCTGCATACTCCGTGACGCTGCTTGAGGCGTCATGCAGGGCTAACAGCTTCCTGTTCCTGTCTCCGCAGCCACAGTGCAAGCTCCCTACGTCCGGCCGACCTCCTTGCTCTCATCCTCCTGGTTCAGGAGCTGCACCCCAGCAAGGGCACCATGGAGGAGGATGACCTTGCCCAGGTGTCTGGGCAGCAGGGAGAAGGCTGGGAAGACCTGCTGGAGAGTGGTGGGCAGGCCCTGAGGGCTGAGCTTGTCAGGGGACATCTGGGCCAAGGAGTGGTATAGTGTTTACCAGTGGAAGGGGAATTTTGAATTGCCTGTGGTCTAGTGGTTAAAACTAGATTTATGGAATTGGTCCTCGTTGGAAACCTAACTTCTCTACTTTACCATGTGAGTTGAGGTTCCATTTTTTGCAGTGGGAATAATGGTGGTGTTGCCCTTACTGAGGTGTTATGAGGGATTAAAAACACAAGCCACATAACTCCCAGCAGTGCCTGGGCAGAATCAAGGCTCGCTGCTAACTGACCTGGGGACATTGTCATCAGTGGCATAGGTGCAGGTTTGAAATGTGTTGGGTTTAGGGAATCTCTGGCTCTGAAGAAAGAGTGGACCACCTAGGATTGAAACCTTCCTGGAAAGTCTGAGGACCTAGGCCGGCAGTAGAATAGGTTGGAAGGGCAGAGGGCTTCTCTGTGATGTGTCGGGAAGCAGAGGATGGGTAGAGAGAAGCCAGATGTGCGCTAACCGATGTCTCTGCTGTCCTCAAAGCCTCCCCCACACAGGAAACCCCGGAGCAGCCAGAACATCCCCGTGCAGCAGCCCCGGAGCCCACACTCCTCAGGCCCAACCAAGGACAGTTCTTCAGGGACGGTGTGTGCCACACCCTGTGTGCAGTGCGGAGGGTGGATCTGTCTTGCTGTGTGACCTGCATTTTCCCAGGAGAGCAGGGGCCTGAGCCACCTGGGAGAGGCCCACCTGGCCCTTGGCCCATGGCCTGAGCTGCCACTTCTCCCGCAGGACACAGACAGCTTCTCCCTGCCTGAGGAGTACTTCACACCAGCCCCTTCCCCTGGGGAGCAGAGCTCAGGTGAGGCCTGGGGACAGCAATGGTGGCAGCCTGAGGGCAAATGTCCACACGTGGCCAAGACAACAGCTTCGAACAGTTCAGTGGCTCTCTGGGTATCTCCTAAGGGCCAAGCAGGGAGCCCAAATGCCTGTAGCACAAGCTGTTACCTGCATCCCTGTTCTCTGCCAGCCCTGGCATGAATGTTAGGACTCCTAAGGCTGCTCGAGCAATCCATAAAACTTACTTTCTTTTTTTTGTTGCAGAACTAGGGATTGAACCCAGGCCCTTGCGCTTGCCAGGCAAGCGCTTCTGCGCCATCTCCCCAGCCCCCATAAAACTTTCTATGACAAGGTGATTTCTTTTTAGAACTCCCCTTTATATATAGTCTCAACTGCATCCTTTTCTGTAGATAATTAAGCCATTAAGTAAAATTAAATAATCATTTGATTTCAGGTACATTTTGAAATCTAAGCATTTAATCTCTAACTTATACCTTAACCTGTTTTTCCAGTGTATATTGATAAACAGTAAAGATGAACTATTAATATTCAAAAGGTTGCTAACTAAAAGATGCACAGAGTTGCTTAGAGAAGAAGAGAAGCCAAAATCCAGATTGTCCTCATCTTTGTGAGCATGTCTTATGCGTCTCTGAAGTTCTTAGAATAAAAGAAAGGATGCTCTTGGCTCACACCATCTGAGAGACAAAAGAGGACCCAAGTAGAAAGGGAGAAACTTCTTGGGGATGGTTTTGAAGGGAGGTTTATTAAGTGGCTTCCCTAGAAAGCAGCCCCAGCCTTGGCTGGGCACCTGGGGCATCGTCTGGGCCCAGGTGGGTGCATGGGACCCACTGCCATGTGAAGAGTCCCTGCCCCAGGTGCACTTGAGTCCCTGCCCCAGGTGCACTTGGACACAACCTGAAGATCTTTAAAAACTATGAGCTGCGTCTGGGCTCCGAGATTCTAATGTAATTGTTTGAATTGTGACAGGACTCTGAAAAATTTTTTCAAAAGCTCTCCAATGACCTTCATGTTAAGCCAAGGTGAAGTGCCTTGGGGTTCGATGTTCCTAACTCTAGGTTCCAGGAGCCGGGAGCCTTGGTGGTGTGCCAGCTCCTATCCATGCCTTTCCTGGGGAGAGGCGTGGCCAGCAGCACATTCTCTGAGCTCTGTGAGCTCCAGGCGCAAGGAGCAGCACAGCTGTGGACAGACTCCGCAGTTCCTGCTTGCCACTTTCTTCCACATTCATCAAGACCCTCCTCCGCGCCTTTGCTCTCGGTGCTTCACTTTTCATTCCCCAGAGCTTTAAATGATACTGTGCAGTGCACAGAATTCTCAGGAGCGGATTGATGAGTTGTGTTCACCTCTCGCACCAGCCCCAGCACTGGGCACTTGCACCACACTACCTTCCTGATCTTTTTTATTTTTCACTTTGAAACAGGGTCTCAGTAAAGCACTAATCCATTTTTAAGTCAGCTTTGCAAAACTTAGGAACTTACTTTCCCCAGAGAAATCTGATTATAAATGAGGTTATTTGCAATGAAATTTAAGTGAATATTATCCTTACAAATGTCTAATGTCTCAAGTAATTGATGGTTTCTGTATTTTTCTGTGAAGCAGGAAGGAAATCAAGCTCAGTTCTTAGTACAGACTCGGTCCTCAGTAAAAGTGGTGATTGAGTAACTGAACAAGGCGTTAAGACCGTGTGTGCTGGCTCCTAGGGAGGACCTGAAGGAATAGAGGGCAGACCCAGGGGCTGAGCGAAAGGAGTTAAAGGCAGCGTGTGAGGAAAGTGCCCCCGCTGCCAGGCACGCCCACGAGCTCCATTCCCACCCATAGCCGGCTGTGGGAAGCTTGTCTCCTCTAGGCTGGGTACTATAGGCTGGTACTGCGGTGCCTACCTGTGCTTGCCAGCTGGGGAAGGGACGGCTTTTCTAGGGCTGAAGCCCTAGTGACGTGCCTTTGCTCCCACTGGTGCTCTGGCTGAGCTGGTGGCAGCTCCTGCTTCCAGACCTGCTACTGGGCCATTTACCTTACACTGTGACATTTTCACCTGTCCTACAGGTAGCACCATCTGGCTGGAGGCAGCGCCGTCTGACACGCCACAGGTGAGTCTCCTGGGTCTCCTTGGGCACCCGGGACTGTGGACACTGAGGAGCTGCTGGGCGCACATGTGGCTGCCCCTGCCTGCACCTGCAGAGTGGGTCAGCGTGGAGGGGACAGGCTGGGGAGTAAGAGTGGCCCTCCACACCCCACCACCTCCCACCCTCTCCGTGTTCTGGGGCATCACAGTCCAACTTATACAAACATTTTAGGGAAAAGTGAGAAATACAGGAAATATAAAAAGTGGAATAAAATTTCTCTTAGTGCCACCCTAAAAGTGAAATGAGCAGTTTTGGATGTTTCCTTCCACTTCTTTATGACTTTATCCACAGCCCATGTGCCCCTCCTGGGTATGTACACGCATGTTGTGGATCTTAACGTACTTCATTATACTGTTTTACTCCAACATTTTGCCATTTACAAAGTTGTCTTCAGCAGTACGAGTTTTAAGGATTATTCAAGAGGCCATCGATGCATATGTCACTATCAAATCCTCAGAACAAGTGGTTCATTGTTTGCAGTTTTGTATGTATGTTACGTATAACTGGAGTCGCATCCTTATAGAGAAATTTTTGTGGCATCCGTACTTATTTCCTTAATTCTCTCTTTTTTTTTCTCTCCTCTCAAATGCTGTTTCTCAGAGCTCTCACTTAGGCTGGTGTCTTACTCACTTAGCTGTTTTTACCTTAGCACCTCCAGTTGAGGGGCGGTCAGGACATTCTGAGGCACCTGAAGTGATGAGCATATTGAACTCAAATGCGTTCCTCCCGTTGAAGGTGGGGCAGGGAGCCTCTCCCCAGCCCCAGTGTCTCTGTCCTCCTTCTCCGTCCCTCCTGGGCTCCCCACGCACCTGCTCTGCCACTTTCCCACTGCACTGCCTGAACCGTAATTGTGACTGGGCAGAAAGGCCCAGGGTAAGCGGGGACCAGATGGACTGCAGGGACTACAGCTGCCAGGACAGGTCAAGCTGAAGGGGTCTAAGAACCGGGATTTCTCTCACTAAACACATCTGTTCCCCAGAGTGCCGGGGTAGAGCAGGGAAGGGACAGATCCCACTTGGGGTGGGGTCCAGAAGGCTCTTCTCCTTGCCCACCTATTGACAGTGCTTCCTCTGCAGGTAGCTGAGGACACCCTCCAGACGCTGGCTGCCCGTTCCCCAGTGCCGTCTTGTCCCAGAAGGATCTTCCTGGATGCCACTGTGAAGGACAGCTACTGCCCTTTGGTGCCGCACACCATGTACTGCCTGCCGCTGTGGCCAGGGATCACCATGGTGCTCCTTACCAAGGCACGGGCCTCCCCTGCCCTAGGGGTGCTCGGGCCCTGACGCTGTTGGCTGCCCGCTCCATCTGCTCTCTGCTCTTGCCTGCAGAGCTCCAGCACGCCGCTGGCCCTGGCTCTGTACCAGCTGCTGGATGGCTTTTCTCTCCTGGAGAAGAAGCTGAAGGAGGGCCAGGGGGCTGGGAACGCCCTGCGGTCCCTGCCCCTTGTGGGAGATCTGCGCCAGAGGATGGACAAGTTCGTCAAGAGTCGAGGGGGGCAGGAGATCCAGGTGGGCCCTAGGCTGTGGGGCAGTTAATACCTAGCAGATGAGAGGCCGGTAGCTCTGGGTTCTGTCCTCACTTCTCACAGAACTGGGATTCTTGTTTTCCTCATTATGTAAACAAAACTGAGTAGCCACACTCCAAGTTTTCAGAGCACTTTATGTGAGTTTAATAGAATGTAAATTGTAATTCCCATTTTTTTAGAGGAAGAAACTGAGGCTTGGGTAAGTTGTAATTTAGCCGAGATTAGCTGGCTCATTCATGAGTAGCAATGCCAAAGTCTAGAGTGATGATACCCTAAAGACCAGTGACCTGCATGTCATGGGGCATCCTCCCTGCAGGGTCACTTTCCACCTGGGCACCAGGGGCTGCACACTGACGTACAGGACACACAGTGCTGGGGTAGGAACTGAGACTGGGAGCCAACTTGGGTGAGATGCCCTGGAAGCGCACTGTGTAAACACCATGTGGAAAGTAACTCCCCATCCTTCTTCCAGAGCACCTGGCTGGAGTTTAAGACCAAGGCCTTTTCCAGAGCGGAACTAGGATCAGAGTAAGTGGAAGCCCTTGACAAAAGAGTCCATGGGATGAGACAGATAAGTCTCCAGACCACAGATCCCTGCAGCCTGCAAGAGAGGAGTCCAGGAAGGGGCTGACGTATAGCAACACCTAGGGAAAGCAGAGGGCCGGCCCACAGGCTTCAGGGACAGAGCTGGAAGTCGCGGGTGATCTGTGAGGGCGCCTGGTGTCCAGACAGCCCAATGTAGTGCTGCCTGGGGGCTGCCTCCAGCAGGTCTCTGCGAAAGTTAGCAAGATCAGTGGTTGGCAGAGGTACCCCAGAGCCAGGTGCCATGCCGGGGAGAGCAGGGAAGCTGCCTTCTGGCCCAGTGAAGGGGTGTGTTGTACATGGTGGACGTGGCCACGCGGGCCAGCGCAGTGTCTGTCCTGCTGTGATGTGGTCACCTCCTGGTGTCCAGGCTGCTCCAAGTGTGTGGGAAGCTCAAGAGGCAGCTCTGCACCATCTACCAGCTCAGCTTCCTGAGTGCAGCACCCAGCAGGGGAGGCCCGTGCCTGCCGCAGCAGCTGCAGGACCGAGCCCAGAGGCTCATGCGGTGAGTGCAGTGGCTCCTTGGCGGAGCAGGAGCGAGCGGAGGGTGGCCCTCCCCGCTGCTGCACTTCCCCTTCCCTCTTGGCAGAGAAAGACTGCTGGACTGGAAGGACTTCCTGTTGGTGAAGAGCCAGAGGAACGTCACCATGGTGTCATATCCTGATGCTTGGCTCCGCCCCCCAGGAAAGCCTGTGTCCAGGGCTCTAGGCTCTAGGGAAGGAAGAAAGGATTTCAACCCGTTTCTTTCTCTGAAGAAAAAGAATTGAAGATTGTGTCCCATATCGCTTATGGGTTGGGACACTAACGCCAGAGTTCCAAAAATCCTCCTGCCCAAAGTTAATTCATAAAAGCTCTAAAGAGCCTTCAGGCCAGTCCTGTCTAGCCATAAAAATGGTAATAGGTATTAGGGGGAAGGCTGGGCATTCCCAAGATCTGACTGGTTCAGGAGGCCCAGGCCATTCTCTTTGGATAGTAACAATACCCTGTAGCATGTAAAGGCCCTGATATGGCCTACAGTAACGTGTATCCCTGTTCAAAGAATCATTTCCAAGAGTTATTTGACTCTGGTATCATGAACACTAGTTTTATTGAGTACTTACTTGCCAGGGAATTTCAAGCCACTTTTCCTGTCCTAAAAGCGCCAACATGCCAGGCCTCAGTCTCCAGTGCCTTAGGTCCTCAGGACACTGGTGAAGGGGCTCCAGGGAGGACTTCTGCATGTGCCACTGCCCTTCCCGAGCCCTGCTCTCTATGGTCCCTGGCTCTCTGGGCCCCTTAACTCAGGCCGTTACCTACCTGGAGGACTTCCCAGGCTTGGTGCATTTCATCTATGTGGATCGCACGACAGGGCAGATGGTGGCTCCTTCCCTCAGCCACAGTGAGAAGACTTCGTCAGAGCTGGGCAAAGGTCCCCTGGCTGCCTTCATCAAAGCCAAGGTAACTGTTCCTAGCTAAAATGGAAAGACCTGCAAGCTCAGGTCATTTGGGCGTCGGAACTTTGTTTTTCTGTTTTGTGGTACCAAGGTTGGAACCCGGGGCCTCTAGCGTGCTAGGCAGTACTGTGCTACTGAGTTATACCATGAACACCATCAGAATTCAAAGCTAGGTGGCTTCCACTGAGGAAGCATTCTTGGGAGTTCTTTTCTTCTAATTTAATTGACTGTTTTTCATGGATAACTTGGTTTGGTTTGTTTTGGTTTGGGTGTTTCGGCATGGAAAGAGGTAACTCCCCCACTCCCTTCTTTCCTTCCTCTTTCCCTCCCTCCCTTACCTTTTTTTTGCAGTACTGGTTATTAAATCCAGGGTCTTTGCACTGAACTATGCTTCTCCTTCATTTTATTTAATATTTATTTATTTCTGAGACAGGGTATTTCTCAATGTCCATGTTACCCAGGCTGAGCCTGACCTTGCAACCCTCCGGCCTCAGACTGCCTGGCTGCTGGGATTCAGGCTTGTGCTGCCGCACCGGGCTTCTGCCGAGCGTGTCATGATTCAGATAACGGTTCTGCTGGGGACCAGGAAGCTTGTGTTAGAAACCAGTATCTGCCTCTTAGTAGCTGCCACAGGAAACAACAGGATTGCCTTACCGTACAGCTGCTGTATTACGGTAGAGATGATGAGGTGGCACATGTCACATATTTAGTGTAACTGTGTGGCACAAAGGACAGATACAGCTCAGAGCACGCTTGTGCCCTTGTCACCGCCGACCACGGCCTCGCCCTTCCCTGTGGAGACAGGCAGGCTGTCCGACACGTCGCGTTTGTTGCTGTGTATGCACTTGCTTGCGCTTTGCTCACTCTGTGTCCAGTTGTGTTTGCCACGTTTTCACTTCAGGTCCTCATGCCAGCAAATCTTCCATTACGTGATTTCTAACAACTCTATGATAGTCCATCATGGAACTGTAACGTGATTCATGGAGCTATTTTCCTAGTGTCTGAACCTTTAGATTATCTGTGTGCTTTTGTTGTTACAAATAATTCTTCAGTACACACCTGTTGTGCATTCACCTGAATTCTTATCCCTGATTATGTTCTCAATAGAGATTCCAGGAACTGGAATTGCTAAGCCAGTGGGAGGCGTGTTG
Source organism: Octodon degus (assembly GCF_000260255.1). NCBI lineage: Eukaryota > Metazoa > Chordata > Mammalia > Rodentia > Octodontidae > Octodon > Octodon degus. Next base: position 5,959,737 of record NW_004524586.1, on the reverse strand, counting down.
TTAGGTGCACGTGCTCAAGTCGCCTTCTGCTAAAATACGGCCAATCCATGTATCTGTGTCTGGATATAATTAGTGTACTGTGATCAGGTGTGGGATGAGCCCTCCTTCCCTCGCACTAGGGCTGTTAGTGAGAGTGCCCACAGGTCTGTCCCAGTCCTAACGTGAGGGGACAGCTGAGCATCAGGCTGTCTTCCTTGGGCGTCTTTCACAGCCTCATTGCAGGTGCTGCTAAGGTAAGACAGCATCCCCGGGAGAGGGGAACCTAAGGCAGCTGTCCCCTCCGGTCCACTCTTCATTCAGGCTTTGTACTTGACCCACAGAGCAGAGGGCATGCCTGGCTCTGGGTGTCTGTGTTCCAACACGCTTCTCAGCTCCTGGTGTGGACCTGTGTGTTACCCCCGGGAGGGCTGAGTTGGGAGGGCAGAGGGCCTTGCTGAGTGGCCACACCTTGGTCTCCTACCACCATACTTATTTAGAGCAGCTTTGGCTAGTTGATAGCCTGAAAGGTCAGTTTTCTAATCTGTGACGTGTATATACAGTGCAGTTAGGCGTTTTATCCTTACAGTGGCTAAAGGGGGACCCATCTGTCCCTCTATCCTTCTGGAAGTGTTCTAGCCCAGTGCCTCGCTCCCTTCCTTGCTTCCTTTGGGTCTCAGAGGAGCTTCTGTGGGGTTCTTGCAGGGTTGCTAAATGCTGGCCCCTTCCCCAGGTCTGGGCTCTGATCCAGCTGGCACGCAGGTACCTGCAAAAGGGCTGCACCACACTGCTGTTCCGTGATGGAGACTTCTGCTGCTCCTACTTCCTGTGGTTTGAGAATGACATGGTAGGTTTGCCAGGTCCCTGGGCAGGATGGTCCTGAGGATTCCTTTTGTCTGCACAGTGTTTAGTCTGTCTGTTTTCTCTTCCTGTCCCTGGTGTGACAACACAGTGGCTGGGGCCCAGAACCTATGTCACACTGTCACTCTGACATCTAACTTTTTGGTCCCACGCACTGGCAGCCTTGTGCCATTGTCCAGGCAGCATCCAAGTAAACAAGAACAATGGACTCATGTCCTCACTGAGATCACGCCCCAGTGTCATCACCTTCCTGTGTGAAGCACCGAGCACACCACAGGGCCGTGCCAGGCTCGACCCGGTTTGTCTCCCTCAGGCCCGCGTTCCTCACCACATGCACCGCCTCCCCATTCTCTCCCCTCCACAGGGCTCCAAACTCCAGATGATCGAGGTGCCTGTCCTCTCTGATGACTCGGTTCCCATTGGTGTGCTGGGAGGCGACTACTACAGGTGATTCGGACTCACCATGTGGGGGCACTGCACACTCCAGGTGTGGTAATGAAGACAGACCCCCAAGAGGAAGTATCTCCTCCAGGAATGCCCCACCCAAAAGCTGGAAGCCCAGGATGGGGGCCTCTCACAGGCTGGCCAGCGTCCCACGGGGCTAGGAAGCCCCAGAGAGCAGGTCTGTGTCCTGCTTGTGCTGCATTTGGCTCTGCCTTGGCAGCATGAGATGCACGAGTGGGCCCAGAGCTTCGCTCCTGGCTCCCCTAGGTAGGATGCTTAGCCATGTGAAAGTTGTGCTCCAAGAGAGGAACGGGATCATCAGGAGCAGCGACAGGGTCGAGCAGCTAGGGCCGTGAGAGGACCAAGAGATTAGCCCTTGACTGGCTGGCCAGGAAAGGCCCTGCCTCAGAAGTGCCACAGCCTTGCTCCTCCTGAGTTCCATCCTCCCATTTCCCCCAGGAAGCTCCTGCGCTACTACAGCAAGAGCCACCCGACTGAGGCCGTCAGGTGCTACGAGCTGCTGGCCTTGCACTTGTCGGTCATCCCCACCGATCTGCTGGTGCAGCAGGCTGGCCAGCTCGCCCGGACCCTGGGTGAGGCCTCCCATGTGCCCCTGCCCTAAGCTGGGCACAGTAGGCCTGTGAGCCCGTTCTCCAGCCCAACCCCTCGGATATTCCCTGTCAAGAGCGTCCTCCCAAGGATATGTGCAGGCCTCAGAGCAGCCCTTGCGTCCACTTGGACTACCTCAAAGTGGGCGACCAGCAAGCCCCCAGTCCTGCCCTCTGGAGGGAAAGGCAGGTCATGGGCTTCGTCTTGATAGCAGCCATGGCTGTGAGATGGTGGTGGCTTCTCATTCAGAGCTACTTGTGTTCCCAGGAGAGGAAGTGCCCAGAGCTCAGTCTGCCTAAGGACACTCCCCTGGCCCCAGCCTCCCCTTTTGCTGCTCTGCAAGGAGGGGTGGCTCTTTTTCCTATCCCAGATGGAGGGCTCTCTGTTGGCTGCTTGAATTCCAGCTCTCCTGCCTCCTCCTTCTGCTACTTCTGCAGCTCTGAACTTCCCTTAAAATGCCAGGCCCATTTTCCCCTTGTTCCAAATGGTACCACCTGGTTAGGAGGATCACCGAACACTGGTATATACCCAATAAAAGTTGGTTACTGCCCTATCCAAGCCTTGAGTTCCTGTGCTTCTGGGCCGTTTGTTGCTGCTGACAAGCCCCTGGGTGCTGATTCGTGTAGGCACGCTCACGTCCAGGGCTGTGGCTCTGAGCTCCAGGCCCTGGCCAGCAATTCCCCTTCCCTTGGTCATTGTGTCCCCTGAATTAAGACCTCTTAGGAGCTCTCCAGGATGAACCCAAGGGCAGTCTCAGTGCTGGAAGAGGTGCAGCAGAAGCACACCAGTCACTGCAGAAAGGAACAGATGCCCCAAGTTGTGCATGGAGAGCCGTGGGCTGCAACTGTGGCAAGGACTGGGTGTTCCCGTGCAGGGGCCAGGGGTGGAGGGAACAGGGGTGCTAGGAGATGAGTCCTTAGAAGGTGGCAGAGAGAAGCCGTGGCAGTGGAGATGACAGATCTGTGTTCCTTGTTAGTACCATAATTTTATAGGTGGCAATTAAAAATAGCCTGAAAAACACAAAAGAGCATAAAGGAAAAATGCCACGGGTTAGGACACCTAATTTTGTTTTTAAATGTGCTGATTTTTTCCAGCTGCATGGTGTGAGGTATCTACTTTAGCTGAGCACCCAGACTTCTTCAAGGTCATCCCTGATATCTCAGAGGGTTCAGGGCCAAGACCTGCTGAGGTAGTTCCTTCCGCGGGCCGCTGCCTGTGAGTAGAGAGCCTCCTGTGGGTGTAAGGGGAGCCAGAGTGGAGTCTGACTCGGTCCTCCCACTGCAGGATTCCCGTGCTTCGTGCCCCTTTAATAAGAAGGGCGGGGACCGGCCTGGCTCCACCCCAAGCCTGCCCTTCCAGCCAGGTGCACAGGAGCCAGCACCTGGAGCGCAGGGGCTCAATGGGTTGTCTGTGTGGACCTTGCTCTCGGCCTGTGGAAGCACCCTCTTTCGTCCACCCATCCCCAGTGGAGCCCCAGGATCAGGGCTCTCCCGGCCTGCAGCTCCTCCCACTTCCCCTCCTGGCCCTTCCCCTGCCTTGCTGGAGCTTGGCACTGACTGCAAGCACATTCTAGAAGCCGAAATGGCTGCTGGCTGCCGAGGGCTCAGCAGGATCGTGGGGGCCTCCGCTGGCCCAGCTGGGAGCCGAGTTCCCTCCAGGGCTGGGGGAAACGTGAAGGCCGAGTACGATGCAGTGGTGATAGGAGCAGGTAAAGTGGAGGAGCCACTGCCTAGGGGGTCAAGCAGCCCCACCCCGAGGCCTGGGGGAGGGGTGTTCACGGAGCGTGGCTGCCTGCTCTGCCCTGGGCACTGCTCGGCCAGAAGTCTGGCTAAGGCGGGCACAGAAAGAAGACCCCCTGCCCTGGGAGTCAGGATCCTGCAGTTCTGGGGCCGGCTGTGCCCTGGGCCTGCTGGAAACACCCGCCCTCTCTGGTCTTAAGCCTTGCCGTCCCGTCCCGTATGAGGAGGAAGGAGCTTGGAGCTTCCCTGTGTCTCCTGAAAAACAAGCAAGATCAGAAAGATTGACCAGAATCGTAAAGACAAGGAAAAACTAGTCCTGAGCTCCGGAGATCCTGTCGCATCCCCACAGAGGGTGATGGCCCCGCTGCCTTCCCCCAGAAGCTTGGGGTCTGCCGCAGTGGTCCTGCAGCATTTTGCTGTCCCCTGAGTTAAAAGAACCAAGTTTGCAGGGTGACTGGACAAGGTGGCCCTGGGCCAGACCGCACTCGCCCGGCCTCCCACCCACCCTGAGAAGGCCATGTTTCCGAGGGGGCTTGTACAGAGCCAGTGCCGGGCTGAAAGAAGGTACAGTGGGAGTTAGCACAGCTTCAGGGTTCACGCTCTGGGTGGGCGTCCTCAGTCCCACGCGCACTAAGCACACGGAGCTGGTGCGTGTCCATTGGCGCGAAGGTCTGCAGCACTCGGGGTTTTTCTTCGAATTGTCTTTTCAGCATGGAGAATTGAACCCAGGGACTGTATACCACTGAGTGTAGCACACAGTTTATAAATCAGGCCTGTAATACTCTTAAATTCCAGGAAGCCTCTTGAATCTTTTTTCCCTGTGCTGGAGATTGAAGCCAAGGTCTCATGTCTGTTAGCGCTGCACTACCGAGCAACCCTTTTTGGTTTGAAGCAGGATCTTGCCGAGGATGACCTCGAGTGTGCAATCCTTGCGTCTCAGCCTCTTGAGTGGCTGGGATTACAGGCATGCACCATGGCAAGGGGTTACCAGGTGAGCCTTAACAGAATGCTGTCTTTCATTTTTACCAAATTCAAGTGGCCAGGCTGCTATTGCCATTCACCAACAGAGAGAGTTGCAAAAGGAATGCTTGATTTTTCATTTACTTGAGGGGAAGTGAAACATTTCTTCTTCAGTGATTACCATGACTTTGCTCAGTGAGAAAATATTTTCCTGGTACTGCAAGAATACTTTCTCCATTTTTGGTGCTGTTTATCTCCAGTTGAACAGCTCCAGACTCAAGAGGCTTGGTTAAATTTAACCTGTGTCACTCTCTTTTTTTTCTTTTTGGCAGAACCGAGGATTGAACTCAGGGCCTTGAGCTTGCCAGGGAAGCACTTATTCTACTGAGCCATCTCCCTGACCCCATGCGTCACTATCTGAAGCCTAACAGTCAACAGGACAGTAGATGCAGCCCTGATATGTGCCCTCACTGACATCTGTTAAACATTACCCCACGGCCTTGGCCTCTCGCTACTTCTGAGGCGGCTGCACATGATTCGGGAGAGAGGTGCATCAGCACATCCCTGTGTCCACCACTCGGGCACAGTGGCAGGTGTCTGGCCACAAGAGTATGGGCCATTGGCAAATGTAAAATAATTTAGAAACAGTGAATTTGGGGTAGTTATTATCTTCGATTTTAATATCATTTATTTGATGGGAAGCCTCTATAACTTATTTTTTAACAATGGCTATGATTGGCAACTAATCAATAGATTTCTGGGTGGTGGGCACAGTGGGCTCAGGAAGAGCAGCACTTCTGAGCCTCGGAGAAGCTCCCTGCCCCTTCCTCTGGGTCACAGCCCCGCCACTGGCTCCTGATGGACAGTGCGGACCCTGGAGCACCAGCGGCCTTGGGGATCACCCACACTTGTGAATGCGTCTAGTGCCAGAGTTTTCCCTTCACGTGGCTTCATTGGGTGGGAATGTACCTTGGAGCCTGACCTAATGACATTCAGGCCTGAGTGAGGACAGAGTGGCATCTTATGAGGTAGGCTTGTATCTGAGTCTCTGAAGTCATCAGTACCTGTCAACCTCTTCAAAGAGCCTCTGATCCCACCATTTGACCAAATGTGCTTAAGAAGGACCTGAGGAGCATGTTAAAATGCAGGTTCCCAGCCTTCGTCACAGGTGATGGGGGCTGTGCGTGTCTTCAGAACGTGTACCCTGCCAGTGCCATGACCCTGTGGCAGGCAGCTGTAGAACCTGTGCTGGGCTAGCACCTGTCAAGGTCCTGCTGCCTGCGGAGCGTGGGCGGCAACTCAGGACCCTCCAAAGCACAGGCAGCTCTGCTGGGATTTGGGAGCCTTCCTGAGCTGCTGGATCCTCAGCGTTTGCCGTGTGGTTCCCTTTGTGCGTCTGTGGGCTTACACACCATGACTGACCTGGAGACCCAGCTACCTGGAAGATGTTAGCTTTCCAAGACTGATAATCACTACTAATTAAAAGATTAATGGCTCCCATATTGATTGCAGGCCTGCTTTCCTAATATTACTGTCCAGTCCTCCTTACAACACTGCGAGGCCCTCAGCATCCTCTCTGTTCCAAGTACACTAGGGAGCGCGAGGCTCCTCACTGTTAAATACCTCTCTGAGGGCCGCACCAAGGTAAGCAGCATGAGCCCAGGGCCGTCTGCCTTGAACTGTGGCACGCCCAGAAGGAAGGGCTCAAGCTGCGAGTTCATGAGTCTACCTAGTATGGTTTTTTTTAACTTTTCATAGAAAAAAATTTCTGTACTTTTAAAGAAATATAACCAAATAGATTGTCACTTACTTACCACATGATGAAAATTAATGTTAGTTCATAAAACTTATTTCTATGAAATGCACTTGTGGGCTCTGTACCAGATTGTGGTGTAAGGTGCTTCTCCTATTCAGAGGGGTTTGAAAAACTCAGTTTCACAGATTTGATTGATGAGTGAGAAGTTGGCTGAGTGACCCCAAAATTCTGGGAGTCTCTATGTGAGAAATTTAAAACTGACCATGCTGTAAAAAGGTTTCATCATGGGCCGGCAAGATAGCCCAGTGGACTAAGTGGCTGCTTAGGCAAGCACAGGGATCAGTCCTCAGCACCACATGCCGCACTGGTCCTGCTCCCAGGCGTGCTGAGCTGGCCACTGAGACCTGGCATGATGGTGCACGCCTGCAATCCCAGCACTGGGGAGGCTGAAAACAGGAGGGTTACTGCAAGTCTGAGCTGTGTAGCAAGACCCTGAACCAAATGCATAATAAACGTTTCAGCGCATGGGCCACTGGCACTCCCTTGTTTATGAATATCTGTCCTATTAACAGGCATTTAATTAGCATCAACATTGGTCCATGCTCTGAAGTCAAGGCCATCTACTGATGAAATTAAAGAAAGACTCTGGTCACCTATCACCAAGGACACAAAGAACCTACCCACAGGCTGGCTGGCAGCCACTGGGGCCTCATCTCTGCCCACAAGTGATTCTCCACTACCCACTGCTTTTTCTCCTAAGTAAGGGAAGGGAGAGCCTAGCTCAGCTCAGCCTGCATCGGGGAGCAGGAGTGAGCAGGAAGCATGTACACGCCAGGCTATCAGGGGCCAGCCAGGAAGGGGGGCTGGGAGCTGACATTTACCACACTTCCCATATGGCTTTGAACTTGTCAGGGGTGGAGAGGCACTCGCTATGGATGGCTTACTGTGGAGCACAGGACCCCCAAAGCTAGAGACAGCCTTCCTTATATTTTTAGAAAAAAACTATATGACAGAAAACTAGCTGATCAGCTTGCCCCCTTAAGCACACCTCTTCATGGCATTTTGGAGCACTGAAGACTGGGGGAGACTTCTGTGTGGGAAAGCCCTCCTCGGCCCTTTGTACGCCACACTTGGACGAAACAAAGAGCACAGCAGCAGCTCCCCATCCAGGCAGCACCGCCTGGACAGCTGTGCGCACGGGCCCTTCCCCTGGATGCAGCCTGTGATGCCCCTTCTGACAGCCACTGGCTCCTCCTCTAGTGATGGAAGCCCACGTGATCATGGGCTTCTCCTTACCTCTCACTCCAGCATAGAGCTAAAGGTCAAGCCAGCACAAGAACTGAGTTTTCTGACTCCTCCTAAATTGGCTGTGTTCCCTTCCGCATGAAGGGTGGAAAGAATCACCAATGCTTTTCTTGGACTGGGGCAGGGACGTGTGAGCCCGCTCTGCTAAGGACTGTGTGTGTCTGTCCACTGACCAGTGACGTTCTCCCCTTCTCTCCCTTCTCGTTGCAGGACACAATGGGCTGGTGGCTGTGAGTACTTTCCTCTTGGTCCCATGTCACTGGCCTAGGAGACTGTGACTCAGCACTGAGGCGCAGCATGAGGAAGCTGGCAGGCAGGATTGAGGCCCAAGACAGCTGTCAGTGTTCCCAGTGCCCAGCAAGGGCTGGCCCAGTGCGCATCTAGGGCCAGCTAGAGAGTTGTCACGGTTCTGTCCTGTCCTGTCCTCAGGCACATGGTCCCCGTGTCCTGTGTGAGGACTGAGAGCACTGAGAGGTGTGCCAGTTAAAAGTGGGACGGTGCATGCCCGTGACTGGCCCAGAGGAAGCAGGCGAGCCTGAGCATCAGAATTGGGTGGGCTGTGACTACAGGCTAGGGACAGTCCTTGTGGAGAGGGACAGAGCTCTCCCCAACAAGGCCTAAGTGATGTACCCTCCGAGCACCCAGCTGCTGTGTGTCTGAAGTGTGCCCTGGCACGGTGAGGACTCCCACCTCACAGAGGGGCCAGGGACCCTGTGCCCAGCACAGCTGGTTTCCAGACCCATGCTAGCTGGGCCAGAGTCACCCCCAAGTTGTACTCTCCCTGAGTCCATGCCCCTTGAAGAGGCCACTGAGGATCTTACAGCCACAGAACAAATGCAGACCATCGTCCGAAAGCATCCGAATCTAGTGGCGGCTAGAGTATGCAGATAGGGGAATTGGGGGACCAACGCAAGGTGTAGGGGACACCTGCTAACCCTTAATACCTTGCCTGGTGTGTCAATTGTAGTTGAGCATTCGTCAGTAATGTTACCACTGGCTTGTGTCCCACCTTTGCCACTTTCTGTCTGCACAGGTTAAAGGTGGGGAAGACAGCCTTTCCGAGCCACAGTAAAATGGGAATAGTGGCTGCCGCCTCACAGAGATGCTGTGAAGGTGACAGTAAGCAGCACAGGCCTGGCTGGTACATCAAGCGTGGCACAAGTGGCAGCTCTTCATGGACTTGTCCCACTCAGGGAAGGCTAATGTCAATGCCTGTCCTCCAGAGGGACCAGGTCACAGCTGGTTGCCCAAGTTGAGTTGGTCACTCTTTGCAGCAGAGGAGATGTATGCCAGGGGCGTGTCTTCTCAGAGCCCAGGACAGGATTTGAGCTGTGGCTGGATAGCTTGGGGAAGGCCCGAGAAGTTGGGGCTCTTCTCCAAATTGAGCACTGTCGGAAACTGAGAACGGGGGCCGGCAAGCTAGCTCAGCAGGCATATTGCCTGGCAAGCACAGGGTCCTGAGTTCAGTCCCGGGTACAAAAATAACCCCCAAAATACAGTGAATCTTTGGGAATCTCTGTCAATCTCATCAAGACCTCACTGGATAAGGACATCTGTAACTGGTGAAGGGTTAGCAGGCTTTCATTTTGGTTGAGAGAGGAAGTATTTGGTATCCTGAGGATGGCATAGAACCCTTGATTTTGTCTGGGTTTAGTCACAGCCGCAGTGGGCTTGCTACATCTCATCATGGTCCCAGAGTAGCATCATTTAAGACTGTCATTCTGTGAGATAGCTTATCTCTAATAGGACAGTGTGCTCCCACCTGCACGCCAGCTCAGTTTCCAGGAATCAGAGACTGAGGTTGGTTGTTCTCAGTGGGATGTGCGAAGGTTATAGATCCTGCCTTCTAAGGGTCTGGGCTCACTTCCCAGCACCTCCCCTCCTCTGCTGTGGGAGCCTGAGGCAAGTCATTAGCCCCATTTGGCCTCAGTTTCCGCACCTGTGAAATGGGGAGAGGCACAGTGCCCACCTCTAGCATGGTGGAGTGGATTCAGTGAGCTACACTGACAGTGCCTGGAATATGGTGGCTGCCAGGTGAGCTTTTTTAGAAGCCTGACTTCTGCATGCACTTCACTCCCTTTTTTGTCACACTGGTTTTAATGGTCGTGGGGAGGCTAGTACCAATCACAGGACTGCATGTCCAGGATGAGCTCGGCTGACTTATTTTCCACTAAGGGCTGGAGACACTTAGCAGAAGCCCCTGCGCCATTGCTGCCCCCAGAATAAAGTTCTGCTGTGGCCTCAGCTTCACTCAGCTCGTGTGCCTGCTAGGAGCGAGCGCAGGTAATCCTCACAGCAGCCCTAAGAAGTAGGTACGTTCAGCACCGTTTCTGCTGACCCGTCCACACGAGGAAACTGAGGCCAGCTAGATCAGTACTAGAGCTGCCTCAGCAGAAGGACAACGGGGAGTTGAACCCCTGCAGTCTGGCTCTGCCTGCCAAAGTGCAGCCTCCACGCTGCCTCTTGCTGTGCTTCTGGGAAGGAAAGAGGCTTGCTTCCTCCTGGGGGAGCGGGTTGCTGCAGGGTGGGCGGGGTGCTGTGTACACGCCCAAGGCACCTCAGCCTCTGAGGAGTTACCTTCAGCTGGGACACAGAGGGGAGCAGGCAGGCGCAGCGCCAACCAAAGGGGGCAACGCTGAGACCAGTGGTCAGCCCCAACGGTCCCTGCAATCCAGAGGGATCAGGGGAGAACCCTGTGTGCTCCCAGGCGGCGTACCTACAGAGACTGGGGGTGAACACGGCGGTGTTTGAGAGGCGCCATGTGATTGGGGGTGCTGCTGTCACTGAAGAAATCATCCCAGGTGAGCCCTGAGAAGCAGGGGTGGGGGGTGGGAGGGTGACCCTGAGCAACTCATTCTCCTTTTGGTTTTAGGGTTTAAGTTCTCCCGAGCATCCTACCTCCTCAGCCTGCTGAGGCCGCAGATTTACAGCGACCTGGAGCTAAAGGTAGAGCAGCCCCTGGGACTGACAGCAGTTCCACCTTCTCTACCCAGGCAGGGCGGAGGGCTGCTTTTCCTGTACCTCAGGTGACTCCCCACACCTGAGGGCTGTCTTCTAGCCCAGAACTTCCTGTCTCACAGTCTCCTGCTGAATCTCACAGATCAATATTCTCTAGCCCACCAGTGTCTTTAAAAATGGGAAATTTTCACATAGAAGTCTTTTGGAGAGGTTTGTTTGTTTGTTTGTTTGTTTGTTTTTTGGTCAACACGAGGTGCTTGTTTTACATGAAGGCATTTAGCAGCGCCTTAAGCAGGCAGGCCCCTTCCTTGGCCCTGACCCTGTCATTCCCTGGAGTCTTACTTGACTCTAGTAGGACAGCCGCCTAGAGCCTGTGTGCCAGATTCTGCAAAGCTGCCTTAGACTCAAGCCCTGTTTCTGCCCCCATTACACTTGGAGCCTGTTGCCACTCTTGGCAGTGTGACCAGGACTTGCACCCTTCTTAGCCCTCTCCAGCTGCCCCTTGCTAGATTACTCAGCCTGCTCAACTCTGCCCATCGATTGCCCTCCTTGCCCCTCCCTGACCCCCACAGGCCTCCTCCCCTCCCCCTCCATTAACTTCACCACCACCTCACAAGGGGCTGCCCTGATTGTTTGTGGCTCTTTGGCTTCTCTAGTTGGTTCCTATAGAGGAGTTCTGGGACTTAGGTAACTACAGAAGCCAGGGATAAGAAATTATTGAGGAAGAGAAAGTACTCTGGTAGAACCGGGTACTGAATACAACCTAAGACCTAGGATTGGCCTGGCGTCTCCAGCTCACACCACCCTATAGCTAAGGGTAATTTGTGAATGTACCAGTTATTTATGTTCTCAGATGTTGGGGGCCAGAGGTGATCTCTGTCCCTTCCTTCTCCTACTGATCTTCCAGGTTTCAGCCATATTCCTTCTAGTCCTGTGTTACTGTAGAAACAAACTCTAACCAGGTTGGTAAGAAGGAGCTAGAGACGGGTAGAGAAGTGGACATTTCCAAATATTCTTGCTCAGAAGTCTGACTCTGTAGAAGCAGTGGGGTGCAGGAACCAGCATTTTACAACCTCCCCGGGTCATTCTGAAAGAGGACAGCCCCAGTCACAGCTGAAAACTCCACCTTTTAAGTCTCTGTGTTATTTGGTCTCTTGGTCTCTGATCTACCTTTTGCAAGAAGTTCCACCTGGGATGACTAGGAATGCTGAAGGTGACACAGGTAACCAGAGAATGGGTTCTGGTTTTGTTTTTTAAGAAAACATCATGCTCCAAACAAATCTCGTGGAGGTCATCAAAGGCAATTTAAATGCCCTTCTGACTCCATCTGATTAAAGCCTTTAGGAATGACAGAGTCACCGTTTTGAAGAGAAAGCCTAGAATCAGTCAAAAATGACTCATATTCAATTAGTTATGAAATAATAATTGAAATAGTTTCTGGGTTCCATATGAGGAAGGTTTGTTGTGTTGTCTAGTTAACATTCCTCAGCACTTGCTCTTCCGGGCTCTGGGAGAGGCCCTTGGGATGCAGGGGTGAACTCTGAGGTAGTAACAGAACTTCGGGTAGGGTAGGTGACAGAAAGAAAAGAAAAGAAGCAATGTGGTGGGAAAGTGTGGAGGGCCAGCCTATACTGGGGACCTGGAAGTCCTTCCTCAGGGGGTGGTGGGCGAGCTGGCTGGCGCAGTGCAGCATCTGAACAGAGTTTCAGCCAGAGGGAAGTGGACAGGCTGTGGCAGGCATGAGCAGAAGTTAGGCCAGTGTGCCAAAGCAGACGAGTGACAGGAACAGGGGCAGTGGACGTAAGGACGGGCAGAGGACAGCTCAGATTGCACCTTGCAAGCTATGGTGAGTGGCCTGCATTTTATTCGTGTGCAGTCGGAAGCCAGCCAAGGTCTTTAATCAGAAAGTGGAATATGGGATTTGTGACTTTATAAAAGATCAGTCCATCTGGATGGTAATGAAGGTGTGGGGGCCTGCAGGTAGATCCATAAGACAGCTGCCGCAGTGCCCCACGGGATGGCAGCTTGACCCAAGGCAGCACACAGAAAGCAGTGGACTGTGTGTGCAGTAGGGGCTGACAAGGACGGCTCTGGTTGGGATGGCAGAGGGAGAGAGAGGAACCAAGATGCTCCTGGGGTTTAAGAGGTGGTTATATTAAGGAAGCCAAGCTGGAAGATCCTCTAACTTAGAGTCCGATTTCTGTGTTAATGTTAGAAAGGACATGAAGTTCTCCCACTCTGGCTCCATCCTCTGTTCCGAATGTCCTCCACAAAATGCTCAGAGCTGTCCATCTTGCCTGTCTGGAGCATCTCTGGTCTGGACAGTTCCAGCTGTACTCATAGGAAAAGGGTTATTGTGGTCTCTGTCACCCTCATGCAGGTCTTGTTTCTGTCCCTTGGGGGCACTCCTGCCTGCAGTGTGGCCTTCACCTCTCTAGTCAGCAGAATGCTGGTTGACGCCCTGAATCTCCACATGGGGGGTGCAACAGTGAGCAAAACAGACAGCGCCCCTCACCTCATAGACCTTCTCTTCTCCTCAGGAAAATGACGAAACACGTATATAGTTAGCCATGTGATGACAAGGGCTTTGGAAAACAGTAACGCAGGGTGAGGGGACAGGAAGTGCTGGTGTGGTCAGGGGAGGCCTGCTAATAAAGGACAGTTGGGCAGAAACCTTGAAGAAGTGCAGGCCCACATTGCAGGCAGGGAAAGGAAGTCTCTAGACAGTGGCCGGCATAAGGTGCACTTCGGTTAGCAGTCTGGGTCCCTTTTGTTGTGTCGTATGTCCCTGTAGAGAAGCAAAGGTGCTCTGGCAAAGTTCCATGTGCAGGTCAAGCATCTGAAAACCTAATCATATTTTAAGTACTTCCAAGGAACTTCTATTTAAAGTGACCCTGGAATAAATCAGTCTTCAAAATAAATAAAATTTTTGATGTAAATAATATATCTACATTCGATATATAGATTTTCACATAATCATTGTTTTATATATCTAAGTTTTAATTATTTATTTCTGAAGTGGGGCGGTTATAGATTATTTCTAGATCCAGGGCTGGGAGTCACAGCAGTGTGGTTGTGAAACTTAGATCCACCTGCTACAGTGTTCTGGGACCAGTTATTTAACGTCTCTGAATTCCCAACACAGTACTTGCACAAAAAGGGTAACAGTACCTATATAGATGAGATGCTGTGAGGTGCTTGTAAACCGTGGTACAGTCTGTGGCACAGGAAAAGCATGACGTGGCATGGTGTGGCATGGTGTGGTCTGTCACTGAGTGCCTTGGCAAGAGGACTTTTTATAAACATATTTTAAAAAAGAAGAGCCAGGACCCCATACCTTGGGAATAGCTACCCAACTGGTCACACAGACACGATCAGAGAAAGGTCAACAGCAGACTCTATAAATCCCTAAAATGCTGCCTGTATTTTCTGTGTTTTGCAGAAACATGGGCTGCGGCTTCATCTTCGAGATCCCCACTCCTTCACCCCCGTGATGGAAGAGGGTGCAGGGAGCAAAGTGCCCAGGTCCCTTCTGCTGGGCAGAGACACGGCAGAGAATCAGAAACAGATCGCCCAGTTCTCACAGAAAGATGCCCAGGTAAGAGGAGTGACCAGAGACGAAGCTCCCCTCCCCATCAACTAGAGGAGGCTCTTGGAAGGGGCAGCCCAGCGGGACTTGTTCTAGAACACAGTGTCCAAAGGCCACGTGGGGGCTTGCGCAGGCTCCAGTCTGAACTAGCTTTTGATCTCAGGCCCTGTGGAGAGAAGAGATGGAGAGCAGTGATTAAGGCCCTCAAAGCTGCGCGTGCTCAGCATGGGCCCGCTGTCCAGATGGCCTCCGCGTGGTGCGCTTCCAAAGAGAACCCCCCAGTGTGTACGTTTACTGTGTGGGGCTTGGGTCGCCCCTGCTTTCAGACAGAATCCCGAGTGGTTATCCACATGAGAGCCCCAGAGGAAGGTTAAGGGAAGATGAGAGACAATGAAGGGTAAAATGAACTGGATTAGGAGCTTAAAATATTCATTCAATCTGACATCGATCCTCTGACACCCAAGACAAAGAAGTGTGCGTGATGATGTGCAGAACTGTGAAAGAATCTGTTGTCTCGGGTTGCAGTCTAGGAGTTGGTTGGGCAATGCTGTGCAGATGAGTCTGCATAATCCAGTGGACCTGGTGTGGTGGGCTTGGGGGTAGGGAACGATTCTTTGAATGGCCTGCTACAAGCTGTAGCATGAAATCAGGCCTTGATGGATATATTTTTATAAGAAGAATCTAGGTTAGTGTAGTCCCTGTAAATTGTCTTAGTTTATTAACTGAGTATTTGGTGAACCCCAGGGTGCCACGGACTTGCTGTGTGTATCTCTTCAACCAGAGGTTTCTAAACCTGGCTGCTGAGTTGGATTTTGCGGGCAGCTTCACTCTTCCCAGGTGCTTCTCATCTGACTGTTCTGCGCACTGGCCCGGGGACCATGGCCTTTACCACCCTCCAGCCCCTGCCTGTCACAGATGTCTTAGGCAGGAGTCAGCATAGCATGACTCTGGCCCTGCCTGTTAGTTGGGGGCTGGGTCTCATTTTCTATCGTGGAACATAAGGAGCCCTGTTTCTAGTTTTATCTTTGCAAGCGGTCATTTTAAAGGCTGGCTCTAGAGAAAACTATTCCACTTCTTTCTTAGCAAGACTTCTCAGTGTTCTGAGAAGCTCAAACCTTCCTTTATGTAGTGTGCTGTCATCCCATTGGGGCATTCATGAGTGCAGCTGGACCCATAATTGAAAGCGCTGGCGTGAGTCAGGCGGGCTTCCAGAGGCACGGGCCCCCCGTTCCTGCCCCATGACTGGTCTAGTGGAGGGAAGGTGGGCATCGGGAACCAGCTCAGGAGGAGGGGATGCAGACTTGTGCTTCCGGGGTCAGGGGGCAGTCTGTCAGACTGAGGGACGAGGAACGTCTGCACCCTGGAGTTCAAGGAGGGACTAACTTCTACCAGTCACATGTGGAAAGACGGAAAGACAAAGAGAAACCTTCCCACGCTCTTATCACAGCACCCACTCCCTCAGCTACTTGCCAGTTTTCTGTGGCCACTTTGGCCTACACACACCCTTTCTCAGGTAGCCCAGGTCTCTGTGGCTTCCCCCACACCCTCTTCCTGGTGCTGGTGTCAACATGGATGTGGAGGTACAAGGCCTCAGCAGGACCAGGCCAAGCTACACAGGAGAGATGAAGCCCTAGGAGCCATCAGGGCTCTGCGGTAGAGCGCGGTGGCTGTGAGGGAGGGCAGGACACAGAGCTGCTGGCTTTGTGGGCTTTGGGACACGGGAGCCTTGAGCTAGAGCTCTGTTCCAGGTCTTTCCAAGATATGAGGAGTTCATGAGCCGCTTGGTTCTGGCCATTGACCCTCTGCTGGACGCAGCCCCTGTGGACATGGAGGCCTTCCAGCACCACTCCCTGCTGCAGAGGCTGAAGGCACTGTCCACCCTCAAGCCTCTGCTAAAGGCAGGTGAGTCCATCAGGACGTGAGTAGTGGCTTTCGTGGCTGTGGGGGTCTGTTTTCTTGGTACTTGGACACAAATCTGAACCTCCAGGCAGCTGCCACTCATGCCCATGTCGCAGACGGTGTCCTGAGTGCCCCTGGAGCCCACACTGCATCAAGGTCTCAGGCTGGTGTGGATGGAACCCAGCCTGGACAGAGGGTGCCTCAGTGTCACAGAAATGGGCTCCCCCCAGGCAGCGCACCTTACAGAGTTCAAAGTACGGGAATAACGTACGCGTTAACATTTTTCTAAAGGTATTCTAATATGCCTCCATGCCTATGGGCTGGCAAACGTCTGCACATGCCACTTAATCCTCGCAGTACCCCTTATGAGATGCAACTCCCATTTTACAGATGAAGAAACTCATTTAGAGACATTAAGAGGAGGTCCGAGGCCATGCATCTGGAAAGATGGGGAAGAGATCTGGCACGTCCACCATGCTGCCCTGCCTCCCACCCCACCGCTCTCTGATCCCTAGGCCCAGGCCAGAGTGTTTCCTCTCAGCCTGACTTACTTGCTGTCCTGTGGGTTTTGTGTTCCAGGCCGCATCCTCGGGGCCCAGCTTCCCCAGTACTACCAGGTCCTCACAGCTCCCATTACCAAGGTCAGTGCCTGCCAGCCTCCGCCTGACCTGCGGCCGGCACCTCCCCTGCCAGGCAGGTCCCTGAGGCCTTCCTGCAACTTTGCTGCCCAGGTGCTGGACCAGTGGTTCGAATCTGAGCCTCTGAAAGCTACTCTGGCAACAGATGCTGTGATTGGAGCCATGACAAGTCCCTACACTCCAGGGAGTGGGTGAGTGAAGGCCAGCAGGAGCCGGGCAGGTTCCCCAGGCAGGACAAGGGCAGGAGCAACAGCGACTGGCATTCACTGAGCTCACTCTGAGCCAGACACTGCCCTTGAGCACGTGTGCATGGCGATGAAAAGGCGAAAGGCTTGAGCTCATTTCAAGGCTCATGAAAAGGGCTGGGTGGGGGGACAGAGAGAGGCTCAAGGGGCCAGATGAGAGCAATGTTGGGACCCGGAACTTGGGACGTGGAATCTCACTTCCAGCACCTGGTTTTGTGCTCTATGCTTAGATATGTGCTGCTGCACCATGTGATGGGGTGCCTGGAGGGACAGCAGGGGGCCTGGGGCTACGTCCAGGGTGGCATGGGTGCCCTCTCTGATGCCATTGCAAGCTCAGCCGCTGTACATGGAACAAGTATTTTCACTGAAAAGGTGAGCTCCTCTCCCTCCCTGGTGATTGACAAGGCTGCAGAAAGTCTGGAGTGGGGAAGGTCCCTTGTTCTCCTGATGGAAATGGTGGGGCTTAAAACCCAGGCCCTATTCGGCTGGTGGACCCTGCAGCAGCAGAGCGATGGTCAGGGATGTCCCAGATTTTCTGACCAGTCACTAAGTCACACTGGGGCTGGTGCTTCCTGGTGGGGAGCATCGAGACTCACCCCAGAGGTTACCAAGTTTGGAGGGCTGGGTTGGGAGGAGGAAGCGTGAATGCCTGGGTGCAGCACAAAAGTGGGGGTCTGACCAGAGCCAACCTGAGTCTTCCTTCCTGGGGCTTCGGGGGCCTGTTGCTGGTGGGCTTCAGACAGTGGCCAAGGTGCAAGTGAACAGGGAAGGCCGCGTTCAAGGTGTGGTGCTGCAGGACGGCCAGGAGGTGAAGAGCAGAGTGGTGCTGTCCAGTGCATCCCCTCAGGTCACCTTCCTGACACTGACACCACAGGTGAGCCAAGCGTGGAGGGGCCGGAACACAGGGCACCCAGGGAGCCAGGTCTGCACGAGGGTGGACGAGAGAATGCCATCTCCTTGAGGGAAGGAAGCAGGTAATAGGCAGGTGACAAATGGGAGAAGCTGCATAGGTAAGGGGGACGGTGCAGGGAGGTGAAGTGACCCAGGCCGTGCAGCTGGCGGTCGCTTGCTGAGCCAGCACTGGAATCCATGTCTGACTTTCTATCTACTGTCCTGATTTCTGTTCACTCACTGTTAATTCCACTGCCTGTGTCCAAGATCTGTCGCCATATTGATGTTGCAGAACAACCAAACACAAAGCTTCTGGGCAGATAAGAAGAAATCGTAGCTGGCAGGCATGGAGAATTCAGTAGATCTTGGCTGAGTTTCAGTGGTCTGGGCTTGCTCGGGTACCTACAGTAAGCTGTGGCGCCGCAACCGGCTCTGCTGTGCTTCCTTGTGTGCCCGGGGATCGGCTGGCCCAGGCTAGCTCAGGACAGTGCAGGCGCGACCAAGGCAATCTGACTCTTCTACACATGTCCCTCAGCCTATTGGCTCCATGGTCCAGGCCTGTTCTGAGGCCTGGCACAGAAGCCATCAAGTTCAGTCACACGAAACACGTATTTATTCCTCTGTTTGTATCTTATTTTCTGACATTGGCCAAAGCAAGTTTCATAGCTAAACCCATAGTCAGAGTGAGAAGCACTCCAAAGTTATAGGGACAAAGGACATTCACATAGGGAGGGCTGAGAAAATGGCACAGTTGTTGCAATGGGCCACACTCTCTGTCCCCAGAAGATCGTGTGTGTGAGCACGCTGGGGACTCCTTGGGGCAACAGCACTCTTTCTGAACGTTTCCACTAACAAGAGTTAACAAACATCAGTGCAGGGCATCTGTGAAGTTAAGCAAGTAGATGTCAGGGCTTCCAGAGCTTATAGTCTAGAAGAGAAAAGCAGCAAAAGCGAGAGGCTGCTGACAGAGCTCAGGGGATGAAGTGGTCAGCTGAAGGGGAGGCCCTGGGCTGGCTTCACAGGGGAGGTGGCCTGGCTAGTTCCGGTGGACGATGAGCTTTCCACAGAGTTTGAGGGACTGACCTGAGCAGAGAAAGGAGGTAGCTTCCCTTGGGGCCTTGGCCATGCTTGGGGGTTCCCAGAGACTCCTCCCTGCAGGAGTGGCTTCCAGAGGCATTCACGGAGAGGATCTCACAGCTGGATACCCAGTCCCCTGTTACCAAGATCAATGGTAAGAACACCTGGCTGCAGAACCGAGTCTTTTGACACTGTCTGAGTGGGAAGTCTTCATGTACAGGAAAGCCCAAGCACACCACCCCCACCTGCTGGCCCCCAGCCTGCCCACCCCCGCCCCCGCGGGAAGGTGAAACACTTCTTTACACGTTCAGACTTCTGGTCCACCTGTGAGTGAGCAAGGTGATGACTGTGGAGTGAGAGCCCTGCACAGCCGGGGACCTGACCCTCCTCTTTGGTCCCTCAGTGGCTGTGGACAAGCTGCCCAACTTCCTGGCAGCCCCTAATTCTCCCGGAGGCCAGCCGCTTCCCCATCACCAGACCTCCATCCACCTGAACTGCGAAAACACCCACCTCCTCCATCAGGCCTTTGAAGATGCCAAAGGTGGCCTGCCTTCCCGCAGGTCAGTGTGCTCAGGACTAACGTCCCCTGGAGGTTCTGACATGGGCCTGGGTGGACAGTGGCTGCCCAGACACAGCAGGGACTCTTCAGCTTGGAAATGCGCCTCTCTGATGACCTAGGATCTGCCTCATTCCATACCTGGAATCTAAGACCAGGAAGTGTATCCCGGGTAAGCAGTCTGTGGAACAGGGAGCAAGACCCGTCAGGGGTTGTTACAAGCAGCAGAAGAGCAAGCCCTACAGCTGACAGTGCTGGAGCTGGGAAGAAGAGAAAATGCTTTCTAGGAGAAAAACAGGCTCTCTGCTGCAGAGGCCTCACAAGAACACTTTCTGCCCCTAGTGGGCACCCTCTGCTACGCCATATAAGCTACCTTTGCACAAAGTTTCTGAAAGCATTCCCGCATTTGCCACAGCTGTGTCTGCCCTTCCAGGCAGACAGCGACACTATGAGCCCCACACCTTTCCATCCTGTCCAGCAGCCAACAGATAGAAGGCCTAGTCATAGCAGGCTCTGTACTGGGTATAGGTCAGAGGCATAAAAGAGAAAAAAGCTAATGACCCGCCAGGCACAGATACTTGTATTTTATGGTAAGGAACATGTGGCCCTAGGGAAGGATGCGAAGCACTGGGAACATCCCTTGGTAAGTGTTTGGGGATCCCCACCCTGCGCCAGGTAAAGAGGACAGCAAAGGCTCAGTTTCTGAGCTTGCACGAAGAGAAGGTGGTCCACAGGGGTGTATCAGTGATAAACACAATGGAGAAGATCAGGCTGGAAGGGGAGGCCGTGCTGGGAACGAGGCCCGAGCAGCAGCCTCTCTGACACCGTGACTTCTGAGCAGAGAACAGAGAGGACGGCGTACAGGTCTTGATGGACTTGAGGGAGGAACATTCAGGGAGAAGGAAGGCCAGATGCAAAGCTGGTGCCATGTGGCTGTGGGGAGGCAGAGGGGTGAGGACGCAGTGCTGGGAGAAGCAGCCGGAGCAGCTCGTGCCCTCGGGTCTCTGCTCTGGGCGCCTCCAGGAGAGTTCCACAGAGCTTGGCCTGCCCTTTAGAAAGACCACCCTGGCTGCTGCGTGGACAAGAGGGAGGGGCATCTGCGGCAGTTGGTTACTGATGCCGAAGCCAAGGGAGGAAGAGGACGGTGGCTGGGACCAGAAGGGGAGCAGGCAGTGGAGGGATGGGAGGTAGCCAGATACCGGCTGTAGGCGAAGGTAAAGCTGACGAGACTTGCTGATGGGCAGGAGCTAGGTGCATGGAAAATCACCACTGTGGCCTCACAGTGACACGTGGCCCAGCGTGGGTGTTGACCCAGAGCTGTTACTGTGTCTGCTCCCAGCCCTGGTTCTCAGACCAGCCCTTTCCCTTTCCCATGCACTGCAGGCCTATGATTGAGCTCTGTATCCCGTCCTCGCTGGACCCCACACTGGCTCCTCCTGGCTGCCACGTGATCTCCCTCTTCACCCAGTACACTCCCTACACACTGGCGGGAGGCAAGGACTGGGATGAGCAAGAGCGGAATGCTTACGCAGACAAAGGTAAAGGGAGCCACACAGCTGCCACATGCCCCTAGGGGAGCCTGCCCTCCTGATTGCCTCTTCCAGGGTGAATACCTACATGTGCTGTCCCAAGGGCTGTCATGTGGATGAATTTCTACTGGGGTCAGGCGCTGGGCTAAGAAAGCCAAAAGAACAAGTTGCTCTCAGGTGACACAGAGTGTGGTCAGGGACACCAACTAGTCACCACAGTACTGTGTTTTACTGAACCAAAGGGGGGAGCAGGTGAGCCAGAGAAAGAAGGAAAGTTTTCAAAGGTAGGGACATTTGACCTGGATTTTAAAGGATGAATAGGAGTTGGCCAGGAAGTGAAGCACATTCCAAGCACAAAGAAGCAGCTTAAGCAAAGGAATGAGATGAAAAACATTTTGCATTTTCCAAACACAAACAGTTTTGTGTTTAGGTTTGTGGTAAGGAGATGAGAAAAGGAATTTGTGATGACGTGTTTTTGCCTGTGGACTAGTTTTGTTTGTTTTTTACTTATTGTTGTATAATGTGCCTTTCAAAAACTCTTTGAGGCATGTAGTTTAGTGAACTTTAGTAAATTTACCTGGTTGTGCAAGCATAACACCTGCTTCTCTTTTTCCCAATACCATCTTGTCCCTGCCGTTGGACACGCAGTCTTTGACTGCATCGAGGCCTACGCCCCTGGCTTCAAGGGCTCTGTGGTGGGCAGAGACATCCTCACACCGCCAGACTTGGAGAGAGTCTTCGGGCTTCCTGGAGGGGTGAGTAGGAGCCTGAGGTCTCGAATCACGCTTGCCCTCCCTCCCCTTCCTGGCTCTGCCCTTGCAGCTCTGCCTGGCTCTCACTTAGAAGGGAGAATGGTGGCAGAGACCATGGTGGAGAGGGGACAGAGTGGCGACCAGAGCTGAGGAGCAGGAGGATGAGCCATAGAGACACAGGGACCATGTGAGATGATCCCCAGGACTGCGACCCCTCTGCCTATCACCGAGGGCAGCCTCTTTCCCATGACTTCCATCAGAAGGCATCCTCCTTGAGGAGCCAGGTCCTTGCTGCTCTTCAGTTGTAAGATTAAATCTATAGTTGCTGTTATAACCAGAAGTAATTCATACAGAACCAGAAGAGGCCGGAATAGCAAACTCAGTTTGGGGTAACAAGAGCCAAGCAGAGAGCTGTAGTACACCTGCTTCAGGCTGTACTATCAAGCAACAGTGATAAAAAAAAAAAATGGCATGGTACTAGAATAAAAGCAGATGCAGGGATCAGCGGAGCAGACCTGGGGTAGAGCATTTCCCCAGATACAGTCAGATGTTTGACCTTTGACAGAGGGGCCGAAGGCATATGGTAGAGAAAGGATGGCCTGTTCAACAAGTGATCCTGAGAAAACTGGTCATCTATGCGCAGAAGATTGAAACTAGACCCTTATCTCTCAACATACACTAAATTAAAATCAAAGTGGATGAAAGATTTAAACATTAAAACAGAAACACTAAACGCCCTAGAAAATAAAATAGCTGGAGCACTTGGAGACATAGGTGTTGGAAAGGACTTTTAAACAGAACTTCAGTTACTTAAGAAACAACTACAAGAATCAGCAAGTGATATTATATCAGACCAAAAAGCTTCTGTCCAGCAAAAGAGTAAATCTGTAAAGAGACACCCTACAGAATGGGCAAAAAGTGGGCTAGCTTTCCTTAAACAGAGCCCTAATACCTAACGTATGCAAAGAACTCAAGAAATTAACACCAAAAGTTAAGATCCAGTCAAGAAATGAGCAGGAAAAATGAACAGACACGTCACAGAGGAAGAAATGCAAATGGGAGTAAGTGTACAAAAAACTGTCAACATCTCTGGCCATTAAAACAATGCAAAGTAGAACAATGCTAAGATTTCATCTTACTCCGGAAAGAATGGTAGTAATTAAGAAATCAGACAATAACAACTGCTGGCAAGGCTATGGTGAAAAAAGAACCTTCTTTCATTGTTGGTGGGAATATAAACCAGTACAGTCAGTCTGGAGACTTTCAAACAACTGAAATTAGCAGTTCCATATGACCCGGTGATCCCCCTGCTGTATATCCTCCTCAGAAGCTTAAGACACGATCCTGAAGTGATCCGTGCATACCAATGCTTATAGCAGCACGACTTGCAAGTGCTGAATCCCGGAAGCAGCCTGTCTATCCATATCCATCCCCAGGTGACTGGCTAAAAGTAATGTATTTCTACATAATGGAATACTACTCTGCTATAAAGAATGAGAGATTTGAGACACTGTGTGCTTCTGGAAAATATAATGTTGAGTGAAATCAGCCAGACACGCAAACTTGAAGGCCACATGGCATCTCTCATTTGAGTGAGGCAAAGTACAAGGAGAATAAAGGATGAAGAGGAGACAAGAAGATCAACCTCTTGTAAGGGGGAACTCGTCCTCTTGTAACAGGGGAGCAGATCTAGACCTCTTGTATTAGGGAAGGGGAGGTATAAAGATATGCCGTGTAGAGGGACCTAATAGCCTCAATTCATACGAACATATACCATAAGATGAGTTAAGATTAATAATATCAACGAGATTGAAAAACGGGATGGGGAACTGAAGGAGAGAGGAGAGAGGGAGAGGAAAGGGAAAAAGGATTTTTTTTTAAAAAAAGACAAGCTATCATATGTGCATATAATCATTCCCCAAGATGATTTTAAACTGCCTGAGCTATAAACCTGTACTCATAAAATTAAAAATTAAAAATAACCAGGGTAGTAAAAGGTTGTAGTGCTCCAGTGTTAACAGCCCCAGCCCTGTCTCCACAGAACATATTCCACGGTGCAATGTCCCTGGACCAGCTCTATTTCGCCCGCCCCATGCCACTGCACTCTGGGTACCGCTCCCCTCTCTGGGGCCTGTATCTGTGTGGCAGCGGGGCCCATCCTGGTAAGTGACCCACAGCTCCACTTCCCTATGTGGGCTGTGAGGACTCGTGGCAGGGCAGGGGCTTGCAGACAGAAGAGACAGATGTGCAGTGGGGGAGGGAGAAGGAGCTAGAGCCCCTGCCCTAACAAGCCACTGTGGTCCAGAGCCCTTGCAGCTCCGCAGTGACTGGCCAGTCAGCCACAGCCCTCAGGTCTGATCACAGCCCTCAGGTTTGGGGTTTGTCTCCAGGGAAGTGTCTTTCCCCATTCCAGTTATGGACTGTGGGAGACCTACATGCTTAAATCTCTCACCCATATTTGAGACCAGAAAAATCAGTATAGGTAGGTTTTTCAAGTTCTTTCCTGTCAGGAGCCAAGTCTCCCCAGAGGCTGCCATTTCTTGGGACTTTATCTGAGCTGTGTGGGGCTCAGCCTCCCAGGGTAGGCTGTGCATCCCCATCTTTCCAGATCATTTCCCCATTGTCTCCCCGCACAGCATGTGGCCTCAGCCCCAGCCCAAGCCCTCCCCACTGTGCTGCAGGACCCAGGAGGAGCCCAGAGTCTCCAGGCAGTGGTCCCAGTTGTTGCTGATTCTCTGTCCCATGCCCCGTCCCCTCCCTGGTGGGTTTCTGAGCAAAGCTATGGTTGCAGGAGGAGGAGTCATGGGAGCTGCTGGAAGAAATGCAGCCCACGTGGTCTATAAGGACCTTAAGAGCATGTGACACTGACTCAACCCCAGCCCAGGAGGAAGAACTCACCACTGCCAACAATTGGCTCAGCTGCCCAGGAAGCTCTGCTCCAAAGGCCACTGCTCTGGGCAGCCAAGTCTACAAAATTCAGCTAGTATTTTAGAAGAACATGCAAGTTCCACCTCACACAGTCACCTGTGCCCTGTGCCCCTGTGAATGAATTGACTGGGTTTTATTAAAAACTACTTCAGACATACAGTTTGCCGTGTGTGTGTGTGTGTGTGTGTGTGTGTGTGTGTGTGTGTGTGATGTAGCTATAGGACTGTGTCCTACAGGTAGGATGCGCTTATTTGGGGGTAATCACTGTGCTCACGGATTGGCTTGAAACATTGCACTGGGTCACATTGGCTGTACTTACTGCAGGTTGTTTGGCGGGTATCTTAGCTGAAGCCCAATCAATTGCTGCCACATTCCTGTCACTGTAAAAATGGACCCACATCCCCAGGGACCCACAGTGTCACCCACAGGGCATGACCTGAGCATCTCAAGCTAGCAAAACCTCTGGTCTTTTAAGGAGCAGCCAAGGGTAGCCACCAGCTGGCTTCAGCCAAGGCTGCTCGGGAGCTCAGCACCGACAACTCCAGAGTGTTCCACCTCCTACTTCCTATGAGGTGAACGCGCTGCGTGGGTGAACCCTTCAGTGTGAACCTGTGGCCTTCCAAGGTGAATCAAGTTGTCATTCCTGGTCAGAAAGGTGCGTATTGAACATTCCCCTGGGAGCACAACGCTCCCAGCATTTCCAGCTTCAGTGGCCATGACTGCCATCCCGAGCACTGCTGTCTGCAGCTGAGGTGCACGTTTCCCAGGAAAGCTTCCTTGTCCCCAGCAAATTCACACAGGTGAGACATCTACCTGCTTACTTATTAATGATGAGCCTGGATTTCTCATGGGTTAAGACTGGTTTTAAAAATCAAAACAGGGGCCAGGGAGATGGCTCAGTAGAATAAGTGCTTGCCTGGCAAGCTCAAGGGCCTGAGTTCAATCCCCAGTTCTGCCAAAAAAAGAAAGAAAGAAAAAGAAAAAGAAAGAAACACTGACCTTTAAAAAAAATCAAAACAATAAATCATATTTTAGCCCAGCATCTGGAAACATTCAGTACTCAGTGGAAGTGCTGCTGCTAATATCGTTGGTGAAGGGAGTTTTATTATTTTTGCATTCTGCAGAAGGTAGTCTTTCCACCCAGAGTTGAAACTAGCCCACCAGAAGCACTGTGATCAGGATCGAGTACAGCAAGCAGTCAGTCCACTAAGCTTTGTCAAAACTAAGGCCCTCTCCACTAGTTGGCTTGATTGCAGCTGCCCTCTGGAGCTCATTGAGAATTCCATTTCGGTCAAGATTGCTTGCTTGTTAAGATTTGCTTTTCTCAAAGGACTTCCCAGGACCAAAGTGAAAAAATGTTTGGAAGCAAAGGAAAAAAAGGGAAGGGAGAGAGAAAAAAAGAGGGGAAAGGAGGGAGGAAGGAAAATGAAGAAGTAAAGGAAGGGAGAGGAAGGGAAGGGGGTCCTGAGCTTCAAAATGGACTAAGATTTTAATAAGATGTGGCTTAAAATTCCGGCAGGGTGGTTGCCTTGTCACACTGTGCGAGATAATGCCTACCACAGGACAGAGCAGAAGGAACACAGAGAACCCTGGGTAGAGCCCCAGAGGGCTAGGATCAATCCATTAGACTCCATCTTTAGAAGTATCGTGATTGTCTTTCTTGTAAATAAGAGTCCCAAAGACTTAATGTAAGAAATATTTTTAATATAAAAGAGCAACATAAAGTACACACATAACCTCACCTGCAGAGATAATCATTCTAGTTTTTCCCACTAATCTTTCACCTTATCAAGATCATATTCTGTATTGTATGTAGAAGTTTTACATCTATCCTTTCATCTTGCTTCATGTCATAAACACTTTTCAGAGTCATAAAAATTCTTTGAAAATATTGCTTTTAATAGCTACCTAATATTCTCTTGTAAGGAGGATCCATAGTTTATTATGAACATTCCTGAGTTCAGCCTTGTCTTTGATTACTAATTAGAAGCAGCCAAACTCCTCCATCAGTGCCTTCACTCCATGTCTTGGATCCCAAGAGTGTAGCTGTGGTCCAGGCAAATGTTCCTTCCTACAGACAACCCAGGAGGTGACTGGGGGAGGGAAAGAGCTGTCAGAGTGCCAGGAGGAAGCTTCCTGCTGTTCGGGGATTCCCAGTCTTCTGTCTGAATGCTCTGACAGATAACAGTCAGTCCAGGTGGAGAGGCAAGACCAGGCTTCCCACTACAGGACGCCTCGGCCTCAAAGCCCCGGTTCATGCCAGCCCACTGAGCAGGGTGGGTTCGTCTTAACTCTAAGCGATGACTCCATAAATTAGTCATAAATCAGGCCAATGGGTCCCCTGCTGATTCTAGCACATAAAACTTACAAAGATAAATAAGTCATGGCCACATCTTTACCTGATTTACAGTTGCCAGTTTCCCCAAAGCAGGAGGGAACAGTTCCTCTGAGGCAAGATCCTGAGAGAAGCTGACATGACAGGAAGCTCACCTGGCTAAGTCATTAGGTCCTGCAGCCAGCGCTCCTGTGCTGATGGTCCAGGGAGACACAGAGACTAGAGGCTCAAGGACACCTGAGGTCTACAGCTCTGGGAGGGACTCTGCCATCCTAGCTGGAAAGAGGTGGCTAAGCAGCTGTAAGCCTTGTGGTTTTGTAGAAGCATTGACAAGCACTGAATTCTTCTGTGGGACACTGATGTCACCTCCACAGTAAAGGCTGGAATATGAGGGTGGAGACAAACAACACAGGAGGGCATTTGGTGGAGGTGTAGAGAAGTACTGGAAATGATAGGAACGCTAATGGTGGGGAGGAGGGGAGAGAGAGAGAGAGAGAGAGAGAGAGAGAGAGAGAGAGAGAGAGAAGAGGAGAGGAGAGAGAAGAGAGGTGGGGAAGGGGAAAAGGAAGGGAAAGGGGAGGGAAGGAAGAGAGCAATCAAAAAACTATTGAGCCCCACCAGGAATCAACTAAATGTAATTAACACCAAATGATCACATTTTACAATCTATATCATTTAAAAAATTTACATGTAGTTGCCAGCACAGACTAAAAGACACACTCATTTTCTGTTATCAGTGGCATAAATTTGCATTTCATAATGGAATCAAAAGCCAACATCCATGTGTTCTGTTGGGCTAGCCCACATCTTCCCAGTTGGCCTGAGGAATACAGCAGGGTTGTCTCCAGGGATTTAGGTGCAGGAACACCCATGCTCTATTACTCATAATGCCAAAGTATTGGAAGCAGCCTAAATATTCCCAAAAAGAAAATCAGTTTAATTAATTGTGATAACTGCTTTGATGGAACACCGAATAGTAACATAGTATTTACATTTTTGAAAGTGCTTTTTTAATCACAAAGGAAAATGCTCATAGCTGAGATACAGTAGAATCCCAATTTTGTTAACTTTTTTAAAAAGATATTTAGTATAGGGTCTACAGCATCTCACTACACAGATTGGACTCGTAATGATCCTTCCCGTTTTTCAGCCTCCCAAGTGCTGGGATTACAGGGTGCGCCACCACGCCTTCTCAGCACGCCCTGGGGTTGGGGCCAGCACAGCAGGCCAGGGGTCGAACCCCCAGCCCCTGTATCTGCCTGAGCAGGCACTTTAATCCACTGAGCTATCTGGCCAGCCCTCAATTTTGTTAATTGATAGATGATAGAAATAGGCATCTCATATATGTATACGTGTCATTTTTACATATTTATACAATATACATATATAGAGAGACACAGAGACAGGGAGACAGAGTCAGAGAGAAAGACAGAGAAGGAGAGGAGCAGAGGCAGTGTCGCGAGTAGCCCAGAGTCTCCTGTGCAACTTGGTGACTGTATGGAAAATGGTCCTTACTATCCTATATAATCCATCTTAGCTTAAAAAGAAATGCAAAGGAAATCAGTATAGCTTTGAAACTTTAAAACCACCACCTAGGTGGCCTATTCCAGATAACTGGGGAATTACTTTAGCCTTGATGTGTCTGTTGGTCATAAATCAGGATTTCAGGTAGGGTTATGGGGCTTAGAAACCTCCATGGTGGTGTGAGAAAGGCCAGCACGGTCTCACTGTTTCAACCTCCCAGCAGAAATCCTATTCTTGGAAGGAGGCTACCGAGCGCAGTCCACACCTGGAGTTCCTTGGCCTTATCTGAATTTTATCGGTGCTGTAGTCGGATTTGTTGGGTCAGCAGTTCTGCAGCTGGTTAGAGGTATCTTTGATTAATAAGAGAATGGGAAGATGAATTAAATGATACTGAGAAAAGGACATTTGCTTAGCAGGCAGAAATCTTATAAAACAATGCTTCATTAAAAAAAAAAGTAATAAAAGCGTCTGTAATAGTAGTAATGTATTCGCCCGAGAACTCTACTTCGTCCCTGAACCACTCGGCCTTCCCTCCTCCTGGGCCTGTCAGGACCTCCGGAGGAATGCGGATGGCGCAAACCCTGCTGTGTAAAAGGGGATGGCGTGCCCTCCTTAAAGAGGTTATGTATTAAATGTAAGTTACCGAAGCAGGGAAACCAAGTGACCGCGTGGACCAGCCAACAGAAACGGTCGCGGTGCTCACCGAGAGATACACACGGCTTGCGTACCGGGAAGCGCACCCTGCAGAAGTGTTTTCGACTTCAGAGTATTTTGGATTTGGAAATACGCATACAGGCTTCGGTGATGGAGCACACCAGATGTGGAAATCTGAACTATGAAATGTGCAACATTTTAAGTGCTCGAGAAGTTTGGGATTTCGGATTTTTCAGATGAAGGAGCTTCAACCTGTCCTCGCCTGCCTACAGCAGCAGTGTCACCTCCAAGCTGGAAATTACTCAGAGCTCGTCAGGGGTCTAACAGATTAAGCACCCGGCAGTGCACTCTCCCCTGGGCCGGGGGATGGGCACCCTGGGACCGTGGCAGCGGTGCCACAGTCGATCAGAACATTTCATGCTGCACAGCTGTATTTGGAAAATGGACCAAAGAGGCTAATGTAGTCTGTCCTGGTAGACGCTCACCCTAAGAGTAGCAAAGCCTGGAAGGGAGGCTGAGGAGGGCTTTGGCGCTCTGGTAGTGCCTTCATTTCTATCCACGTGATAGTCACACCCCTCTGTTCAGTTTCTGAAAAACTTAGCTCTACCCTTGGGAGTTACTCTGTTTACAGATATTATATGAAAATCAATAAGAAGTTGGCACCCGGAATATAACGCTATTACTTATTGGCTCCATTATTACACAGTGCTATGCACTAGCACAGCCCTGTGTGTGAGTCTGGACTAGGAGGCAGAGATGAAGATGTGTAAAAAGAAAGAAAGACCCAGTGCACGGTGAGCAGTCCCCTAGTGGCCGCCCCCCGTGGTCCCCGCTGGCCGGAGTCCTGGCTTTTGTGTGAACTGCTCTGTCTGAGTGTGAGTGAGACCTTCGACTTGCTTCTAACCCAGTGACAAAGATGACAAGATAGAAGCAATTATGTGGGAGGTGATAGCACCCGCCTCGCGTGACTCTCTTCCTGGTTCTCCGTTCCACGCGGGACCCCGAGTGGCATGTAGCAGCCCTCGGGTGGCTAAAGCATGCAGTGCTGCACCCCTGGAAAATGGGGTTCTGTCCGCACCACGTGAAGAGAAATGTGGAAACAGTCATCCAGACGAGAGCACAGTCAATTCCTTGGTCACAAGTGTACAAGACTAAGTGGAGGATTTTGCTGAGCTGTGCCCGGATGCTTTTTATTTAAAATATTTTTTTTATTTATTTATGTATTCGGTATGAAGTCTCACTGTGCAAGTCAGACTTGTAGCGATCCTCCTGTCTCAGCCTCCCCGCACAGGGATTGCAAGCATGCACCACGATGCTCAGTTTCAGTGGCCTGCATGGCACACTCAGGGTTCCGGGGCTGGCACACCATGCAGTCCTGGGCTCAAGCTCGGGTCCTTGCACTTGCCAGGCAGGCGCTTAGACTGCTGAGCTATCTCCCCAGCCTTGCCTAGATTCTTGACCTAGAGGCCCCATGACATAATACATAGATATTATCTCAAGCTGTTAAGTTTGTAGTGATGTGTTGCACAGAAATAAATTAACTCATACCAGGGGAAGGTGACACAGTATACAGACAATGGGTGAACACTCTTCTGAGCGTATGAACTAAAATTGTGCCCCTACACTCCAAAGCCTTGACCTTTCCAGTGACCCTGTGGTCTAGACTTTGCTCCTGTGGCAGCTGGCCATCTGTCCCCTGGGAGGGCAAAGCCTGGTGTGAACCTTCACTGAGGGCTACCTGGGCTTGGGCCACACTTTAACCACCATTTGTTGTTGGGCAAGTCCCTCCACTCTTCCAGGTCCTGATTCCTTTTTGTGTTCAGTGGGGGTGGCCATATTTTGTCTGGCATGAAGCACGCTATAAAGACTAGTTTTATGGCAAATATGCATATCAGAAACACAAGGATCAGATAGAATAAGTGGCATTTCGGAACATTCTGGGCCTACCTAAAGCAGGAGGGTGAAATTAAATCTATCTGATCAAAACAGAACAGTAAGATTCTTTTCCATTGACAACATTGAACATCTATCCATGTGAAGGCCCTGAGCTGGAGTTTCTGACCTAGAACCAACACACACACACACACACACACACACACACACACACACCTGCAATATACAACACCAACTCACCCACACAGATCAATACACCAGAGCAAGAGAGAAGCAAGTAGGCAGAGCTGTCTGCCAAGGGCAGAAGTCTGTGTGAGCTGTTGTGCTGTAATGCTGGCCAATAAATCAATCTGCCCTGAAAGAACACTTCCAACTCTGACTGTAATTGGAACTACCTTCCTCAGGGGCTGTTTGTTACATTCAAGGTCAAGAGACAAGTGTTGGTTTCCCACTTGGGAAGAGCTCTGCACTATGTGGAGAGCCAGCTGACAATCTGCCTACTGCTGTTGACAATCTGGGAGAAATGAGTTGAGTCTCGCTCTGACTTCTTTCCATGTTGGATTTCCAAAATACTTCAATAGTTTTCCATGGATACTTCCTGTAAGACTAGTGTCTCTGCTAATTGGCTGTTGACTGATGCTCACTGCAAAAGAGGTACCAACCCAAAAAGAATCAGGTACTAATGACAGCTATGTTTCATGAGTCCTGATTCCATGCCAGGCTCTGACTCAACCAAATATGTCCCATGCAGTACTACACTTACATCTGTGGCCTCTCCACCATCAGTTGATGTTTTGCAGATGACAAAGCAAGTCCAGTGAGGTTAAATAGCTTGTGTATGGTCACAGAGCTAGTTGTTGATCAATTGAGCTTTGAACTATCACACCAGAAGTCTGACACCAAAGGTCATGTTCTAACCAAGAAGCTACACTCTAGATTCAACCAGGAGACAACTGGTTGTGCGCTCATCACAATGGTTGTTGATCACCTTCTGGGTGGTGCTATCTATGAATATGAAGAGGTGGCCTGGGTCTCAGAGCATCTTCAGTCCCATAGGCACAGCAAGAACTCTTGGGTGAGGACTGTGCACAGCTCCAGTGTTATGGAAATCTGTACAAGCATACTGGTGGGTCTAGATGGAGAAACAGCTGCCAGGAACTACAGGGCCAGGAAGTGTTTCTCACAGTGGGGAAGATGGGGCTGGATGGAGCACAGGGAGATTTGATGAATGCAGAGGTTGAGGAGCGCATGGGCACTTTGCAGCGGAAGAGTGTTGACCACGACAGGAAGGTGGGAATGGGCAGAGAGCTCGGGCTCACACTGGCAGGTGAAGAAGGATGGAAAAGGATTTGTGAAGAGCAATGCTGAGAACCACGCCAGGTAAGAAGGTCACGGTCCTAGGAGCCTGCCAACTGGCTGTAGAAACTTCATTCTACAGCCAGTGAAGAGCTTGCTGAAGAAGATATTAAGGATTACGCCCACACAGATGTTCATTGACTTAATGGGTCCCATTCACAATCCTGGCAGAGGCCAAGGTACAGACCCCAGGACCAGCATGAGTTCTCTAGAAGCAGGAGCAAGTTAGGCATGGGGACCTGTACCAGGGGCCAGCATCAGGCCTTTAGCCTATTGTGTCCCGGCCTCTGCCAGGCCAGGAGCTCTGCCAGGCCAGGAGCCCAGTGCAGAGGTGCCTCTGGGAAGGCAAGTAAGTGTGCCTTGTCTGCACTTCTATAAACGAGCCCTGGTACTAGCAGATATAATGCAAATGGTCTCCTGTTCACCTTTGCCAAAAGACCAGTGAGAGACCCTGGCCTAGAATCCTTATCCAGGGAGCTGTGGTCAGCAACCCTGATTTTTGTCAGATTTTTGTCTGCCATACTGCTATGGGACTGCATGGCCAGCCGGGTTTTGGCGGAGCTGAGGGCACACGAGGACCAAGGGCCACATTTCTGTTACAGAGGCCAAAGGTTCTTGTACATACTTCAGAAACTGGGAGCCAGATGTGGAGCTGGAAAGAAGTTTAATAATAGTATGCACACTTCCTTGGAAAAGGAGGCTTAAAGAGGAACTGGAAAAACCAGCACTGTTTTGTAATAGCCCTGCTCAGCCTACAATGAGAAAAGCTCTCCGTGTGGAGTGGGCTCCTGGCGTGAGCCACCCTGAGCCTCGCTTCCGGCTGCTGCCCCTGAGCCCAGGAAGTGGGTGCCTAATGGAACAGTCAGGCGTGAATTACAGGAGCCCACCAAGGCAGGAAGCGTGGTGAGTTATAATCATGGAGTAAATTAATTCCACATAAGTGGGATCAGCAGTTAAATAAATAGCAGTCTTGGTGCTAACCCTGTGTACAGTGCTGTGTCTGTCCCCTAACCCTGGTTACAATGCTGTGTCTGTCCCCTGCCAAGGGGCCACAAAGCCTGTAGCTGAGCAGAAATCAGGTCACAACGAGGTCATCTGCCCACTGCTAAGGATAACTCCTCTGGAAAGAAGGCAGAAACATTTTCATGTTAGAACAGACACCGCAGTTTAGGAGAAGGAGAAGGAGAAGGTATGTGGAGTGGAAGCTGCCTCCCGCGATGGCTCCACCGGCCTACAGTGGCCGGCATGCTCAGCCCCCAGGAATAGCCTGCGCAGTAGGCTTGAGACTTCTAGGCTTTAGGGCAAACTGTGGGCAATGAATTCTAAGGAGTAATCTTCCAGGAGGTTCCATTCTCGGCTGAATTCATGATGACTTTAAATTGTTAGTCGCTTGTTCATTTGGTTAGGCTTTTTAAGACTCCGTCCCTTTCCCAGTTTGAAAGTAACGCATGCTCGAGTGAGCAAAGTTCTAGGCTCCTTGGGACCACAAAGGCAGCCAGATGAGGTGGGGTTGAGGCGAGCCAGGGAAGAGTGGCCAGGCTTGAACTGCAGCTCAAGCTCCTGGCCTGCAAGAATACAGCTGTAGCATTTTAAGTTACTTTAAGTGGAAAGCATAAAGCCTCTAATCTGAACTCTGACATGCTGAGGACACACAAGTAAGTAACTAGCAGCTCTCTTTCCTCTACTCTCTCTTTTCTGTAAAATAGCAGGGCCAGAGAAGAGCATCCATCATGAACCCATGGGTTGCCAAGGGAGTTTAAACATCTCAGATTACATTGCAAAGCCATCAGTTATACCAAGATAATAAAGACGGGGGTCACACGAAGGAAGACGTGCTCTGCTATCAGGCTTACCTGGGGGTGTCCCCTGGGTTTTGGCAGGCATGTTTGGCCGGCCTTGACTTAAATTTTAATTTCCCTCCATCTCTATTTGCTAGAGTTTTGAGCTACACTGAAGTGGAACTGCAGCCTGGGCTTCTAGCGTCGAGGTGTCAAGGGAGTATGAGAGTCTCATTCGCTTGTCCAGATCCAAAGAGAAAAACTTCAGAGGCAAAAAGATGAACAAATGTGAAGTTCTAGAATCAGTCTTGCACAGCTGGGTGTTTGCTGACCAGGTCCACTCACAGCAGTTACAGCACGCGATTCGTCCCCCAGCACGCAGGCCTCTTGTGGCAGTTTCTCATTGGCCAAGTACTGCGGAGGTCACAGTCTTCTCCAGACAACACCTAAGTTTTCTTTTTCTCTGTACAAGGCCGTTCCTTGGCCTCCTTCCCCACTTGAGTTTGGATTTCTTCATAAAGCCGTTATTTACCCGGGGACTTCCTGGGAAGCGGATGTGCCTGTGACTTTGTGATACTGCGTTTCTGCTTAGTCTTAGCTATCATGCCTACATTTTTTTTCGTACTAGCTTATTTATATCCCAGGTTCCCGTTTGCTCTAAGTGCTTGAGCTGTGTCAGGCAGCTTGATAGTGTTCGCTGCCAGAAATCTTCCACTCAGAAACACTGCAGATCCTTTAACCAGCAGCTTCTAAACCTTTTTTTTTTTTCCTTTTTTAAATATACCCAGTTAAGTAGGGTCAGAGCACACCAACGTCCCCTCTATGCTGTTCACTTCTCTCCCGAGCTTGGTAACTGGGAGGGTGGAGCTTAGGAGGAGGAGGTGAGACTTCCAGAAGAGAAGAATAAAGATGTTGAACCTGCAATTTGCATGACTCATTTCCTAGTTAGGTTAAAAGAGAAGACTCTACCATTATGTGTTCAATTTTATACTACGGCTAAATTCCCTGTGATCTCAAAAATAACCCACTCATTTTATTGTGCTAAGTTATTAAAATAGTTCACAGCCACAGGCACGCGAGCCCATACGATAAGGTGAGCAAGCACGAGAGTTCGCCTGGAAGCTGATCATGGCACTTCCGTCAGTCCTGGGAAAACTGGGGTCAGTACTCACCCTGCCACACAAACCGTAAGGGGCTTGTGCATGCATCTCCTTTAGCAATGGGGGCATGTGGGATCAACTTTTGAACTGTTATTCATTCACATATTATATCTAAATATTGGACAATTTTATAGCCCAAATCCCTCTTGAAGTAAATATCATTTTCCACTCTAGGAGAAACCAAAACTGTCATCAAACTAAACAGAAAATGAGGGCACAAAACCAATAGTAATTTATAAATGAAGCATATGAGTAACAGACCCCAAAAACCACAGCAGCTCAAAACAACTGCTAAAAAGCCAACTAAAAAGAAAAACAAAGTCTATGTAAAGCATAGCGTACAATAGCAAATCTGAGTCCTCAGTAAACTCCGGGAAGACTAATATTAGTTTTCAAAAACCAAATTTTTGTGGTTTGCTGGGAAGTAGACCTTAATTGTACATAACAGGGAGAGTCCATGGAATGTATGTGTGGACCACTTACAGGAAGTAATGGGAAGATTTCAGGGTGAGACCACTTTATAGTGATTGGAGTGACTAGAGCCCCACCAGGATGCCCAGGCCAACATCTTCAAATTCACTACATCAGCTCCATTCATAAATTAGAACACTAAAGCCCAGAGAAGTTAAGTGGCTTTTCCAAAGCTATAGTTATCATGGACCCATCCCCCTCAAAAAAAATTTTTTTTTCCTGGGGGCTCCAGGAAATCTTCGGCTGTTAGGAGAGTTATAGAATCTTCAGATATTTGAGTTGGTCTATTTAGTTAATTTTTCCAAATGCATCTGATGTAGTAAAAGAAGACTAATGAGTAGTGTAGGCCTGTTGTGGGTTGAATTGTGTCACCCCAAAAAGTGCTTTGCAGTTTTAATTTCTACCTATAACTGCAATCTTACTGAGAAATAGAGTCTTTGCACATATAATCAAGTTTAGATAGAGTCACGAAGGTGGGCCCTCATCCTGTAGGACTGGGGTCCTGAAAAGAAGAGATTGGGATACACATACAATACATACATGTACACACACACACACACACACACACACACTACCACCACATGAAGATACAGACACTAAGGATGGACATGTGAAGACAGAGGCAGAGATGGAACTATGGTGCCACTGGTCAAGGACACCCAGAACTACCAGAAGCTAAAAGAGACACGACAGTGTCCTTGTCCAGTGGCTTCACAGGAGCATGGCCCTGACAATACCTTGAGTTTTGGACTTCTGGCCTTCAGAACTGTGAGAGAATATATGTCAGTTGTCTTAAGTGAACCAATTTTGGCACTTAGTTACCATAGCCCAGAAAATGAGTACAGAGCCTCTAAGTGGCCCTTAGTCACTCAAAGCCCCCTTGTGCTCCTCTTTGCAGCTGGTAGGGAAGGCGCAGGTCCTCACTGCCTCTCTTTGCCGTGCTCCTCGTGTCCCTGCTGTAGCAGTGTCGGGCAGCTTGGGGGCATCCCTCCCCCTGGGAGCGCTAGCAGCTCAGGCCTGGAGCTAATGGCACCAGGGTGCAAGGGAGCCTGAGGATGCTGGAAAAGTTAGCCACTGTCGCAAATAGATCAGCTAGAGAAAAAAATCAATAATGAATTATTAGAACTGAACCAAGTTTTAAACAAACAGGTTTAGTAGATGTCTACAGAGTGTTTCACCCCACAACAGCAGAATGTATATTCTTCTCAGGTACACATGGATATTATTTAAAATAGATCACATACTATCTCATAATGCTTAAGAAAATGAAAAATAATTGAAATTACACCATGCATATTATCAGACCACAGGGCAGTGAAATTAGAAATCCATGGCAAAAGAATCCACAAAACTTCATAAACACATGGAAATTAAATAACACTGTCCTGAACAATGGATCACAGATGACATTAAAGAAGAAATTAGACTGTTTCTACAATTAAGTGACAATACCAAAACAACTTACCAGAACTTATTTGAAA
Source organism: Octodon degus (assembly GCF_000260255.1). Taxonomy (NCBI): domain Eukaryota; kingdom Metazoa; phylum Chordata; class Mammalia; order Rodentia; family Octodontidae; genus Octodon; species Octodon degus. The sequence continues at coordinate 5,922,373 of NW_004524586.1, read as the reverse complement.
TCAGTCCTATGAGGGGAATTTATAGCAGTGAATACTCATATCAGGAAAACAGAGTAAGCTCCTATAAACAACTAAATGTTGAACCTCAAGCTTCTCGGAAAAGAAGAGAAAGTAGACCAAAACCTAGTATGATGAAGGAAATTATAAAGATCAAAGAATAAATTAATGCACTTGAGACTAAGAAAACAGTACAAAGAATCAATGAATCTAAGAGTTGGTTTTTTGAAAGACTAAATAAAATCGACAAACCCTTATCCAAACTTCTCAAAAAAGGAAAGACTGAAATCCACACAATTAGGAATGAAAAGCATTAAATTAAAACAGATCCTGAAGAAATCCAGAAAATTATCTATACCTACTTTGAGAACCTGTATTCTAATAAGATAGAAAATGCAGAAGAAATGGATATTATTCATAATATGAATTACCAAAGTTGAATCAAGGAAATATAAAAATCCGATGTAATTGAAAACTTACCAAAAAAGAAAAGCCCTGGGGCCAGGGAAATGGTTTAGCAGAATAAGCGCTTCCCTGGCAAGCGCAAGGGCCTGAGTTCAATCCCTGGTTCTGCCAAAGGAAAGAAAGAGAAAGAAAGAAAGAAAGAAAGAAAGAAAGAAAATCCCTGGTAGATTCACTGCTGAATTTTACAGGAAATTTAGCAAACACCTAATATCACTTCTTCTCAAACTTTGAAGAGGAAACAATACTCTCAAGTTCATACCTGGACACAAGCATTACCCTGATATTAAAAACAGAGAAAGACCCAACTAAGAAAAAAACTACAGGCCAATTTCCCTAATGAACATAGATATAAAAAAATCTTCAGTAAGATACTGGCAAAGAGAATGAAGAAAATCAAGACTACACAACATGGGCAAGTAGACTTCATCCCAGGGATGCAGGGATGGTTCAACATATGCAAATCAATAAGCGTAATGTGTCATATTAATAGAGCCAAGGACAAAAACCATGTGATCATCTCAATAGATGCAGAAAAATGTAAAAAAAAAAAAAAAAACAACTACAGAAATTTGGAAAAGATAATCTTAATCACAATCTGAAAAAAGCCATCTGTGACGAACCAACGGGAAGCATCCCACGGAATGAACAAACACTGAAAACTTTCTCTCTAAAATCAGGAATAAGACAGGGATGTGCACTGTCATCATTCTTACTTGATAGCTCTGGAAACACTAGCCGGAGCAAGGTGACAAGAGAAAGAAATACAAAGAATGATAGAAAAGGAAGAAATTAAATTATGCCTACTTGTGGATGACATGATACTCTGCATAGAAGACCCTCCCGAAATTCACTAAAACACTTCTAGATTCAATAACCAAATTCAGTAGCTTAGCTGGATACAAAGTCAGCACTCAAAAATCAATAGCTTTCCTGTACATGAATAACAAACTCTCTAAGAGAGAAATTAGGGAAACAATGCCCTTCACAATCGCATTCAAAAAATTAGATACTTGGGAATCAATCCAACAAAGGAAATAAACGACTTCTATGTTGAAAACTACATTACTCTGAAAAGGAGACTGAAGAGGATATCAGAAAATGGAAAGCTATCCCTTGCCCCTGATCATGAAGAACTAATATGACGAAAATGGCCGTACTTCCAAAATTGTTGTCAGATTTAATGTAATTCCAATTAAGAGCATATTTCATATATCAGCATATCTCTTATCTTCTCAATTGGAGAAGACAATCCTAAAATTCACTTGGAACCTGTAGATATCTAGAATAGCAAAGACAATTCTGGAAACCAAAGGGAGGGCAGGGAGCATCACAATCCCAGATGTGAAATTACGCTACAGAGCTACTGTGATAAAAACAGCATGGAACAGGCAAATAGAACAGGTTCAAGGGCTGGTGAGATAGCTCAGCAGTCTTAGTGCCTGCCTGGCAAGCACAAGAACGTGGGTTTGATCCCCAGTACCACATGCAGGGCCAGCTGTGCCGGCCCTGCGCTGAGCCAGCCACTGAAATCCAGTGTGGATGGAGCACACCTGTAACCTCAGTGCTGGGGAGGCTGAGACAGGAGGATCACTACAAGTCTGAGCTATGTAGCGAATGGATGAACCATACCAAATGAATAAATAAATAAAAGATTTTTAAAATTTTAAATAAATGAAACAAACTCAAAGATTAATAAAAAGATTAGAAGATGCAAAAACAACTCCAGACATACTCAGCCACCTTATTTTTCACAAAGGTGTCAAACATATTCACTGGAAGATAATAGCCTTATTAATAAATGGTGCTGAAAAAATTGGCATTTCACATGCAAAAGATTAAAAGTAGACGCACAAAAAGACTAGATGCACATTTTTCACCATGAACTAGAGTCAAAAATGGATCAAAAATCTAAATATTAAAACAAAAACATTAAATCTGCTGGAAGATAGACTCGGTAGAACTCTTGAAGGCATTGGTGTAGCTAAAGTCCTGTCATTCAGCAATATCACAAAGAATCAACACCTGGGACCTCATCCTTTGGCAGGACAAAAGAAACCATCAACAGAGTGAAGAGACAGCTCACAGTGTGGGAAAAATTTTCACCAATTATTTCTCAAGCAAAGGATTACTATCTAGAATATATAAATAATTTGGAAAAACCCAGGCTCCCAAAGTTTAAAGACAAAATCCAAAAATGGGCAACTGAGATGAACACACACTTCTCAGATGAAGAAATAGAAATGGCATATAAGTATATGAAAAAAATGTTCAACATCAGTGGTCATTTCAGAGACACAAACAACATTAAGATTCCGTCTCACTCCAGAAAGAGTGTCTATAATTAAGAAATCAATTTTGAGAGGAGCAGTTAATGCTTAAATTTTTCTTTTTATTCTTTTTTATTTCTTATAACTTTGTGTTGTTTTGTTTTTTAAGTCAATTTTACACCTTTATATCTGGTAACCTAAACAACTAATTTGAAGATAACATCATGCAATACAGCAACCATTGTAGAATTCCTATTACTTTGTTAGTGAAATTTTGGATCATTTCTAATGCTTTTTTTATTACTATTTTGTATTCTTTCAAAAATAGGACCAAGAAGAGAGTTCAGTGGCATAAGGGCTTTTCTGTTAAGTTCAAGGTCCTGAGTTCAATCCCTGGTACAAAAACAAAAAAGTTAAAAAATATGCAAAAGAAAAAAAAAAAAAGGCTGGCAAGATAGCTCAGTGGACTAAGAGCCTGCTTAGGCAAGTGCAGGGATTGGTGTTAGATCCCAGTACTGCATGCCACCCAGCCCCACCCAGGTACGCTGAGCGGGCCACCGAGTCTGGGTGTTGTGGCTTCACTTGTAATCCCAGCGCTGGGGCGGCTGAGAACAGGAGGATCACTACAAGTCTGAGCTGCGTAGTGAGACCCGGTACCAAATACATAGGGAAAAAAAAGTAAAATAAAAAAGAACTCAACCAATAACAAGTGTTGGCAGGGTTGTAGGAAAAAAAGGAACCTTTTCCCACTGTTGGTGAGAGCGTCGAATGGTGTAACCACTGTGGAAACCAGTGTGGAGATGCCTGAAAAGCTTGGACTAGATGTTCCAGTCAACCCAAGCATTCCTCTTGAATGAAAAGCTTCATACCACAGCGACACATGCACACCCATATTTATAGCAGCACAATCGCTAATAGCCAATTGTGGGAAAATCCCAAATGCCCATCAACTGGCTTTTTTATACAATGGAGTACTACTCTGCTATAAAGAAGGATATACTTGAGACACATCTAGGTAAATGGGTGCAATGTGAGACTATTTTCCTAAGTGAAACAAATCAGACACACACGTGTAAACATCACATTTTGTCCTCTGGTGTGAGAAACTAAAAACATAAATAAGGAGCAAAATGTATAATAGGCATTGTGACATAGGAAGAAGATGTTCAACTAGGGATGGGAACAAGGCGGTGGGAGGAACAGAAAAAAAAGGAAAAGGAAAAAATGAGAGAAGAAGGAAAAATGGAAACAATTTTTTGTAAATGGGGAGAAGAGAAGAGGTGGAAGAGCAGATAGGAGGATGGAAGAAGACACAAGTTATATCCATGTTCAGGTACAAATTCTCTGTGATCAATGTGGCCACTACACAGACCAAAATGTACCGCTAACTGGAAAATCATAGGCTACCATACTCATAATGACCTGTACTTCGGGGAAAAAAAAAACATAGGGCCGAATTCATAACAAAATGTGAAATATCGCACATAATTCATTAACTAGACGGCCCGGAAGGGTTCCTCTGCTCGTGCTCCATGTTTCATTGCCGACAAAGCAGGGCTCCCTGTGCTGCCGGACAGAAAAGGTGAGTACTGCTGGTGTGAACAGGAGAAGGCACGCGCCGCTGAGCTACGGAGTCTCAGCTCCCTGGGAGGGTGCCCGCAGCGGGAAGCACTCTGCTGAATGGAGGTGCTATTTTTTAAGTTTTTTTTTTTTTTTTTTTTTTAACTTTGTGCAGAAAAAAAAAAAAAAAAGCATTACCATGTATCTCCCTTAAAATACTCCCTTTCCCTTTGAGCACACCATTCTTGTCACTTTCTGAAGCAGTTCAGAGAATCTTCTTTTGTGGTCTGGGGAGGTGGCTTGGCTGTCTAGCACCTGCCTGGCAAGCGCAGGGAGTCAGGCTGATCCCCGGTGCTGCGGGCCGTGCTGGCCCTGGAACCCCGCCGCAGCGCTGAGCTGGCCCCGAAACCCGGCATGGTAGTGCACACCTGTAATCCCGGCACTGGGGAGACGGGAGATCACTGTGAGTCAGAGCTGCGTAGCGAGACCCTGTACCAAATAAGTAAATAATTTTTAAAAAATTGAAGATCCTCTTTTGTGAATGTCTCTAGGAGAAGCGATCAAAAATGTAGTGAATGCTGCTGCTTAGCGCCATCCAGTAGAAAGGCAGGCTTACAAAATTCCGACAGTATGTGCTCATCCATATCCAGGTGCCCTGGAGATGGCAGCTGGGACTTCGGCTTCTTCTCCAAAGTCAGCATGACAATGAAAGGCAAATGTTTTAAATCAAACACAGCACAAATAAAGAAATGCAAAAGGACTTGGCAGAGTGCTTCTGAAAGTGGCAGGGGAGGACACTTCGGGGGAATTAATGGCAATGTGATATTATACTATAATAATCTGAAATTTTTTAAAACATCCCACCATATTTTGAGGCATATGAATTCATGGCTTTGTTCTTACCTCTAACATCTTACAGGTACAACATAGAGAACTGGGTGGGTTACAGGCTGGTCTGAGATCTGATTACTTGTGAACTTGGCCCCAAGAAAGGGACACCAACTGGCGCAAGGGGATGGTGATGAATATTCTCCAGATACAGAATACGATTGCAATTTCATAAAATAAATGTGCTGCAAGTCTACCTGCATATTAAAATGTATGGAAAGAAAGCACTTGAACAATTTCCATCCAGGGAAGAATTACGAATGTTATTTTACCTTATTTAGGTTTATCTCTTTTCTAATATTGCTACAATAAACAAAGACTGATGTAATAAAAACTAACAATACAAAAACTTCATCTGTGATTACAGTTTTTGAGTACATATGTTGGTAATATTTTGATGTCTGATAGATGAATAAAAACACCAAGAAAAAGCTGGCCTGATAGCTCAGAGGACTAAAGCACCTGCTTAGACAGGGCACAGCGGCCAGGGTTCGATCCGCAGCTTGCCGTGCTGGCCCTGCCTGTGGGGCTTGCTGAGATGGTGATTGAGACTGGGCGTGGTGGCGTGCGCCTGTAACACCAGCACTTGGGAGGCTGAAAATAGGAGGATCACTACAAGTCCGATCTACGTAGTGAGACCCTGCAGACCCTAAAGAACCTGTCCTGAATAACGGGAAAAAACTCACTAATTCAGAGCACCATAGCTGCATGTAACATAATACCTTTCTCACTCCAGAAGGCAAGACAGCAAAGATAACTGAAGATGGCTTGTTCCAGTGAAACATTTTTGTCGTGTGTGTGTGTGTGTGTGTGTGTGTGTGTGTGTGTGTGTGTGTGTGTTCTGTCTTTCTTTCTTTCTTTTTTTCTTTTGTGGAACCAGGAATTGAACTCAGATCCTTGCACTTGCCAGGGAAGTGCTTATTCCACTGAGCCATCTCTCCAGCCTCTGTCTTTCTGTAGTAATGGGGATTGAACATAGTGTCTTCACAGTAAACTACATCTCCAGGCCTTTTAATTTTTTTTTTTTAGACAAAATCTCACTAAATGGCCCAGGTTGGCCTTGAACTTTCAATTTTCCTGCCTCAATCTCCCAAGTAGTGGGTATCCCCTGGTTTTGACCATCCTGTGCTTACAGTACACACGTTCATAACAAACATCTCACATATTCCAAACCTTTATATTCACACTAACCGTGATGTTTATTAGGTACACAACAATCTATCAGGCACATTAGCCTTCATTTACTTAAATAGTTCAATTGGACATTTTGGTTTTGGAATTTTTAAACTAGAAATTTTATGTTGTGCTTCTAGTATCAAAATTCAGGGACCAGACAATTCTGAACATCTCCAACATCTGGTGCCTTGGGGTTCGATTTGATTTGTCCTTATGGAACAACTTCCATTCTGCGGAACTTGAGAGAGAGAAAACGAGTCTGCACAAACCCATCTGGGGCCCAGGCCCTCCTTGTGTGTCTGGGTCGTGAGATGGACGCCCCTGGCCCGTGGGAGGAGAGGTCACTGGGTCACCTCTCGGGTCCCATAGCTGCTAGTGCTTTGTCTTCCACAAACACGATGGAAATCGGCTGGAGTCACAGTTGGCTGTCGAGACTGCACCAGTGTATGGATTTAGACCTATTTTGCTTCAACCAGGCCCAGGTATTCTTATTCCTGTTTTTCTTTGCCATGCATGTGTGTGAAGGGGATATTTGTATTTGTTATGCAGAGTGCTGGGTTTCATTCTGGCCCGTGTGGCCACACCTATAACATACTTCAGTCATTTCCAGACCCCATACCTGCCCTGCTTTCCCCTCCTCCTGCACCTGATACCTTATTTTTTCTTTTTTTAACCAGTCCTGTTGGTTTGAAAGTGATTTTGAATATCAGCCAATATTGAGTAAAAGGAACTCTAATTCTGCTCTTAGCTTTCCATTTTCCTAAAACACCAGCACTATTTTCAACTTGAATCCTGCCTTCCCTTGCCTGGTGGAATACGAGGACCAGCAGCGCATAGATAACGGCAACAACCCAGGTAGCAACAGAGACACTTCCTGAGCTGCACTGCCTGAGGATTTCCACTCATCCTTGGTGAGGAGTGATTAGAAATTATTATCAGAATCCACTGCGTATCTGTAGTTCTCAACATACAATTATGCTCAAGTTTACCATAAACTGTATGCAATTCTTACTCTGTAGGGTAGTCCAGACAGTCTCAGATGAGTCTGTCATTGTTCTCAGAAGTCAAATATAAAACTTTCTGGATATCATTATAATTATAAATCTGTACTGGAAGTTCCCCCAAGAAACTCGGAAAAACAAGAATTCTGTTCCCAGAGTGAGGGGGCGGGTCAGTGACAGCCTCCCAGAACACTTGAATAATGCCTGCTTGGCACGGAGAGTGCTGGCTGGTGCAGCGGCAGCAGGGGGCCTGCTGTGGGCCCCTTCATGCCCTCCACAAACATCTCCTGAGACCCTGCACTCAGTGCCAGGGACCCAGCAGAACATGAAACAGAATTCACAACCTCAAGAAGGCTCCAGGAGGTCATTAAGAAGTGAAGAAAGTCTGACACAATCCCTGAAGAGCAAAGACAATGAGGGTCATGTAAAAAATTGATGAAACGACCAGTGTAAGACCAAGGCCATATTGTTATAGACCAGGTTCCCGGGCCCTGTATTAAATGTTTGGAATACAGATGAGAGGCTGGATTTTTCTGCTTTATGCTCCAAGGACAGAAATAGCACAAACAGTGAAATTCCAGAGGATTTGGATGAGTTGGAACATCAGGATATTGGGCGACGGTATTTTGGAGTGTGTGCAGATGGCTTGAAGTAGGGCGCAGAAGCAAGATTTACAAGGGGCGATGGCTGACGGCTCCCCTTGCCGCCCAGCTGTAGGGAGGCTGGCCAGGAGCTGCCAGAGGGCACCGGGGAAGGAGCGCCTCATGAGGTCCCACTCTGCACACTGTTGCCCCGTGCAAGGGAAGCAGAGAAGCCCAGAGACACCCAGCTTTGCGAGTGCTTGGCCTCAGGAAGCCTAACTGCCACAAAGGGCCGAGCTATTGGGTTCTCAGTAAAGAGGACAGCTTAGAAGTGACTCATCAAAGCCCTTAAAATCCCTGGTTGGGTTTCTAGTTCTGCCCAGAGGTTACTTGGCTTTGGGGCTTGTACAGGGAGGGGTGTCCAAATATCCCATTTCTCTCCAAGGCTCTAAGTGGAAAAAAAACCCCTCAAAGTCCTAAGGATTACCTTCCCCACTTCCACCCTCTACTGTCCAACCTCCACATTCATTACTACTAAAGTTGTGCCTGCCTCTCTGCCCCGCTCCTTCCACTTGTTCTGAGCAGCCTGGCCTTTCTTGGTCACTGAAAATTACAATGCCTCATTGTGTCCGTATCCAACTCAGTGTACACACTAGAACAATTATTAGTTCATTTGATAGAACAACACTGAGAAGAGCCAAGGTGCCCATTGTCACCCCCTCTACTTTTACAGCGGAACAAAAGGAGGCTCAGAGAAGGGGTGATGGGTGTTTCCTAGGAGTCCCACACCTGGTAATTGTGCTGGATTTCAACTCAAGCCGTTTGCTTCCAAAGGCCACTGCATGATGCGTGGTCCTTGTACAGCAGTGTGTCCATGTGATGAACTGTGAGCTGCTAATGTAGGCTAATCATGTAAGTACTGGGTGAAGACTAATTCCCCAAAGTGGGGGATGCTCCTTCCCAGTTCTGGCTTGGAGCATGGGGGGATTTTGCCCATCATGGCCAGATGTACATGGTGGTGATAAGTGGTAACAACGGTGACATGGCATTCTCAACCTGCCAGGCCCTGTCCCAGCCCTGGTGCTGTCTGGCATGACCAGAATTTTAGTCCTTGGAGACAACACCTAAAATGTTCTGGTGATGCAGTCACTTTTAGGTGGGCACCTAGCTTAGGTGGGCATTTCCCTTGCATTTACAGCAGCCTTTGGAGAATCAGAGCTCTCGCTGCTGTCGGTGTAGTCTCGGCACTCTTCCACCCACTGGCTTAGTGCGCACCTACAAGCCCAGTGCAGCCAACGGGGTGCTTTCTCCGGACGTCAACTCGCACATGGAGCGGTGGGAAGTGGTTGGCACATGTTGTTCCACCAAACAGCCCAAAGAAGCTGTTAGCTGGTTTCTCCTGCCCTAACTCCAGAATACTTCTGTTTGTTATCCCCTTGAAATCCTGTCCTACTGGATTCCAAAAGCCCCCTGGTGCCCTTCAATGAAACCCTGTCCCCTCCAGGCCAGCCAGAATCCCCCACATGCAGACTGCACCCAGAGAACAGTTGAGCATCATCAACTTCTCTTTCTTTTTTCCTCTTTTTTTCTAGCATCCTTTTAATGGAAGTCAGAAAGGTAGCAAGCAGAGAACCCTGGACTGAAGCCAAAATTCTGTCACTACCTGGTCTCTATTACGGCGTAGCCGAGTGATATGAGACAAACCAATTGATTTTTCTAAAAACTCAGAATTCTCTCCAAAAACTATGGGTAATGGTGCTGTTTGTTGTAAGGTTAATGTGAGAAAATCTACAAGGGCTCAGGCGTAGGACCTACCACACAGTAGAGGCTTCCTTCTTTTCAGTTCTAGTCCTTTGCTGGCTCCTCCAGGTTGCTTCCACCGCTAGCCTCCTCTCCTGAAACTTCTTTCTCCTCCTCAGTCTCCTTCTATCCTCCTTCCTGCCGAAAGCAGTTCTCTGTCTCCCCCCGCACCACCTCCACCCCTCCCACAACCTGCTTCTCCATTCCTCCCCTTCGTCTACCCACCCTCAACAGTAACCAGCACACTGGGGATATCCAGGCTAGGCCTTGACTTATCGGAAGGCTAGCAGCAAATTCTACGCACACAACACACTTTTAATGGTGCTTCGATCAATAGGTCATGACATGTCAAGTCAATTAAAAATATCTTCTAAAATAAGTAAGGGACGGGGAGATGGCTCCGTGGAATAAGTGCTTCCCTGGCAAGCGTAAGGGCCTGAGTTCAATCCTTGGTTCCGAAAAATATAAAATAAGTAAGGATGAGGAAGGAATTCATAAATAAACCCAAGGGTAAAACTGTTTATCCTGGGGGAAGAAAAAGGAAGTAGAGCAGGACCTCTGACCCATCCAGCCCTGTGTGGGAACATTGTTCCAGGTACCTTGTGGGAAAAAGAGGGCAGGCCCAGAAACATACTTTATGAAGGAGAGTAAACATGCTGGTCCCAGCCCCAGGCAGGACAACCGCTCTCTTTCATTTGGGGATAAAGAGGGCACTGAGTTTGTGACCAGGCTGAAGGTGAGTGGAGGTGAAGCTGGAAGCTCTGGCTACATCAGTGCAAGTTGGCTGGGGTGGGGGTGGGGGTCTAACCGAGCCTGCCCTGCGGTGTGTCTGTCTCTTGCCCAAGCCTGAGTGTGGCGAGGACTACTGGGTTAAATCAGAGGGGCACTTTGGTTCCTGAGCTGCGATAGCTCAGGGCATCAGGGCACAGCTGCAAGAGCAGGGCCTGACTCTGGCTCTGAAATGTGGAGACAAAACCCCAGAGTCTGTCCTGGTGAGCATCTCTGGTACTTCACTTCCATCGCCTTCCTTTACACCCCTTGAAAATAGCATCTTTTTTTTGTCTTGGATGACTATTAGCCATGGAATTGGCCCAACACAGCTTCCGCCAGCCCCATAGACAAGAACATCTAATGCCACAATGGCAGAAGTTCTAACGGAGGTGGCCTGACCCACTTCTCCATTCCAAGCCAGAATTCTGCTGGTCAGATCACTCTTTCATGAAATGATTATGATGCTCTTCAGAGGCACATGCCCAGCGAGCACCGCAGTTTGGGCCAGGCCAACTAGATGTCTGGGCCCCAGCATGGCCCATCCAGAGTTGTACCATTAACCAAATGATTTCAGAATTATTAGAAACCTGTATCTGAAAGTGTGGAAACAGTGACGACGGACTGCCGGGGCTCTCAAAGAGAACAGCCCAACATTAGAAAAGCAAAAGGGAAATGAGGTCATCTCCAGATGCTGCTGTTGCTGAGGTCATCCGCATCTGGGACACGGTCTTACAGGACACACGGCCTCCTCCCCTCCTTCCTCTCTTTATTTCCAATGGTAAAGAACAGGGCATCATGGGTATTCATGCATATCAGGACTAGAGACTCACACCTGCCATCTACTTATCATCTCCAGCGTACATGATAAAGTCTTTTTGATCTTTAATGGTCCATGACTAATGACATTTATGTTTAGAAACAGCCATGAACCTTAGGTCTCACCCAGAAAACAGAAATGTATTAGGTCTGGAATGAAATCCTCGTAACTACAAACACATTGGCCACTATAAGCGAACAAACTGACTAAAAACTTAAAAAACAACAAATAGAAAAATAAAAGAGTGGTTTGCACAAAGTGCAGAACTATTGCTAGGCGGAAAAAGGCGCAGAAATTCCACAGGAGCAGCTTTCAAGAGAGGCCAAGTTAGGGGGAACATGCAGCATTGCTTTAAGTGGGCTGGCGAAGGCATAGGTGTCAACCTATTATGATTTGTTTGGATTTCATACACCTTCTTTAGTGTATGTTTTATACAGTCATGCATATAGACACAATCATTTAGGTGAATTAAGAGCAATAGCGGGTTGGGCACAGTGCCTGACATCAGCTGTATCTAACTGAACCATTTTACTCCGGAGCCTCTCACTTCTAACGACAATCTGAAGGAACTGTTTCATACGTGAGTCGATTATTTCCAGGGTCCTGTGGTGGCAAAAGCCCCAAACTTGGAAGATTTACTCTGCTACTCATCACTACTATGTTTTATGTATATCGATATTACTATATTCTCATCTGTAAAATGGGGGTACAACTGCCTCCATTACAGTGTTGGTATGAGGGTAAAAGACAATGAAGGCAAGTGCTCGAGATCAGAGGCTGCCAGGCCCCAGGCCCCAGGCCTGTCTTTGGCTTGTTAGGAGCTGGGCTGAGCTGCAGCAAGGGAGCGCTGGGTGTGCGAGTAAAGCTCCATCCGTATTTGGAGCTGCCTGCGTTGCTCACGTGAGCACCCGAGTTCTGCCTCCTGTCAGATAAGCACTGGCACTATATTCTCATAAAGTGCAAGCCCGACCATGAGCTGTCCTGCGCAGGATCTAGGCTTCAGCTCCTGTGGGCATCTAATGCCTGTAACCCGAGGTAGAGCTGAGGCAGTGGGGCTGAGGCAGTGGGAGCAACTGCAAATATGGATTAGCATTAGCTGAGGGCTCGGACCGCACAGAGACCATAATAAATCCATTGCTTACAAAGTCATCCCAAAATCCTATCAGTGAGTGCCAAGTGACAATTAAGCTGCTCCTGGTAGCAGGCCTTAGAGCAGTAAAGGAATTGACGGACTCGGTGTGATTGCATTTGGTGGCATGCTTTAGGTCAGAATGCAACTCTTATTTTAGTCTGCGCATTATTGTGCTTGCCTCTTCTCTCCAGGCCTTTTTCCTGTATTGTGTATTTACCTGAGTCACAGTTTGGTAAGTGCATAAGCTGATCCTGGCCAACCTGAGTCAAAATCAAAATGCCAATGGAGAGCTTCCTTGAAAGAGGGGAAAGACCCAGCGCTAGGAGAGAGGAAGAGTGTAAAGCAGCCCATAAGAAGAAATCCGCACTTAAAACAGATCACCAAGGGTCCCATTTAAATTATGAATTCATTGCAACAGTGATTTATAGTCGCCAAACCCACTTTGTCTAATATGTGGTTTCCAGCTATCCAAAGAAGCCAGGAACTCTACAAAATGGATTGGCCACATGGAGAACAAGCACCCTGCCTTGAAATACAGGGCTTTGAAGTTTCTCTAAGGAAAAACACGTGAACACAGAGAACAGAAGCAATTTATTAACAGCCACCTTTTCATCAAATGTGTCCGCGCTGAGGGCATCGTTCTTAGTGGCTCGTCACATTGCAAAAGCTAAGAAGGCCTTTCTCCTGGTGAAGAGTTGCTCTTGCCTGCTGCTAAGGACATTTGTCATAACTTTTAGGAAACTTTCAGGAACGGCTGCAGTTCAAAGTGACACGTGTTCCTCTTTTGGCTAACACCATAACTAGACAAACTGATGAAATCACAGAGGCTATTCAGGCGCAACTGTGAGAAGTAACGAGTCACCATGGAGCTCAGCCTGATGAGCCCATTGATGTTAAGACGCCAACAATCCTTGCTTTTATGTAATATATTTTCCAGGAGGATGTGCATGGGCATTTGTTACACATCCCTTTTGTTGCCAACTTTTAAATTGCAAACTATTACAGCTGAAGAACCCTTAAGTTTTTGAATGATTACATATCAGGAAAGACGAATTGGTTGTTTTGTATTAGTTTAAAGCATAGGCAGGGCAGCTGCCATTATTGGATGGCTCTGGCTTCCCTGCTCGAGTCAGCAAGGTCACTTCTGAATGGGAGTCTATGTCCTGGGCCATCCATAGAGAAATGTCGGCTGACCAAAAAAATGTCACCTGAACTTAGCATTTTATTGGACATGACTGAAATTATCAACTGCATCAAAGCACCTGCCTTTAGCTTATGTCTGTTCGTGCAGTTCTGTGAGGAGATAGAGCACACATGTCTCGTCTGCTCATATGCACAGAGACGAGGTGGCTTCCTAAAGGTGGCTCGTTGGCCAGAGTCTTTGAGTTACAAGAACTGCTCTAGAAATGTCCTTTAGAAGAAGAGTCATCACAGGCAGTGCATCTCAGTGAAACTTAATGGGTCACAAAACATGTGTGACACATTCAGCTTGCTCAACAAACTCAAACTGGCCCTTTATGGGAGAACAACACTGTACCCAAGTTGCCAGATGAAAGGATGCATTCAAGGCCAAACTGGTTTTTGGGGGGGTGGGGGGAGCAAGTGAAAATCTGGATTTTTGACACGTTTCAAACTTTGAAAGAGTCTGAGTCAGGGACTTCTTTCTTCCAGTTTGTGCATGATCATCTGTTTCAGCTTTTAAAGACTTTGATCGTACTTTCCCAGCACCCAGACTGTGAAGTGGGCTTTGCCTAAGCCAGGTGAATCGGCTGTCCGCGCAGGTGGCTCAGCTGCTTGAGATCGTGTGTGATGGTGGTCTTAAGTGTGCGTTTGGGGCAACTTCAAATTTCCACACATTCTGCATCAAAGTCAAGGCAGAATATTTTGAGATTGTCACAAAGGCACTGAAAAGCCCACTTCCACTTCCAGCATCCTGGCTTTGAGAAGCAGGATTTTCTTCAGTGACAGCAACCAAAATGAGATTACAGAGATTACAGCATAAATGGGATGTACGCAACTTCAGGTGTCACTGTCTGCCCAAGCTCGGGCTCCTGCTGGTTCTGCACTGGGGCGAGCTGTACAATTATTTCATTATGTATGACAATGTAATGATAACAGAAATAGAGTGCACAGTAAATATTATGCGCTTGAGTCACTCCAAAACCATCCTCCCTCCCACCTCAGTCTGTGGCAAAACTGTCTTCTGTAAAACTGGTTCCTTGTGCCAAAAAAGTTGAGGACCAGTGTTCTAGAAAGACTTACTTTTTATCACTGGCTTTCCACGTTGAAATGACTGGCATCTCCACGACTCCAGTGACATGCTTTTGTGACTTTCATGTATTCCTCAAGCCTCCCAATGCCTCAGTTTACATCAGAGTTCTGGTATTGCAAGCATCAGATGAAAGCTGCCATTTCTCTTCTGATTATGCCAGGGATCTGCTTTTTCAAACCTTTATTTTCTGCTACCCAAAGAGGTCAGAGAATGATCACTTTTTCCTTAGATTGTCTCCGTAGCATTCGTCTCTATACGGCTGGTGACATTTGTGGCCTGGAGTCTTCAGAAACCAGGTGTCTGTGCCCATCCTGGGTGACATGTTGTCTCTCTTGGGAATATGCTCATCTTAGGCTTTCTGCACTTTTAATCCCCTCAGGAAAGCACATAACCAGGTGACCGAGGGACAACTTCCCATCTCTCCACGATGTGTCTGGTTTTTTGGTTTTTTGTTTGTTTGTTTGTTTTGTTTTGTTTTTTGGCAGTACCAGGGATTGAACTCAGAACCTTGTGCATGCCAGGCAAGCGCTTATTCTACTAAACTATCTCCCCAGCTCCACGATGTGTCTGCCATCCCAGGGGCCCTAATTGGCTCCAGAAAGAATTAGCGCAGACTGAATTTAGTTGTTGTCCTCATCCCTGGGATGAAATACCCAACACCTGAGATTTGGAGGAGAGTTTTGGATCACAGAAATTTCAGTCCATGTTTGGTGGGCTGACACAGAGAAACAGCATGACAAAGGGCCGGCGTGCAGGAGAGCTGCCCAGGCCACAACAGGCTAGAAGCAGAGAGTGCAGAGGCAGGAGTTGGGGTGGCACTGTATCCTACCAGCTCATGCCCCCAATGGCCCAACCCTTTGACCAGGCCCTCCTGGCTAACCTCATCTTTAGCTATAATGCCACTTTGATTCCATTGCCATGCAAAAGCCCACCTACAAGCATATGAGGTCTTGGGGGACAGCTAAACATAAACTATAACATTAAGCAAAGCCTCACTCAACCCAATCAAAGTCACCCAACCAGGAGTGGTGGTCAGGTTAAAACCTGGTTCATCAGCCCATGGAGTACCTTTCCCAGGACGGCAGCCTCTGGGATAGGCGCATCAGGCCTTGGCCTCCCTGCTCCTCTATTTTGCAGGCCTTAGCAACTTGGCCATCCTTTCACTCAGCTTCCTTAAACATTCAGAAGCACGCACAGGAGCCACTCGCCTTAGCAAGCATCAGAGGCAGCTGCGCGATTCGGACTGTGGGCACCACGGAGGCAAGATGTCCAGCAGGGCTGTGCGTGTCAGTTACCACTCCTGTCGACTCAGAACCTCCCGAAGGCAAGTTATTTTTATTTGCATCTTATAGTTTATTTTTAATAGCTGGAGTTCTTAATCGTCATCCAAAATATATTATGTTACTTTAAAAGTACTTTCAAATGTTTCACAGCATCAAACATGATTTTATTACATCTTAGAATCAAAATGCTTTCTAAAAATAATGGCTAATTTTATGACTCAAGACTATCAGAAAATAAACCGACTTACACATTCAAAAATTACATTCCCAGATGCTTTTATGCATACCTATTCCAATAAGAGCTAATCCCCCACGCATTAATTTCATGGAGACTCAGAGTCTAGCTGGTGGGCAAAGAAATGAGGGGAATATATTTTGTCTTTAAAGAAAGTTAAAACCATTTTCAAATACTCAGTTCCTTGTACTTTCTAAAGAGGGTGAAATTTTGCAATCTGGGGCTGTTTTCCTGTTTAAGCATCTGCCATTAAAAAAAATACTACTGCTTTTCTCCTTTAAAACACACCTTCGAAATCATGCTGGGCAGGATTCTGTCTGTGCTGTAATCACTTTCGTCCTTTCTGACCCCCACTTGTTATTTCTTCGGGAGGGGCAACATACTGGAAACCCAACTCACCTAGCAAAGCTTCGGGCAGACACAGAAAAAGCAAATAGATCCATGAGGGTGTCACTATATTTTTCTGCACTTAGCCACTCCCCAGTCCTCCCTCACATGGCTGTCAAGTCCTCCAGTTGCACAAGGACAAGCTCTGGAGTCACAGCGATGCCTGCAGCTCCAGTAGGCCTTCTGCAGATGCAAGCCCATGGCCTTGCTCACATGGCCATGCTTTGTTCTTCTGATTCAGCTAACTGATAAGGCCAAAGACTTGGTCCAGAGCAGGGCAGCTTCCTGGCCTTTCTGCTCTGAGCCCTGCTGTTTCCACTCTGACACCCTACGATAGACATGATAGATTCCTCTTCCCAGCTTCAAACCGCTCTGATGGCAACAGCTGGAGACGACCGAACATTATGAGCCTCTGGAAGTGCTCTGGAAAGATGCTTTCATGCTGTACTGGCCCCACCCCTGGGGCGCACTGAGACAGTGATTGAGATGGACTAGTGGTGTGGGCTTGTATTCCCAGCACTTGGGAGGCTGAAAACAGGAGGATCACTATGAGTCTGAACTGTGTAGTGAGACCCTGTAGACCCTGTACTAAATACATTTAAAGAGAGAGAGAGAGAGAGAGAGAGAGAAAGAGAGAGAGAGAAAGAAAGAAAGAAAGAAAGAAAGAAAGAAAGAAAGAAAGAAAGAAAGAAAGAAAGAAAGAAAGAAAGAGATGCTCAAACCTAAATCAGGAGACACTGATAGCCCCAACTCCTAATTTATAGGAAACACACAGAGGTGCATGCTTTAAATTCCTGTATATCACTTTGGATCTGCTTCATGCATTCTATTTCTTTCCTATATTGCTTATTCAAGGATTCCATCATTTTTATATTCTGCTCTATTTTTTTAGCAGTGTTTTCTATAGGAGCACTTAGTACTTCTTTCATTATAGTTATTTCTTTTTTTGTTTCAGAATTTATTTCTGATCTGATTTCCTCTATTCCTTTCTGCAGTTGTGTCTTTACTTCACATGCTGTTATTTCAGAGATTTCAGGTGTGTGATTTCCAATTTCTTCTATGCTAATGTCTTGTGTATTTGTTCTGGGTGGGCTCGCGGCCTAAGATGGCATTTTGTTCCTTCTCTTTGTCATTTTCTACAGCAGTGTCTTCTGACATTTGGTGTAGAGCTTAGATAAGAGTTATTACCTTAGCACCAGGTCTGGATCTACCAAGTTCAAACTCATCCAAGGGGGTGTGACTTGGATCTGGTTGCTGTGCTCTACTTCTTCCTGCTGCAGCCCTTGGAGGTGAACCCTCTGTGCCACTCTGGCAAGATGTTCTGTTCCTGAATCAGCTGGGGGGGAGGGTCTTGCCTCTAGCTTCTTTGCAGGGAGTTCTGCTGCAGGTTCCATGCTGGGCCTGGGCTGTGGGTCCATTGAGGATCCGGCGGGTCCTGGTTCATCTCACTCACATGCTGGGCCTGCGCTCTGGGTTGAATGAGGAGCCAGTGAGCCCCGGGTCGTCTCACTCACACGCCGGGCCTGTGCTCTGGGTCGAATGAGAGGCATATGTTAAATGACACCACGCACAGGCATCCCACAAAATCCAGACTTTATGGGGCAAATGACCAGATTTCTTTAGCAAAAAAGAGACTATTAACACTTAATTGGACATTTGGTATGCTTAAAGAAATGTGGCTAAACATTTTAAGATGACTTCATGATATTATGTTTATGTTCTTTGTTAAATGTCCTTTGCTTATTAAAAAACCTACAGAATATTTCCAATTGAAATTATATGACATCTGAGATTATCACCAAATTAATCCACAGGTGACAGAAAGAGGGAAACAAGCCCAGGCACAAAAAGACTGGCCTTCATGATCATTATTAAAGGTAGGCCACCAGTCTATCAGATCATGTATAATTTCAACTTTTGCTATGTTTGAAAAATATAATAAATATTTTTACATGAAAAAAAAATTTTTTATGACTTCCGTTGCCTAAATCAGCAGTGATGGTTCTGGATCTCACGCATTTCACTTCATGAAATATATAGCTTCTCTTCTGTAGAAATTTATGCACAGCACACGGGCAGAGTGGCACACATCTGCCCTGCTGACTGCTCAAAAGGCTGAGGCAGGAGGACTGCCCACGCCCATGAGTTGGAGGCCAGCGTGGAGGACATGGCGAGACTATGTCTCAAGAAAAAATCACGCACAGTCAGCTGTTGGCACATGAGTGGCGCTATAAGCCCTTGCCACCCTTCAGATCTCTGGTTTCAGGTTCAGTGATGAGCTCGTGCCCTTTGCCAACCACCACCCCAGCCTCTCTCCACTGTCTGTCCCCACACTGGCTCCTCATGCTTCTGCTCACGACGGTCCCTTTGTTTGAAGCCTTTTCTGAGGCCTCACCTAACCTCACCGTCTTCCTGTGGT
>NW_004524586.1:5883003-5901881 GCF_000260255.1 Octodon degus | reverse complement strand
GGACCAGGTCCTCTCCACCCCGCGGCCTCCAGGGCAAGGCTCACCCTAGCTTGGAGCGTCCCACCTGCCCTAAGAGCTCTGCGCACAGGTCTGTTCCGCTCACCCAACAAGTTCTGCAAGGTGAATTTTCTGTCTTCTGTGCTGAGCCCAGAACTTTATATATAGTCAATAAATGTTGGTTAAAATGAATTCAATGGAAAATATAAAGCCCCAGGGTCAGGGGAAAACTAATGGGATCACACAGCTCAAATACCAATATCACCAAAATGTCAGCACAGGGAGCAAAACGCTCAGCTCATCACAGCCAGGCCATTTGTCAGAGGAAGTCCGCACCCCGGGGTGGCGGGGAAGGAGGTGAAGCTTCTGCCAGCTCAGCCACCTGCACAGCTTTAGCCCACGGGGACTCTGCCCCAACCTCAGCGAAAACCTGGACATTGCCAAAATGGGAGCCCTTTGACTCCCACCCCTGGTATTTCATTTCACCCTGGCAGCCCCTGAGGATGTGTCTGTGGGTGCGGGTAGGGACATCTGCGGGTAGGGACATCTTCTTCGGCAAGTGCAATCACACTGCACAAGTGTGCTGACCTGCATGGGTGCACGCACACACACACATGCATGCACACACACACACACACACACACACACACACGTACGCACGCACATACATGCACACACAGGCCGCCTGGCTTCTGTGCAACACATTTTCAGGTGAGACCTCACTCAGCTCTTGGTGTGAATTCACCCAGCCTGCAATGCCAGAAGGACCGTGAGGGCTCTCGGTACCCAGGAGACACCTAACGTCCAAGGTGCTGAGACTGCAAAATCCAGCTGAGGGTGAAGAGCTCAGAAAGGGAAGGCTCCGGCCTGGAAAGATGGGTGAACAGTCAAAGGCAGACAGAATGGCTCACCTGAGGGAAGAAGCCAACAGGCCCCAGAGGAGACAGTGCGGCTGGGTCAGGAACAGGCATGGCCCTTGGTGGCCTGAAGGGGCATCTAAGTCCTGTAGCCACCCACATCAGCATTGCTTGGCACTTGATTGCCGCTTTAAAGGACTTGGCCTTTCCTGTTTCTTAAAAGTCACCCTTGGGCTTGACAAGATGGGAGAAGCAGAAAGGGGAATAAGGGGTTTTTCCCAACTTATTCTGGTACCCAAGCAACAACAGTAAGGACAGCCAGCAGCTGCAAACTAATGTCGGTTTCCCAGCCAACCACATTCCTCACCCCCCATGCATTGGAAAAGAGACCCTTGTGGAAGGCGCCGTGGGCCTGACTCAAGGCACTTTGTCTGCTCTCAGGTGACTCCACTGTCATCCTCTGAAGGAGGCAGCACTGCTTCCACTTTATAACTGATAGCACTGACACCCATTAGGTACACTTGGCGTAGACAAGGCCCTTGTCCACAAGGGACGTGTTGGCCGGTAGTGGTCTTACATTCAGAAGCCAAGTCTGACTTGCTGAGAAGTCCAGAGCCTGGTACAACTGCCGTGTCTCTCTTGTGCCACTTCCTTATTAAAGTGAAGCTGGAGCTGGCTTCAGGCAATGCACTTGGGTCTTGGATTGTTCCTTGAGCTCTCACCATGAACAGTGACACAACTCCTCTACCTGACCTGGCATAAAACAAAAATCCTGCAGATATAATATATTATGCGTAGGGAAACTACATTTTGCAGACAGGGAGCTCGTATTATTGGGGCAGTGTGGAGTCTCCCCTACCACTGGGGCTTGGCCAGGATTTGCTCACTGATAAGGTCAGTTAAATACCCTCAGGGTTTTTCCTGAAATCCTGTGCCACAGTTTATAGATCCTTTGTCAGTGTCAGCCATGTGGATGAGTCATGGCCATTCCTCGGCCAATGTGCTCTCTGTGAAAGCCTGAGAGAATGTTTTCTCTCCATGTGACTCTCCTCAGGCACACTCTACATCATCGATCACTTTCCTCTTTGGCCCCATAATCTCCTTGATCAGAAAATTTGGGACACTACCGAGTTACATGGAATTAGAGTACAGGTTCTCCTATGTCCTGAGTCTTCACTGATCTTGAAAGGCTGGGGCCAAAATGCTGGCTGTCCTTGCAGCCCTTCTTTTTGCTCTAACTTTTGGTCTGCTCTTTGCAGACTTTTATGGTATGGCCTGCATCTCCTGAACCCATATGTCTAGACCTCATCCTGTGGGTACTTTCACAGTGATTTCCTTCAGTGTGTCTTCAATATTTACACAGCAGTTTTGGACATCTTGAGCATTATGGGATGTAGAAGCCTGGCCTTTTTAACCCTTCTTTTTCTCAGTAAAAAGTCCTCTTGCTTCCAAACTCCAAAATCTCTGCCTCTTCACCTACCCAATCACTATATTAAAAACAAATTTCACATGAAAATACAATTCTCAATGTCTCCTCCATTGCAACTACAGCAGCAAAGAGGGGTTGCTGTTACCACTTCTATTTCTCAGGTGGGAAACTGAAGTCCAAAGCCTCCCCAAGTTCCCCTCTCGTGAGAGGTATTGTAGAAGCACAAAGCAGATGCCTGCATTACAGGGGTACTGCCCCGTCATCCCATCAGCTGTCACCTGAAAAAGACCATAGACAAGTAAGGCATACTGTCCCCCTGAGAAGACCTCATTGTAGCCATGTATGGATTTGTCAAACCAAATTCCCAAAACACGTCCCATGTGTTCACACCCCTGTGTGTAGAAGGGCCTGTTTCTCTACACGCTCAGGAGAATTGAAAGGAAAGAGCTTTGATCACCAGTTTCAGCCACTCTGAAAACCAAAGGATGGTATCTGCTCTCCCTTAGCCCAAGTTCCTGGGCTCCAGGTCTTCTCTTCATTATGGAAGAAGATAAGGGAAGATGAGCGAGGCCAGAGCTTGTTGGTACACTCTTCCACAGCCACAGGGCTCCTCTGGCTGAAGGCTCAGCTTCTCTTGTCCCCTTTCTTCTCACTTTATCAAAATCCAAAGATTTCTTCTCTACTTACTGCAGAGGCTCTGCCTTTTGCAAACTTCCACGGACAGAACATACTTTTTCCTTTCTCAACAGTTTAAAGATTTTCTATCCGGTCCATCACAGCAGTTGTGGTTAAACTTGCACCCTGAGCATCTCTGACCAGCTTGCCCTGCCTCCCCGCCAGCCCCTGCTCCCTCCTCACCTGAGGCACTTCTCTTGATTTCCTGCACTCCCTGCAGCCTCATCCTGATTCTTGGCACTGAGCTTCCGGAACTTGTCAAGTTTTTATTGTTTTGTTGTAGTTGTTGTTGTTGTTGTAGTTAGTACAGGATCTACAAGGTCTCACTCACTATGCAGGTCGGGCTCATAGTGATCGTCCTGTTTTCAGCCTTCCAAATGCTGGGATTACAGGTGCTTGAGGCCACCACCCTCAGTCTCAATCATCATCTCAGGGTACGCCAGAGGCGGGACCAGCATGGCATGCTGGAGATCAAACCCCAGTCCCTGCATCTGCCTAAGTAGATGCTTTCATCTGCTGAGTTATCTGGCCAGCCCGGAACTTGTCAGTTTTAAACACTCTGAAATTAATGCCTTCCTTTTTGTTAAGGACAGACATTCTTCCTAGAAGAGAAGTCCATAGCTGGAACATCCTCATCTTTTAAGACATGACTTTCACAGGTGCTTGTACTAATCAGCTTAGGCATTTCCACAATCCTTAGCCTACAGCCACCAGCAATAGCCAAGCTCCTGGGCCATCTTCCAAGGTGAGGCCCATGAACCTGAGAAAGCCCCGGTCACACTGTGGTCAACCGTTGGTCTGAGGCTCTTGCTGGATACCTGCCCTCATGTCTGGATCTTGCAAAAAAAAAAGGTGGGACACCGCATGCATTGGAAGGAAGGCAGTGGTGGAAGAGCTGCCTAGGATGTAATATGCAGGGCAGCCTCTGGTGGTCTCAAGCCCTGCCAGGATGGAGCCTTGCACTGTGAGTGTGAGAGATAGGACAGCAGCCCCTGACAAGGGCCATGATGACAGGGCAGCAGGAAGAGGCTCCAGAGCCAGCAGCAAAGAAGGAAATGAAATACTTTGCCAATAACAGCCTCTTTTCAACCATTCTCACCCCACCCTCTTTTTTACTTTTATGACCTAGTTTCTCTTAATCTTAAAGTAATTAAAAGTTGATGGGAAGTTGCAGAGATAAGACAAAGCTATCCCCATACACCTCACTCAAGGGTTGTCAATACAACTATAGTACCAAATCAGAACGAGGATATTGGCACTGGGTCAGCACGTGTGGTGTATAATCGAATGCCGTTTCCTCACATGTAGATCCCTGTAACCACCACAGCAAATGAGATGCAGAACTACCCCACTGCTACAAAGAACATAACTGCTCTTTTTACCGGGTTCTAACAGTGTTCTGGGTACATGTTAAGCATATCTTGTTTTCTTCCTGTATCACTGGTGACTGTAAATTATGATATGTGAACTTGAGTGGACTAAGAAAAGCCTAGTAAAGCATGCTCCTGAGTGTATCTGTGTTGTATTTCTAGAGATGATTGGCCTGAGAAGGAAGAACTCCATGATTGTGGGTAGCACTCAGCAATAGGGTTGTAGCCTGGTGGAATGAGCGTGAAAGCCAGCTTGCACTGGAAAAGCTCCTTTGCTTGGGTGGGTATGTCATCAGCCCTGGATATCGCACTCTGCTTGCTCAGACTTTCAATGCAGACTAAGGCCAGGAACTCTGAAGAAAGCTTCCCAGCCTTCAGGTTCAGACCAGTGCTATGTTCTTGATCTGTCTTGTCCTATGACTTTCAGCTCCTTAGATTGAAAAGCTACTAGATTTTTTTCTATTACTTCTGCTCCTTTAGAGGTCCTTAACCAATAAAATACCCTACCAATACAATATCCTACCAATAAAATACCCTACCAAATGAAATACCTGCATTTCACACCTCAGAAGAAGCTCAAGACGGTCACCTTTCTTACCCAGGTCTCACTGTTAGTAAATCACAGAGAACTCAAGCTGGAGTCTTGGTGTCCCCAGCACATAGTCAGGGACACTGCACTGCTCCAGGGTGCGGGTCAGGAGGCTCCTTTATCTAGACCTGTTGGCATTGAGCTGAGCTGAACACATTCAAGAGAACATCATTCTTGCATCTGTCTTATCTAACTTCATCAATGAAGCTGGAGGCTCTTTTGGTTCCTGTTGACAAACTTTCAGTGTAGACAGTGGTTTGTGGTGGATAACAGGACAATGTAATGTAAGGAGAAGACAGAAGTATCAACCTGAACCACGAGAATGAATGTGATAAAAACCAGATCAAGCAAGGCCAATCCAGGATAGCAAAGAAGGGATCCAGAGAGATGAGAGAGAAAGAGACCTAGGCAGGAGGAGGAGCCAAGAGCCGCGTGGCAGTAGTTGTGGAATGGCGCTGTCACAAAGCCCTGAGGAGGGCACAGAAGCATGCGGAAAGCGCTGCGGGAGGGCGCTGAGGCTCTGCATCACTCCTGTGAGTTCCCCACACTTCAGCAGTGACAGCGTCAGAACAGCTGCTTTAGAGTCTGTCTCAATTCCTGCCTCAACTGCCCCATTCTGCAGAACTTTCTAGTCAGCCCAGCCTGAAAAAGAGCCATGAACTGCAAGCAATTCATTCAGCACGCTGGAGCCAAAGAACGATTCTCCCAAACAGTGAAAAATGGAACTTGTTTTAACTCATCATTGACAGGTTTATGGATTTACAGGATAGATTTAAGGAGTTTCATTCCACCACTCCTGGGCTGTAATTGTCTATCCTCAGTAAGAATAATCACAAGGGAACTCTGCTTTCTAGAACTCAAAATCCTCAGCGAGTTGCCACTTAGTGAGTCTCTTTTCTGGTGAGTTCCCTGCAGGGCAGGCAGGGGATCTCAGCTCTCCGGGTGGTTGCATTCTTTGTTCTTTGACAATTTCTTTCAATCACAAAATCAGTTCAGAATATAGGTGAGATGATTGTGTGTATTTTAGGAATCATCTCCAACATGGTTTCTTTTTCTGTCTTTCCTTCACAGCATGATTCGTTTACCTTGGATATAAATTAATTGTAACACCTGATCAAATCCCTACTGTTGAGGGATTCAGCAAACCCCATCCTTCTCCCTGCAGGACTTCCCGTGTTTTGAAAGTCAACTGCATAACGTTTGAGACTCTGGCAAGTTGACTGTGGTCAGGATCTTCAAGGAAATCCATCTGCCTGCTAGCAGCACGTCACTCATTGTGAAAGGTTTTAAGGTGGTGGAGCCAGACAACTGCTGTTCAGTGCGACGGGGCCCATGGAAGAGGCTTGATGGGGCCGTTAGTGCCGCCATTACTTACTCATAACTTTCCTACTTTCGTTTTATGGCTGCAACATTTTACAGTTACGTGTTAATCACATTTCCTGCTTCCCTCTCCACTAAGCTCAGCCCAGCTTATGAGTTTAAGCACCTCCTCTCAGCATGAAGCAAGGATGCCTGAATTCCTAGCTGACGGCAGCTTGCAGACTTGGAAGCTTTCCTTCTGTTATCCTGGAGAACGAGGGCTTGTTTGAGGTCAGCGTCAGGAAGTATTTGTGTTGGTCCAACCCGCGGGGTCCTGAGGGAGCTATATTTCAACAGTGAGACAAATGTAGAGTTCCTGCTCCTCCTTGCAAGTCCAGCTGTGTACATGCTGAAAAGGCAGCATGCTGAGAAGGGGTCGAGGCGAGCACCGGGGGCAGCTGCTTTTCAGAAGCTGGGCCTGTAATTTGGCTCCGAGGACCCTCTCCTGCTGTTTGTCTGGAACTGACATTGCCATTTGGGATGTTTTTAGATCAGCGGTAAATCTCTCCTGCCTCTGATTTGATCCAACAAGCTGGCAACGCGCAGTGGGCTGCCAGTAGGTTGGCTCCTCCACAGGTACCTCCAGCCGCCCTTCTGAGAGTATGAATTATGGCCCCAGGGCACCTGACATTGCTTGCGATTTTGCATCTGGAATTGTCACCTAAGTCTGAAAGGCAAGAGGACTTAACTACACAGCAGACTTATTAGTTCACCCAGCTATGATCCCAAAATTCCGCAGCAAAGAATGCAGAAAGAGCTCTCAGATGTGAACTCCAGACACCCACTGTGAGAGGCTGGCGTTGCTAGGAAATGAGCCCTTTGCTCCCACCTCAAAAAGCAGTTGATAAAAAGTGAGAGCTTCAGATTCCACATCCAGAGGAGACGGCCCTGATGGAGCAGGCAATTTAAGTCAGGCCTGTTCCTCTTTTGTCAAGGAATGACACCAACGTTCCTGTCTCAAGACCAGGGCGTCTCCCTATAATCTAACATTTCTGATGAGCTCACTGTGCCCCAGTCACCCTAAACATCTCTCTCAATTCTCACACTGGCCTAAGCAATGAGTGTTGGGATCCACATCTTACCGAACATGATGCGGAGGCTCCAAGGGGAAGAAAATAATGTGTCCAAAACTCTTTAGTAACAGAATGGATGCTCTAATCATGCCTCCCCAGTGACTTAGTCAACAGACATTCGCTTCTCACAGCTCCGAGGTTGGAGGGCCAAGACCAAGGTGTTGCTCGATTCGCCCCCGTAAGTACTCTGTCCCACTTGCACATGGCTCCCTTCACATGTGTCCTCTCATGGCCTCTCCTGAGTGCACCAGGGGGCAGGGAGAGACACATCTGTTTCTCTTCTCAAGGGCACTAATGGCATCAGTCAGAGCCCAAACTCATGACCTCCTTTAACCTTAATTACTTCCTCGGAGGCCTCCTCCCCAAGCGCAGTCACACCGTGGGAGGGTTTCAACAAATGCAGGGGGGACAAACAGCCAGTGCCTAACAGCGGGCTACCAATTCCTAGTCCATGAGGGTGTGCAGAGGTCCTGTATGAAAATCCCCTAATAACCAGCTCAGCATGAAGTAGACAGCTGTCTTCCTTACACTGAGGGGAAACACCTGGCAGAAGACTGGGGTCATGAGCAGAGGGCTGGACTCAGGCCATGCAGGGTAGCGGTCTGGCTGGAGAGGGGCACATGGGCCACAAACCATCCTGAGCTGTGTGTGGGCTGTGTCTGAGGTTCCCTGAGGGCAGACATGGCCTGAGGGTGGCAAGGAATTTCAAGGAAGAAGAAATAGCCCCAAGTCTCCTGTCTCCTTTCCCTTTCTTGTTTGTTTGTTTCTTATGACTTTGCTCTTCAGCTATAGAAATTAGGATTACATACAATTATAGTGGCCACATTGTATCTTGTCTAATGTTCCAGTATCTCAATCTATCCACCTCAAATTCATCCACCTCTTCCCGAATAGTACCCATATCAAAGAACTCACCATTTCCTGAGCATGTCCATTCCATTTTGGAAAATCTTGGGTTGACACAAACCATGCCCCTCTGTAGATGACATCAGCCCTTTAGGAGACCTGGAAAACAAGTTTTTTCCTGCTGAAATTCACAGATTTCAGGGTCAGGGATATATAGCTCAGTGCCATAAACACCTGCCTAGCAAACACAAGGTCCTGAGTTCAATCCCCGGTACCAACAAAAAATAAAAATGAAAAATAAATTTTTAAAAATCACAGATCTTTCTATTCTTCAATCCTCAGGATGATCTGATCATGTTCTGAGGTACATTTCATTTGTACACCAGCAGCTAATTCTAGTTAAATAAGCTTGTATTTACTGAATTGAAGTCCGTATTAACTGCTCCATACATTTCCTTCTGAGTCATCAAGCTGCTATCCCGCCCCTCAGAAATGACTTAGCCGGAATTATCTCTGGGCCAAGACCCCTCAACTCACAAGGGATGCAGTCCTGAGTGACATGGACAGATTCCTGACCACACAGGGTTTGTAGCCCAATAGGAAAGATAAGTAATACACAGACAAACAAATAAGAATGCCAGGTAAGAAATGCCTGGAATAGTAACACCTTTCAGAGTCAAGCTACATCTAAAGTCTACTGAGCACTTACTTCGGCCAAGGCAGTGGCTAATTAGGGAACTCATAATCTGTAGCTTTCAAAAATGGGTTTCATAGGGCTTTTTTTTTCCTCTAAGCCACACAAAAGCCTTATAAAGTAGTAGAGATATTATTTTGATTATGGAGAAAGCAGAGGCATATTTTAGCAACAATACAGCCTTTGCGTGTATGGGGACTTGCACCCCTCTGACGAGAGCGCTCTGGTCACAGGTCTGCACTGTTCAAATGCACAAGATTGCTGATGCCTTTTCCTTGTTTCCCAAGCCTCTCTCAGCCATTAGCAGTGTCACTGGCCGGTTTTTAAACATACGGGCGCACTCAGATATTCATGGGATGTCTTTGTGGCTGGAAGACATACCTTGCATCTTGCTGTCCTCATCAGCCTGGTCAGGAGGACACTGCCTTGCTGTGAGGAGGCAGAAAAAGGTGGGTCAGCATCGAGAGACTCCATCACAGGGCAGGGTCTGGTCTCCACATCGGGATGTGCCAAAGAGACATCTGGGGAAGCCCTAGGCATTCAGTTAATAGCCGGGACTTGGTGGTGGGAGGATGAGGCTGGGTGCAGGCGAGGAGCCCCTTGCAGCAGGGTCAGCAGCGCAGCTGTCGGGGAACAATCCTGCTGGGCTGTGGCAGCCTTGGAGAGCTGCAGAACGAGGTGTCTCCCAGCCCCGGAGGAGGCCAGAGTGCTGGGAAGTCTGCCAAATGAGGTGGCAAAAAATTCTCCTCCATGTCTGAGCATATCCCTGGCCGCCCAGCCCTCGTTAGGACTCTCAGCTCTTCCTTCCTTCTCTGCTCCCTTATGAAAGGACAAACTCCAGAGCAATGGACCCGTCTGTTGTAGGATTTCTTATTACTAGTCTCCTTTGAAACCCCGACACAAGACCTGTTTTATTCATTCTCTAAACTTTTAAAAAATTATTGTGTTGTGTGACTGCTTTATATTATCTATGAGCATGACCATATACCAGTCCCTTGTGTTTATAGGTAATGTCCTGTTACCTAGACTAGGGCCCGGCAGGCAGGCAGCGGGTGGGAGACCCCTGTGGTGGTGCAGGGCTCTGTCACAGACACCACATAAAGCGGAAGAATGGCAGGAAGTGGGCTCTGTGCAAGGAAGCACACAGAATAGGGGGAAACTAGCTTCGAAAGGGAGAGTGGGACAGTGCTGCAGCGTGGGGAAGAGCGGAAGCTTTTCACTTTTCATGCATCTTGGACCCTTAGTGTGTTGCACTTTCCAAAGCAGCCTGGCCACAGTAGCAGAGATTCATGGGTCTGAGCTGTGGTAATTATTGTTATTGTTATTATTATTAGGGACTGGATCCTCTGAGTCAGTGTCTGTCATGTCCTTGGTAGTTATATCACTCGTCCTTAAAACAGTGTAAAATAAGAACCAGGGGAGTAAAAAGCAAAGTATACATGTGAGCCAGGAGGTCCACTTCAAACAGCCTTTGATTGGTTGTATGGCATTTGATTTTTTAACTAGTGATGTGTGACTTCAGCCGTGTGAGGCTGCTTCCTGTCTGTGGCATTGAAAATTCAGTCAGAAATACTGAATTCCTCTGAACGGACGTGCAGGAATGAGAAGGATGATGGACACTTGTTAAGAACTCTTTAAGATACTTCTAAATTTTGCTAATTTGCCTCCTTTCTGTATGACATTTCTCAGCTTCTATTTCCACACGTATGTTGTCCAAGGTGGCACCTCCACTACACTGGGACACAAAGCCTAGGTGGGGACCATCCTGGTCACTCACCAAATTAGACTTGAAGCCATTACATGATGCCATTTGCTCTCTGCTGCTTCATCTCTTCCTCACCTCCTACATTCTCTGCCATTGACCTGGACCCTTATCTCTGGCTCAGTTTGCTGCTGTCTGTTGACAAGGACGTGGATGTGTTCTCCTTTGTTGCCTCTAGGCTCCCTGCCCCACCAAATGTGCTCAGCCTTGGGTTACCATTGTTTCTGTTGAACCAGGTCACACTTAGCTCAGACCCTGAGACTTACCTTGTACTGGCCCATGCAAAAATATCCATGCAGAAGGAATTCAGCGATAGCCACACAAAGGAATCACGCACTTAAGGCAGGAGGGTCTTTCTGCCACATCTTTGAAGAGGAAAATCAATTCAACAAATATTTATTGGCACTTATTCTGTGCAAGGCATAAGTCTGTATATTAAAAAGAGAAATGGTATGGCCTTGAGGTGGTAGAAAAAATAAAAACATGGTTCAGCCAATTTGTAAATGTCTAGGTGAGTACAGGGAACGAGGTAGGCTCCATAAAGCACTTGTCCAAACCAACCAACACCTCTATTTATTCCACAGTAAGAATAA
Source organism: Octodon degus (assembly GCF_000260255.1). Lineage (NCBI taxonomy): Eukaryota > Metazoa > Chordata > Mammalia > Rodentia > Octodontidae > Octodon > Octodon degus. Next base: position 5,890,637 of record NW_004524586.1, on the reverse strand, counting down.
TGACAGTGTAAAGGACATGTCGTCTCTCTGGACAGCAGTATGACTTCTCTTCCAAAGTCCAAACAATGAGCCAACTCAAGAAGTAGCTCTGTGTCTAAGGGGGTGAGCTGGATGTGGAGAAGGCAAGCAGGAAGGCAGGCAGGCAGGCAAGGTCCCCTGGAGTTGAGTCCCAAGAGAAGTGACTTCTGAGGTTGAAGCCCCAAGGTCAAGTTAGCTGGGAAGGCCTGTGCTGGTTATTTCTCCTTGACCACCTGCCCTGAAGGCCCTCTGTCATTCCACTTTTGCCCCCAAATTTGACCTCATGTGGATCCTGTGTGTTCTTTTTCCCCTCACAGAAAAGCCTGCTAGCCATACTTTCTGGGCACATAAAATCAAGAGATCATTCCAAGCTTCTAGGACTATGTTTATCTGCTGGAAATTAGCAATAGAAATGAAAATGAATAGATAGTGTGTAGCTCCTTGGAGACTAAGCAGTTGAGCTAAGAACAGGTTCCTGCTGGGACACCACACAGGGTCACAGAACTGCATCAGGGCCTTACATCCCTGATGCCATCATAGCAAATGACACCCTGCCCAACCTCTGGCCACTGGTCACTACCAGTGCTGGCTTCCCAAGCAATCCTCAGGCAGCAGTGCTTACCTGCACCTTCTTCCTAAAGGTTCCTTTCTCTAATAACTTCCATTAGATGACCATGGCTTCTGCTCCTCAAAGCCATAATAAACAAGAGAGGTACTAGAATTTTTACTGCTGAAGATTAAGAGCTCCTAAAGTGCAGGAGCCAAATTGAACAGCTGAAATGCTCTTTAAATTATGAAAGAAATATAAGCTCCCTGCACAAAACTCAAAACCACAAGGAATCAGGCACCATCTTCCTTCACCCCTTCCCCAGAGGTGCTCACTATTAACGTTTAGACGTTTTATTATATTTTAATATTAATCAAGCTGTGGTTCAGTCCAATCTCCACTTTTAAAAGGCTCTAACTGAAGGTTAGAGGATGCACTGGATGAACCAAGGATGAAAACAGGAAGTCCTCCAGCCAAGAAGAAAAAATAAATGCAGCAGAGACAAGGTGGCAGCAAAAGGGAGGGAGCCAAGGGGTCACATTTAGTATATTTGGGACAGTAGAACCAGCAAATAATTGCTGAGTGACTCACTGGACCAACGTGTGAGGCGACTTGTCCACATTCTCCCTGGTAAAGATCCGAAAACCAAAACCTTAAAAATAGACTGAGCTTCCCTTCACCTGCTGTCTAAACAGGGTCCCTGGAGAGCAGAACATGACAGGCCAAGGAGTGGTCTTCATGAGACCCAGGAGAGACACTGCCTCTTAAGTCCCTATTTTTAAACCCTGAGCACTTGCTAGAAAGTTACACCCTCACCCGCACGTATGGATGTTTATTTCTTCCTGGTTTCCAACCCATGGGTGAAATTTGAAGATACTATAGATTGAGGCAAAGAACTCGCTCCCATTACCTTTGCAATTGTCCCAGATTTACCCCTGGGATGCAAGCCTATTTTCAGATTTCTTTTCTTTCCCACTTGCATTTAAATTGCAGCGCCATCCCTATACATAGCCAGGGAAGAGGCTGACTGAAATAGCTACTTAGAAAAACAGAGCAATTTGGAATAAGCAAAAATAGCCCTTTGTGGTAACTTGATGTCTCATTTTCGATATTGATTTCTGCGCCCTCTTGAGTGTGGTTTTCTGAAACTGTGTGCAGGAAGGTGACGGCACCACCCTTGTGTACTTCCTGATGCACAGCAGTAGTGGTTCTCCGGCCGTGTGTTTTCAGAAGACTGAAATAAGCTGAGGGAGCAGGCTTATTTTCAAATGTGGTCACTCAACTTCTAGGTACAGCTTGAGTATCTCTAATATAAAATGCTTGAGACCAGAGTGTCTCCGATTTTTTTCAGATTTTGTAATCTTGGCATATCATAACGGGATATCTTGAGGATGGCTTCAACTCTAAACATGAAATCTATTTAGCTTCCATACCCGTATCGACAGCCTTTCAGTGCACCCACATTTTGACTGCAGACAGTCCTTATAAGTCAGGTGCAGAATTTTCCATTTGTGCCAGAAGTGCTCAGTTTCATATGTGGGGAAAGTGTGTTTTGGGGCTTGGGGATTAGGGATGCTGAACCTGCACCATATTCACATGAGGGCCGGAAGATGTTCTACCAAGCATTCTGGGTCCAACTGAGCAGCCCCCTTCCCTATGGAAAGTGACTCTTTCTTTCTTTCTTTCTTTCTTTCTTTCTTTCTTTCTTTCTTTCTTTCTTTCTTTCTTCTTTCTTTCTTTCTTTCTTTCTTATTGTATTTTAGGGAAGGGTCTACAGGGTGTTCAGGGTCTCACTACTAGACTGGACTCATACTGATCTGCCTGTTTACAGCCTCCCAAGACCTGGGATTACAGGCACACACACCACGCCCAGTCTCAATCACCACCTCAGCACACTCCAGGGGCAGAGCTGACATGGGCCAGGGATTGAACCCCCGGCCTGCGCCTGCTTGCAGGTGCTTTAATCCGCTGAGCTATTTGGCCAGCCCCTCTGAGAAGGATTTTTTTTTTTTTTTTTTTTTTTTTTTGGCTGGTTCAGGCTGCCTTAAGGGCCGGTCTGGTAAGCCATGTGGAACTGGGATTCGAACTGCAGTATCCTGCGCCTGGCTGTATTTGCATGAGCAGGCACTTAAACAACTGAGCTATCCAGCAGGCCCCCAGCAAGGTTATATTTTTAAAAAGCAAAATCAATAATCAATGTGATTGCTGAATCTCAAAATAATTATTCTGAGTCAAAGAAACCAGATGAAAGCCCAAAGCCTATGTTATGACCCTATTTATAAAACTTCTAACTGATCAGTGTTTTCTGGGGACAAAAAGAGGGCAGGAGGGATAGAAGATAAGAGGGCAGGGAATTGTGGAGGGTGATGGAGCTAGCTGCTCACTGTCCTGATTGTGATGACGCTGTCACAGGTGTGTACATGTCAGCACTTACCACATTGTGCACTTTGGCATGTGCAATGCAATGCACTGTGTGCCGGGGGGGTCTCGGCGAGGCAAGGACGTGTGGGCAAGATGCTGTGAAAGGACCCGATGAGAGGGATGAGTACTGAACTGCAGCCGAAATGTGCAGGAAGCACAGCTGGGCTGCAGCGTTGCACCAGCCGCCCTCAGCCGGCACTCGCATTGCCCATTTAATCTTCAGGAGAACTAAAAAGCCCCAGGAGGAAAGGAGGGGTCAGGCCATAAGCAGGCTCCTCGTGCTCCCTCGGTGAGTAAGTGGTGGAGCTGGGGTGGGACAAGCTGCAAAATGACCTCGCAGCCCGAGCTCAGAAACCCAAAGCGGCACGTATGTGCTTCTGGCCCTGCTACCTGGCCAAGTGACTGAGTTGGGAGGACCTCTAGGCAAATATCATTCTGGGAGCCTGGACTCCCCCTAACCAATACATTTTTGTAAGATTTTCCTGTTAGGAGATTGCCAGATTGTTCCAAAAATTAGTCAAAGCCTACAAGTCTTAAATTATAAGCTAGATAATGCCATTTAATTATAATGTAACGATTTCCACATAGGAGTCAGGGCTGTGCTTGAAAATAAAGTGCATTCAACCATCAGCTACACATTCTTTTTTAAGAAAGAAAAAAACAATAAAAATAATACAGATTTCAAAACAAGATAATAAGAAATTAACAAAGGTTATTATATGCATATTCTTATCTTCAAAGTACTTGCTCAGATTTTAAGACATAGCTATACAAAAATTGATCAGACAATATAAGTACAAGCCATTCCTTTCAATGAACTAACAGAAATTAGTAGTATAAGGGCCAGCAAGATAGCTCAGCAGACTAAGTGCCTGCTTAGGCAAGTGCAGCGACTGGGTTCAATCCCCGGCCCCACCCGCCGCCCCGGCCCCACCCCCTCAGGCATACTGTAATCCCAGCTCTGGGGAGTCTGAAAACAGGAGGATCACTATGAGTCCTAGCCATGTAGTGAGACCCTGTACCAAATACGTTAAAGACTAATAATAAAAAAAGAAATTAGTAATATATATTTCTTTTCCCTTCCTTTTTTTCTTCTTTGCCCTTCTGGTTGTTCTTTCCTATGAAGCGGTTTCTTTCCCTTTCCCCTACAATCTCTATTGTGCATTTTGCTTATTATTTGTTCTTTCAATTTCTTACACTAGGGAGACAATATGATGTTTATACATGTGAGTCTGATTTATTTTGCTTATTAGTATGATCTCTAGTTGCACCTATTTATATATAAAATCCTTGAGTTTATCCTTCTTTATAGCAAAGTAGCACTTCTCTGTATAAAAATACAACATCCTGTAATCCCAGCACTGGGGAGGCTGAGACAGGTGGATCACTATGGATCCAGATGCATAGTAAAACCCTGTACCAAATAAATAAATAAATAAATAAATAAATAAATAAATAATTTTAAAAACCCTTTAAAATATCACATCATTTTTTACTCATTCCTTGGTTCATAGGCATTTGGGTTCTTTCCAAGATTTAACTATTACAAATTGTGCTGCTGTACACATGGATATTGAGGGCCAGTGAGATAACTCAGTGGACTAAGTGCCTGCTTAGGCAAGTGCATGGGCCGGGGTTTGATCCCCGGAACCCATGCTGTTCCAGCCCTGCCCCTGGGCACGTTAAGCCAGCCACCAAGACCCAGTGTGGTGTCACATGCCTGTAATTCCAGCCCTGGCAAGACTGAAGTCAGGAGGATCACTATGAGTCTGAGCTGTGTAGTAAGGCCTTCTACAAAATACATAAGTTAGAAAAAAGAAAAGAAAATTTGAAAAAAAAAATAGATGCACATATACTTATGGAACAATGTTTTTAATTCTTTTGGAAAATATCAAGAAGGGAAATAGCCGGGTCAAATGGGACCTCCAGTCTTAGGTTTTTTGGGAACCTCCACACTGATTTCCCTGGTGGTTGTACCAGTCTACACTCCCACCAACAGTGGAGAAAGGTTCCTTTTACCCAACACCACCACCAACTTTTGCTGTTGATTGACTCCTTAATGACAGCCTTTCTTTCTGGGATGAGATGGAATCTCAGTGCTGTTTTAATTTGCATTTCTCAAATGATCAATGATACCTAACATTTTTTATATATTTACTTGCCATTTTTATTTTTTCATCTGAGAAGTGCATATTCATTTCAGATGACCATTTTTGAATTGAATCTTTGAATTTCTGGGGGGGGGCTGATTTTTTTTTCAGTTCTTTATATGTTTTAGATAGAAGTCCTCTGTCTGAGGGGAAATTGACTGTAATTTCTCCCAATCTATGGGCTTTCATTTTACTCTGTTGATGATTTCCTTTGAAATGCAAAAACTTTTTAATAAGATGAGATCTCAGTTGCTGACGTACTTTCCATGCAGCTGGGTTTTTATTCATGAACTCTACCTACCTCTATGTCTTTAAGATTGCTACCTACTTTCTCTTCCAGTAAATTTAGTGTTTCCGTTTTAATATTTAGATATTTGATCCATTTTGACTTCAATTTAGTGCATGGTGATTGGCATGGATCTAGTTTTAGTCTTGCACATGCAGAGAGCCAGTTTTGCCTGCACCATTTATTAAAGAGCCTATGCTTCTCCCAGTGAACATGTTTGGTCCCTTTGTCAAACATAAGGTGTCTGAGTCTGTTTGTCATTGTGTCTGCATCTTTTATTCTGTTGTACTAGTTTTCAGGTCTGTGTTTTTGACAGTACAGTGCTGATATATTTTTTTTTATCATGGTAGCTTTGTAGTGTAATTTCAAGTCAGGGATTGTGATGCCTCCTGCTTTGTCTTTGTTGCCCAGGATTTCCATGGCTATTCTGGGTCTCTTCTGTTTCCTGATAAATTTTAGGAATGTTTTCTCTAGATCTATGAAGTATGCTATTGGTATTTTGATTGAGATTGCATTAAATATGTATAATGGTTTTGGGAGTGTGGTCATTTTCACAATGTTTCTTCTTCCTATCCGTAAGCAAGGATATCTTTCCATTTTTGATATCCTCTTCAATTTTGTTTTTCAGAGTACTGTTATGTTCAGTTTTGAGGTCTTTTCCTTTCTTCGTTAGATTTATTATTACATATTTCATTTTTGTAGATGTTATGGTGAAAGGTGCTGTTTCCTAATTGTTCTCTCAGTGAGTTTGTTGTTTGTGTACAGAATGCTATTGATTTTGGAGTGTTGACTTTGTACCTAGCTATGCTGCTGATTTTTCTTATTAATCCTAGGAGTCTTTTGGTGGAGTTTTTAGGTTATTCTATATAGAATATCATGTCATCTGTAACTAATGGTAATTTAGCTTCTCCCTTTCTTATCCTTATCCTATTTCTTTTTCTTGTATAAATGCTCTGGCCAATGTTTCCAAAAGTACATTGAATAGAAGTGGTGGTAGTGTACACTCTTGTCTTGTTCCTGAGTTTAGAGTGAAAGCTTTAATTTTGTCATTTAGTGTGATGTTGCTACTGGTTTGTCATAGATGGTTTTGATCAGATTGCAGTAAAGACCATCTATTTCAATTTTCTGCAGGGTTTTTGTCATGAATGAGTGTTGGACTTTGTCAAAAGCTTTTTCTGCATCTATTGAGATGTTCATGTGATTTCTGTCTTTGGCTCTGTTGATGTGCTGTATTACATTGATTGATTTGTATATATTGAAACATTCCCACATCCCTGGAATGAATCCCACTTGGTTGTGGTATATAATCTTCTTGATAATTTGCTTCATTCTGTTTGCTAGTATTTTATTGAGTATTTTTGTATCTATGTTTATTAAGGAGAATGGCCTGTAGTTCTCTTTTCTGATTGGATCTTTCTCTGGTTTGGGTACCAAAGTAATATTTGCCTCCAGGAATGAGTTAGGGAAAATTGCTTCTCTTTCAATTTCATTAAAGATTTTGAGGAATACTGGTGTTAAATCATCTCTAAATTTCTTGTGGAATTCAGCTGTGAATCCATCAGGACCTGGGCTTTTCTTTGTTGGCAAGTTTTTAATTGCATTTTCAATTTCATTCTCTGATATTGGGTTATTCAGAATTTTTATATCTTCTTCATTCAGCTTTGGTAGTTTGTATATATTTTGGAATCTGTTCATTTCTTCTGTGTTTTCCATTCTGTGTGAGTAAAGATTTTGGAAATAGGTATTGATCTTCTGAATTTCTATTGAGTCTATAGTGATTTCATCATTTTCATTCATTATTGCATGAATTTGAGAGTTTTTCCCCCCTTTTTTAGATAAGATTGGCTAGGGGCTTATCAATTTTATTTATTTTTCAAAGAACCAACTTTTCAATTCATGAATTATTTGTATTGTTTCCTTAGCCTTGATTATGTTAATTTCTGCTGTGATCTTTATAATGGCCTCCCTTGTCTGGGCTTTGGGTTTGACTTGCTCTTCTTTTTCTAGGATCTTGAGGTGCAGCATTTGGTTGTTTATTCATGTTAATCCTGTTTTCTGATGTGAGATTTTACTGCTTTAAAATGTCCCTCTTTGCATTGCTTTCATTGTATCCCACAGGTTCCAATAAGTTGTATCTGCATTTTTGTTTGATTGCAAATATTTTTAGATTTCTTCTTTAATTTTATCTGTGACCCATTGGTTGTTCAGGAGG
>NW_004524586.1:5881640-5882574 GCF_000260255.1 Octodon degus | reverse complement strand
CACTGTACAATTGTACAAACCATCCTGCTTACATACATAGATAGATCTCTTCTCCTGACTCCCTCTCCTGTCCTCCTCAGTTCAGTAATACTTTCCTTTTGAATAGGTTCATTCCTTTTTCCCAGTATCTATTGTACCCTTCAAATTTTAATTTCCCTTTCAAGTCTTCACACTAAGGAGACAATAAGAGGTTTGCACAGGCAGGTCTGATTTATTTCACTTAAGAGTATGGTCTCTAGTTGCATCCATTTACTGATAAAAGCCTCAATTTTGTCCTTTTAATAGCTGAATAATACTCCATTGTGTGAAAATACCACATCTTCTTTATCCCTTCCTCATTTGATGGGTATTTGGATTGCTTCCAAAATTTGGTTATGACAAACTGAGCTGCTATAAGTGTGGGTGCACATATATCACTGTGGTATGATGTTTTCAGTTCTTCTGGAAAAAATACCCAGAAGGGGAATAGCTGGCTTGAATGGGACCTCCAATCTTAGAGTTTTGAAGAATCTCCACCCTTATCTCCACAGGGGTTGTACCAGTCTACAAGCCTGCCAACAGTGGAGAAGTGTTCCTTTCTCCCCACACCCTCTCCAGCATTTGTTATTAGCTGACTTCTTGATGTTAGCCACTCTGTCTGGAGTAAGATGGAATCTCAGTGTTGTTTTAATGAGCATCTCTCAAATGACTAATGATGTTGAATATTGTTTTCATATATTTACGTGCCATTTGTATTTCATCATCTGAGAAGTGTATATTCATCTCAGATTCCAGTTTTTGGATCAGGTCTTTGAATTTAGGATAGCGTGATTTTTCTAATTCTTCATATGTTCTAGATAGAAAGCCTTTGTCAGAGGGACAGATGGCTAAATTTTTTTCCAGTTCATGGATTTTCTCTTTACTCTGTTGGGAATTTCTTTTGAAGTGAAGAAAC
>NW_004524586.1:5869872-5871212 GCF_000260255.1 Octodon degus | reverse complement strand
GATGCCTGTGTTGATTTCCTGTGGAGGATAAAACCTGTTTCAAAGCCAGACCTAGGTCTTACAGCTTTCCTTTTTTCTTAAGACTTTGGCCTTATGGAAACTTTTCTCAGAGAATGAGGATGATTTTCCTCGTTCACTGTGCCCATTAAGTCCTGAAGTGCAGCCTGAACTGCACACCCCACTGGGACGTGCTTCACTGGTCACTAGTCTTTTGTAATGTCGTCGCACAGATGATTGGCATGGGCAAACTTTGAGACAGTTTTCTGGCATGAGCAATCCAGAACAACAAAGCGAAGCATAGGCAATTGGAGAGATCTACATTGCAAGGGGACTTAAGTACAAATAAAGTAACCAGGCTGTGCCCATTGTTTAGCCTTAAGCAATGGATGGGTCCTTGGGTTGGGCTTGTGGGTTACATAATCACAGGGTCTAGAGCTGTTTTTCTTGTGTTTCATATATATCTTTCTACAAGGAGTGTCATGTTGATAGGTAGGAAATGTGACAATAAAAGCCTGCACCATCTCTTAAAAAAGTTTTTCTCATAGTAAAAAGAAAAAAAAATTTATAAGAGGCAAAGAAAATTAGGCACAGACACACACAGTCACAAGACCATTGTGAAGCGTAAGCCTTTTTTCTTGGATTTTCCTATGGTATCTGATATATGATACCTGGGAATTCTATTTCCAAGGAGCAAGAACATATATCTTCATATAAAGTCAATAGTAATAAATTAGTGGAAGTTTGAGCAAGAAACTCAACAATAGTTCGACATTTCCTGCTTCAATGTGAACACACACATACAACATGAAGAGGGACACTGTTTTTCTTTATGGTCTGTGTTGTGGGAAGCTGGCACAGTGCCTTACAAATACACTCATCTTTTAAGAAACAAACTATGGGATGCTCAGTAAAACTTTGAAATAATAAAATCATGATTTATAGGATGTACTACTAGAGATATTCTGAACAAAAATTACTCATGCAGTAATAAAATTATTTAATCAAAAAAAAAAGATAATGTGGCTGAATGTGTTTGCAGTTGTGTCTGCACCTTCACATTTGTTCCATTCGTCCTCTGGTCTGTTTTTATGCCAGTACAATGCTGATTTTTATCACATTAGCTTTATAGTACAATTTCAGTTCCGGGGTTGTGATGTCTCCTGCCTTGCCTTTGTTTCCTAAAATTGATTTTGATATTCTGAGTCTCTTCTTGTTCCAAATGAATTTTGTGAATGTTTTCTCTACCTTTGTAAGGTATCCTAATGGTATTTTAATTGGGATTGGATTGAATCTGTATAACAATTTTGGGAGTATGGTCATTTTCACAATGTTGGTTCTTC
>NW_004524586.1:5864814-5869337 GCF_000260255.1 Octodon degus | reverse complement strand
TTTCTCTAGCTTTGTAAGGTATCCTAATGGTATTTTAATTGGGATTTGATTGAATCTGTATAATAATTTTGGGAGTATGGTCATTTTCACAACGATTGTTCTTCCCAATCTGTTGGTTTCTAATAGATGGCTTTTATTGAGTTGAAATATAGGCCATCTACTCTGATTTTTTGTAGGGTTTTTATCTTGAATGAGTGTTGGATTTTGCCAAAAGCTTTTTCTGCACCTATGGAGATGTTCATTTGGTTTTTGTTCTTGGCTGTATTGATGTGGTGTATTGCACTTATGAACTTGCATATGTTGAACCATCCCTGCATTCCTGGGATGAATTATATTTAGTTGTGATGTATAATCTTCTTGATGATTTGCTGTATTCTGTTTGCTGGTATTTTATTGAGAATTTTTCCATCTATGTTCATTATAAAGCTTGACCCATAGTTCTCTTATTTAGTTGAATCTTTCTCTGGTTTTGGTATCAGAGTAATACTTGCCTCCAGGAATGAGTTTGAGAGAATTGATTTCCTTTCAATTTCATTGAAGAGTTTGAGAAAAGTTGGCATTGAATCTTCTCTAAATTTCTTGTGGAATTCAGCTATGAATCTATCAGGACCTGGGCTTTTTCTTTGTTGATAGAGTTTTGTTACATTTTCAATGTTGTTTTCTGTTATTGAGTTATTTAGAATTTGTATATCTTCTTGACTCAGCTTTTGCATTTCATATGTATCTAGGAAACTTTTCATTTCCTCTGTGTTCTCCATTCTGCAAGAGTAAAGATTTTGGAAGTAGATGATCTTCTGAATTCCTATTGGATCTGTAGTGATTTTGCCCTTTTCATTCCATATTACATGAATTTGGGTATTTTCTTTCCTTTTTCCGTAAGGTTGGCTAGGGATTTATCAATTTTATTTATTCTTTCAAAAAATCAACTCTTTGATTCATACATTTTTTGTATTGTTTTCATTTCCATTGCATTAATTTATGTTCTAATCTTTATAATTTCCTGCATTCTTTGGGCTTTGGGCTTAATTTCTCTTACTTTTCTAGAAGTTTGAGATGCAACATGAGATCATTTATTTGGGATTGCTCTGTTTTCTGAATGTGTGAATCTACCGCTATAAATTTTTCTATTAAGACAGCTTTCACTGTATCTCACAGTTTCCAGTAAATTGTAGCTGCATTTTCATTTGTTTAATTTCATCTATGACCCACTGGTCATTTAGGAGGTTGTTATTTAATTTCTACGTGTTTATGGTGTTTTTGTTCTTTCTTTTGTGAATAATTTCCAGTTTCATTGCCCTATAGTCAGATAGTGTGCATGGGATAATTTCAGTTCCTTTGCATTTATTTATATATGCTTTGTGCTAGTGTATCGTCTATTATGGAGAATGTCCCATGTGTAGCTGAGAAGGATGTATATTCTGTCATTGCCGGATGAAACACTCTGCAAAGGCTTATTGAGTCCATTTCCTCACAAATTTAATTTTGTTCTGTTTTTTCTTTGCCAATTTTTTGCCTAGTTGATCTATCTCTTTGTGACAGTGATGTGTTAAAGTCCCTCATTACAATTGTATTACTGTTTATTTGATTTTTCATGTCTGTTAAACTTTGTCTTATGTAGGTGGGTACATTGAGTACATATATATTTATAATTGTTATCTCTTTCTCTTTCAGTTTTCCCTGAGCAGGTATATAGTGAAATATATACCTTCTTTATCTCTTTGAAAGGTTTTTGGTTTGAAGTTGATATTGTCAGCAACCAGAATAGCTACCCCTGACTTTTTCTGGTTGCCTGTGGCATGAAGAATTGTTTTCCACTCTTTGACTTTCATTCTGTGAATTTCCTTTTGAGTTAAGTGTGTTTCTTGTATACAAAATATTGTCAGATTTTGTTTCTTAATCCACTATGCCAACCTGTTTCTTTTAATTGGTGAATTGAGACCACTTACCTTGATGGTTATAACTGATATTTATTGGTTTATCTGTCATTATTTTCCTGTTATAGGTTTCATACTTTACCCCTCTTTTTAATTATTTTCTCTGATTGGTGGTTCCTTTCTGTTGCTGTTCTTGAAGCTGTGGTTGTTTCTGTCTCTTTCTAAAATGTCTGTCAGTACTCTTTGCAGGGTTGGTTTGGCAGTCATGAATTTCTTATCTTGTTCTTTGTCATGGAAAGATCTTATCTCACCATTGAATGTGATAGATATGTTTTCAGGGTACATCAATCTAGGTTAGAAGTTATTTTCTTTCAGGATCTGAAATACTTCACTCCAAGCTCTTCTTGATTTGATGTTCTTTGTTACAATATCTGTCATGATTCTGATGGGCTTTCCATTGTGGGTGATCTGTTTTTTCTCACTAACAGCTTTTAATATTCTATTCTTTGCTGAATTTCTGAGATCTTGATTATTGTTTGTCTATGTGTAGATTTATTTTGATTATGGATATTTGGAATTCTATGTATGTCAGATTCTTTTTTCATGTTTGGAAAATTTTCTGCTAGTACTTGTGCAAATAGTCTTTTTATGTCATTTGTGTTATCTTCTGTTGTTTCATTGATACCTATTATTCTTATATTATTTTTCTTTGCATCATCATGTAGTTGCTGAATTGTTATTTCCTGGTCCCCTGTTAGTTTTAAGAGATCTTTCCTTTCACATTCATTAGCCGCACCACTGTCTTCAAGGTCTGAAAGTCTATCTTCAGTTTCATTCAAGTAGTTTTGTCAGCTTTCAATGGAATTCTTAATTTTCTGGATATCTGTTTGAATCTGTTTCATGTATTCTAATTCTCTTCTGTATTGTTTGTTCAGTGTTTCCATCATTTTTCTGTTTTCCTCCATTGTTTTTATCTATGTCTTCTTTAACTGTGCTGAGTGATTCTTTCATTTTTTTTTAACTTGAGAGATTATTTCTGCTCATATGTCTTCTATAGCCTGATGAACTTGTTTCTTTATTTCTGTTGCTATCATTTCAGAAATTTCAGGTATGTGATTTCCAACTTCTTGTATATTTTTGTCTCCTGGCTTTGCTCTGGGTGGGCTGGAGGAATGAGATTGCCTTTTGTTTTTGTTTTGACATTTTTTAAGCTCCCAATAATCACCAAGACTTAGCAGTGGTGGGAGAGCAGTGGGGCATGGGTCTGTATGCTTCCCACTACAATGGAGAGCAAGCTAAGACTCACCAAGGCTCTCATTACTAGCCAGGGTGACCGGCCACTGTTCAACAAAGCTTCAGTATAAGTGGTGAATGTGTACCAGATCTACCAGGAACCCGTGGGCTGCCCAGAGCCCTAAATTTTTAAAAGGTTGGACCAATGACCAGCACAAGCTCCATGTCTGCACACTGGAGATCAAGGGTCACAGCTCTCTAGAGTCTCATGGACTGCCCAGGGTCCTCCTTAGTTTTTAAATGGATGAACCAGGTGCCAGGAAAGCTCCGCACTTGTGCATGCTGGGCCATGGGTCACAGCTCTCCAGAGTCCTGCAGGCTGCCCAGAGTCCTCCTAAGTTCTTAAAATCTCTTTTGTTATTAATTTCCAGTTTCATTGCACTGTGGACAGAAATAGGCATGGAATAATTTCAATTCTTTTACATTTACTTAAGGTCTATTTTAGAGAATTTTCCTTTTGTAGCTGAGAAGAATGTGTATTCTAATGTTGGGTAGAACATTCTGTGTTTACTAAGTCCATTTGTTCACAGGTTTCATTAGTTGTGCTATTTCTTTGTTGATTTTTTGTCTAGTTTATCTATCTCTTCGTGATAATAGGACATTAAGATCTCCTGTTACAATTGTTTTATTGATTATCTGATTTTTCCTGTCTGTTAATATCTGTCTCACAGAGTTGGGTGTTCCTGTACTTGGTGCATATATACTTATGATTGTTATCTCTTCTTCTGGCAATTGTCCCCTAACAAGTATTTTCCCTTTATCTCTTTTGATTATTCTTGGTTTGAAGTTCACATTTTCTACAAAAGCATAGCTACCCCTAATTTTTTCTGGGTTCCTGTTGCATAGCATATTGTTTTCCATCCTTTGACTTTCAGTCTACGAGTTTCTTTTTGAGTTAAATGTGTTTCTTTTATATGTCATACCATTAGATCTTGTTTCTTGATCCATTCTGCCAATCTGCTTCTTTTGATTGGTAAATTGAGGACATTTACATTGATGGTAGCAACTGATATGCATTGGCTAATCTTTGTCGTATTGTTTTCCTGCTGTTAGTTCCCTGTTGTCCCCCACCGTGTCATTAGATGCTCTGCCTGTGGCTTTCTTTTGACGTTGTTCTTGAAATTGTGGTTATTTTTATCTCTATCTAGAATGTCACTCAGTACTCTCTGTAGGGTTAGTTTGATGGTTATAAATTTCTTAAGTTGTTCTTTGTCATGGGAGTGTGTCTTATTTATCCATTAATTTTGAAAGATAGTTTTGTAAGGCACATCTATTTGGTTTGGAAGTTGTTTCCATTCATGACTTGAAATACTTCACTCTAATCTTCTTGACTTGAGGGTTTGTGTTGAGAAGTCC
>NW_004524586.1:5862503-5864397 GCF_000260255.1 Octodon degus | reverse complement strand
TGGGATTACAGACACACACTACCACCACTCCCAGTCTCACTCACCATCTCAGAGCACCCTGGGGACAGGGCCAGCACAACACGCCAGAGATCGACCCCGCTTGTTATTTTTAAGAGCTCTTTCCTTTCATAATCACTAGTCACAATCCTGTCTTCAAGATCTGAAAGTCTATCTTCCATTTCATTCAAGTGGTTTTGCCAACTTTCAATGCAATTTTTAATTTCCTGGACATGTGTGAATCTCTTTCATGCATTCTAATTCTTCCTCTCTTACTGGGTCATCGGTTGTGCTATCCATACCTTGGACAGCTCCACATCCTCTTCAACATTTTGCTTTACCCAGTTAGTGGCAAAAGAATCTGTTATAAGTTCCCTCCCTGAAACTGAAAGAGTATCTTTAAACACACTAACACCATGACTGTAGGCAAAGAGCTTCAGTATTCTAAAGATTCCACTTTCTGTTTCTTCAGATGCCACAAAAATAATAATGAATTAGTTTAGTGTCATCAGGCAAATCACCTAATCTCTCTGTGTCTTAGTTTCTTTATCTGTAAAATGGAATAAAAATAGAGCCTAAAAAAGCGTGTCTAACTCAGGCGTTCTAATTCTTTCCTACATTATTCATTCAAGTTTTCCATTATTTTCCTATGCTCCTCTATATTTTTCCTATGTCTTCTTTAGAAATTCTTAGCAGTTCTTTCATGATTGCTGTTATTTTTTTTAAACCTGAGAGATTATTTCTGATCTGATTTTCTCCTTAGCCTCAGGAAGATGTTTCATTACTTAGGCTACTATCATTTCTGAAATTTCAAATGTGTGTCTTTGAATTTCTTACATGTTGATGTCTCCTGGACTTGTTCTGCATGGGCTGGAGTTCTGGGCCTACATTTTGGTTCTTCATTTTGTCACTTTGTATTTCAAAAAAATTTTGTGCGCAGGGTCTCACTACAGAGCTAAGACTCAGAGTGATCCTCTTGATTTCTTCCTCCCTAGTGCTGAGATTACAGGTGTGCACCACCATGCCCAGACTTCATCACTGGCTTTGTGTGCCCTAGGGTGGGTCTAGCACGGCGTGCAGTGCCAGGGATCAAACCCTGGCCGCTGTGCTTACCTAAGCAAGCCCTTAGTCCATTGAGCTATATCACTGGCCCTTCAAAAAAATTTCTATTTTGTTTTCTGTGATTATCCTTGTGAGTTTTCATATTAGGTATTTATATCACTAGTACAAAGGCCTCTCAGTGAAAAGTCTATTCTTTGGTGAAATAATACAATAACTTGCTCAAAACTGATAATTCATAGACAACTATTAGCTATGTGTTGGGCTGCTGTACTTTGCCATTTATGAAGAGCTTTAGAGGTCCATTTTGTACCCATTTTATGGAAGAGGAACCCAATGTTTGAAAAGTTAAGCAACTTGCTTACTTAGTAAATGCAGTTACAATGTGATCCAGGAACTGATCAAATGATGAAAAAGCTCCCTCTTGCTCTAGCACTTTTATATTTTTCTTTCTTTTCTTTGTGCTTTCCTTTTCTTCTTCTTCTTCTTCTTCTTCTTCTTCTTCTTCTTCTTCTTCTTCTTCTTCTTCGTCTTCGTCTTCGTCTTCGTCTTCATCTTCGTCTTCGTCTTTGTCTTCATCTTTGTCTCTGTCATCTTCGTCTTCTTCATCTTTTCATCTTTGTCTCCTTCATCTTCTTCTTATTATTCTTATTCTTCCTCTTCATCTTCCTCTTCCTCCTCCTCCTCCTCTTCCTTCCCCTCTTCCTCCACCTCCCCACCTTCTTTCTTCTTGATGTCAGTAATGGTAACTTTGTAATATCCTTCATGGAAGATCTCCAAATCACATACCACTCTGCATTGTCAGGTGGAGATGGAGGAAAAAAAAGAAAGAAAGAAA
>NW_004524586.1:5805218-5862338 GCF_000260255.1 Octodon degus | reverse complement strand
AGAGACAGAGACAGAGACCGAGACAGAGAGGAAGAGGAGTGAGGGGATGGATGACCCCTCTGCTCCTTTACCCTCTTGACAAGAATTAGGAGGTGGGGTGTTCAGCGGGCCCACACCATCCCTCTTGTGTACTTTCCCCCATTGACAAATTAACTAACTCCCTAGCTCATTGCTCACCTGGGGTCCACAACCTCCTACAAAAAGGGTTAATTTTCACATACAAAAGTATCTGTCACTGCTGGTTGCACAACCTTTTTCTGCTTTGGACTTCACAGTTCTTTGGAACTGGATGTAAATGTCCCTAGAAATCTTGAATCACCAGCAATGCTAAAGGACACCCAGACACTTGATTTAGAGGGCATCTGTGTGAACCAGACAAAAACCTGAGATAGCAATGCCAAAACTATAACTTCTGATGCTTTTTTATTTATTGATAGAAAAATCCAAAATTTTATTGCACTTCTCAGTGGTCTGGTTAAGAGGGACATTTTTCAGGGACAAAAAATGTTAAACTTAGTTTGCCTTCAGGATTGAAAGAAAGGAAAACAATTCATGTTTGCTCATCATCTGTGCCTTAAGCTTAGAGAGCTGACTTCTTGGTGTAAGAAGAAGCAGAAAGCTACTTGAGCTGATTCAAATAGGACAATTAGGGCTAGCAAGATAGCTCATGAGACTAAGCACCTGCTTAGGCAAGTGCAGGGACTGGGCTTCAATCCCCAGTACTGCATACTGTGCTGGGCCTGTCCTCAGGAGCATCGAGCCAGTGACCGAGTCCAGGCATGGTGTGAGTCTGAGCTGCAGTGAGACCCTGTACCAAATACAAAAAAAAACCCATAAATGAAACAAACAAAAAAAATCCCACCAAATAGCAGTGATAAGAGCAGAGGTCATCTAAAGCTGCAGAATTTTATGTTTATTGTCATCCCATGAGGGTCCACAACAAAATTCATGTTGAAATTTAATGCCTGTGATGAGGTACTGAGAAATGAGAACAGATAGGACTTTTATGGGATAATTGGTAATGACTAGGGAACTCTTTAGTTAATAGATTAATGCATTGGTGAGTTACTTTGAGGATAACTGTAAAACCCAGAAGTAGGTTTGGCTGAGTCTTGCCATTATACAACCTGTACCACTCACAAGCAAGAAGATCTTTCCCTAATGTTGTTTGTCCCTTCACACCCCAGCCTCCAGAAACATGTGCTGAGTAAAACTTAATTTTTATAAATGACCCAATCTGCGGTGTTCGGTTGTAGTAACAGAAAATGAACTAAGACACATTCACATTCTTTTTCTTAAGGAGGATCCCCAAGTTGTACACACTTCAAGCCCCACAAAAGTGAGATCCATCTTGTGCTCTAAACTTCAGTTCCCTTTGCACATTGGCCATGCTGTACTCCCAGAACTTCATTGCCTAGAGTCTCTGCCCAACTCAAGTCAAACCCTGGCTAGAAAGCACCACTATAGATGCTGGCTAATCAGTACCTAAGCTGTACCCTTCCAATAACCTGCAAGAGTAAATAGGAAAGGAGTGTGTTGGCATAAAGATAGACTTACCCTTTGAGCATTGCCTGTGAGTGAGACTGCTTCCCAAAAAAAGTGTCTGCAGATTTTGTTAACTACAGTAGAAAACACAACAGAAAGATCCTGAAAAGAAAAATGAATCAAGTCCTCAAATTGCTCTTCCTTCTCTTCTCCCTCTTCTTTTTTCTTTTCACAGTCCTTTGAAGGTGACAGTGGTCAGGGGCTAAGAGACTGAGGGACAACAACCCTAAAGAAATGACAAGTGGCCAATTTGCAGGAAGAGGCAGTGGGCTGCAATGGGGAGCAGGCCCCCAACCGCAGAGGCAGTTGGCCTTGTCAGGGCATTGTTTACACAAGGGAACCGAGAAGAGAAGTAAATAAATTAAGTCTAATTGGAATCAGGGTTCTCACTGACGGAGAAGCAAAAGGTGGAATTCAGAGGTGACAGACTGTAATTGGAAGTGTTCCTATGAGCTTGTGGGCAAACAGTCAGATGATGACAGATGTATGTGTCTACACCTGTACATAGTGGCTGCAACAAATGCACACACATGACATCCCAGCTCTGCCTGCTGAGATGGCCTAGAAAGCAATCAGACCCAGAAGAAAGGAATACCCCATGCTTGATTTCTAAACATCACCTTCCACTAAAGGAACTGGGGCTTCTTGGCCGATTTCAAGGGCAGGAAAAGCACAAAGCAAAGATGAAGTATCTTGTTCTAGAAAACTCTTTAACGTTCTTTATGCCAAAGGATAGTGTAGAGCCATCAAAAGTACACAGGAACCAGTTTGAATGAACTCATTAGCCAAATCCAGGACAATTAAGCACCAGTGTATGGGGTTAGTGGGTTGCAAGATGCTGTCCAAATTGATGTGAATACGCAGGTAGTTACCTGTAGGTGGAGTGACCTCATTATAAAATCTCAACAAATAAATGTGGCAGGAATGATGGAGGTCAGTTACTGCCACTCGACAACTGTTGTAGGGGTTGTTGATAAAGGCATCGGGTGATTCTTAAGGCTGGGGAGAGGAGCACCATCTGGGCATGGCCCTGGAGAATGTCTTGTCAGTCACCAAGGAGGAAATGGGACGGTTACAGTAGAAAAGTCTGGCAGACACCTTGACCAGACAGATGATCAAGGTTCACGCTGCTAGGAGCTGGAAGGTCAAGTCTGCCTGGCCCTGATGAGACACGCTGAGAAGGGCCCAGCCTCAGTTCTGTTGTTTTCCCGTCAAAACGCACGGCCTGAGGAAACACTGGACAAACCCAACAAGAGACCTGTCCTCCTTGCAACCTGGTGAAGTCAAGAAGGGTAGAGAAAGAGTGGGAGCTCTTGCATACTAAAATGGATAGGTAAACACGACAGTGAAGGGCCACCTGTAACGCTGGACTGCATCTTGAAAACAAAGAAAGATTGAGGGAGAAGTGGACAGCTTGGAGTAAGGGCTGCAAATTGGATGGTCATGCTGTACGTGTGTCGTTGCTGATTTGGAGGATCTGTGGTTGTTATGTAGAGGAATGTCCCTGATTTAGAGATGTACACACTGAAGTATTTAGGGGTGGGACTATGAGGCCTACAGCTCGATCTCAAGCTTGAGAAAAGGAAAGATGATAACGACAGATGTAGAGAGAAAGAAGGTAATGAGGGAAGCAAAGTGTTGACCTTCGGGGATTGTGGGTAAAGGAGTAATGGGAGTTCCTTGAAATCTTCTTGCAACATTCCTGTAAGTTTGCAAGTACTTCAAAATAAATTATTAAAGTTCATTCTTTAAAAAAAACAAACTACTTCCTGAAATTGTTACCCACACCCCAAACTGCTGCCCTGGAGGGTGCTCTTCTTCCCTACCGCAGCATGTTTCTAGAAGTCCCTTCCATCATCCACTTCAGTAGCCAAGTGCGTCCCCTCTTCTGCTAACCTCTGCAGAACACCAGAGCCAAATAAAATAAATTTTACAACTCTAGCAAGAACAAATGAGAAGTTGGTTCTGCTTTGGTAAGATACTCAGAAGTAACCCTTTCCTTATAATCAAAAGCAAACAAGTAGTAATGCTAACATAAAAAGCATTTAAAATTTAATTGATTTATTTTTTAAATTTGATTAATTTATTTATTTTTAATTTTTTAGAATCTTTTATTTATGTATTTACTTGGTACAGGGTCTCACTATGCAGGCCAGACTCATAGTGATCCTCCTGTCTCAGCCTCCCCGGTGCTGGGATGACAGGCATGTGCCACTGTCCCTGGTTTCAGTGGCGGGCTAGGCGCATCCGGGATTCCAGGGCCAGCAAGGTATGCGGTACTGGGGATCAAACCAGGGTCCTTGCACTTGCCAGGCAGGCACTTAGACCACCAAGCTATCTCCCTGACCCCTAAAATTTTAAAATTAAGTGTTTCTGGCAAACTGTTTAGTGTCAAGATAAAAGAGTTGTCCTAATATTTGAATAATTTATTGATAATAAACAGATAGTAAAGAAGATCAGTATGGTGGAACACAGAGGGATCACTTTTGGAAATCAGACCATCTTGTGTTCAAATTCAGTCTCCTTCACTTTCTAGTGTGTGTCTTTGGACAAATTATTCATCCTTTCTAATCTTTGGTCTCTTGAGATTGGGAATTTGTATTTAAGTTAGTGCCCCTAAATTCCATCTGATCACCTCCCCTTGATGTAGCTGGGGTCTTCCAGGCAGACTAGTTCACCCTGGTTACCTGTTGCACCCTCTCTAGATCAAAAGAGAAAGAGAGAGGATGCTCTCATAGATCTGGGTCTAGCAAGTATCTCAGCTTACTGGGTCCAGATCTACCAAGTTCGAACTCCTCCAGATGTGCCTGGCTTGGGTCTGGCTGCTGTGCTCAGCTTCTTCCTGCTGCAGCTCACCAGGCCTGGGCTCTGGCTGGAAAGGGATCTGGCGAGGGAGCGAGGAAGGTCTCACACATGCCCAGCTGGGGCTGGGGCTTGTGGGGTCTGGAGAGTGCATGGAAGGTCTTATGCACATGCTGAGCCTGGACTGGGGCTGGAGGGCTCCAGAGGGTGCACAGAAGGTTTTACACACATGCCAGGCCTGGGCTCTGGCTGGCTGGTCTCCTGAGATATAGGCTGTAGGCAGTGGTGAGCTACTTCCTGTGTGTGTTTGTACGGGGCTTAGTGAGACCTCATGCGCTAAGCACCCGGCAGTTGAAGAACCTCAACATATATTACTTTCTGTCAAACACATGGAGAAGCCTCAAGTTCCACCCACATCTCTGGATGATGCTGTAAGATCCATCCTAACAGTGAGGCACCTCATCGGCTTCACTTGGGCCTTTCCAGGCCCCAAACTCCGGCAGTCTGTCATTTCTTGCCTCCAGCTGGCTTTTTTTCTCCCATCTTTATGAACAAGGCATCCTTTCATGTCACAGTACAAAGTCCAGGCCATACCCATGACATGCCCAAATCTGTTCTTCTCTCTTCTGGACATGGCCTTTTGCTTCCTGTAGCTTATAAGCCAGAGAAAACAAGAGAAAAAATGTTTCTGTCTTAACCTGTCTGCAAAGAGGAGCAACACAGTAAGAAATTGGACTGAGATTAATTTTCTGGGGGTTGAACTTAATAGCAAAGAGCCAAATAAATCCCAGGGAGCGCACACATCGGACAAGAGGGCACTGCTCTGGGCCCTTCTTTGTGGAAGTCGGCTTATCCAGAGAGAAATGCATCATCTCTTACAAGCCAGGAGGAAGTCAGGCCAGCATCGCTCGTGCTCTTGCCTCCCATAATTTTCACATCTGGTAGGTGCATCACTCGGAAGCCACCACTTCGGACCAAGCCCCACCATCATCCAACAGCTAATCCTTCACTATCGTCCTGTTGACAGCACAGAGAAGGGGAAAAGAATGGATCTCTGGAGCTTCCGGCTCCCACACAAATTGCTTCAAACCCAAGGAGGAACAGAAAGCAAAAGACAGTGGAGATGAATGGCTTAAAGGTCACTAACTCTACCAGCTCCAACTGAGCAAGCCTGTTGCTGCCATGCTCCCGAGAGACACCCTAATACTAGGGGTTTTCTTTCAGAAGACAGACTGTGAGATAGCACACGCTGCTGTGGGGGACAAAGCTTTTCTTTCATTTTTTTTTTTTTTTTTTTGTTAGCAAAGAAAGTCATAACAGGAGTCATAATAGAAATTTTAGTACATACAGACAAGCCAAAAATAGGAACAAGGGACAAAGAGAAAATCAACTACAAGCCTACTGACATATATATTCTTTTTCCAAATAGAACAACTTGTGCATGAACTTTTTCATCCTGTACTTTTCATTTAAGAAAGCATTATGAAGCATGGCCTCTTGTACTAAGAAGCCTTACACACCATCTTTTTGGATGGATGTATTGTCCATTGGACCACAGTTTATTTAACTAAATCACCAATGGTGACTATGCAGGTTGTCCCCACATTATACCACATAGTGCTGTAATGAATGTTTTATGACTCCATCTTTACCTGTACCCATGATTGTTTCTCTAGGACACGTTCTCATATGTAAAACTAATATAGTGAAAACATGCACACTTTTAATGCTTTCACTTAAAATCACCACTTTCATTGCCAGAGAAGTTTTGTCAATGAAGTAATACAGCCTTATAGTCACTGGATTATACCTGCCATGTTCTGTCATTAACTTCTTTATCTCACTATGAAATTAATGGTGTGCAATTCACTTACACAATTCTAAAAGATAGGATTAAGTTTAGAAGCTATGAGAAAGTTGAAATAAGAATGAATATTACTGAAAGTCTTATTCCCATCTGCTTAGAAAGCATCAAGAAAACAGATTCTCACTGCCAGGCCCTGGAAATACTAGCTACTTTGGAGGATGAGGCATGAGGCTTGCAAGTTCAAGGCCAACTTGGGCAATTTAGCAAAACTCTATCTCAAAATAAAAATCAAGAGCAGCTTTAGAGATCTGGTGATATAGTTCCGTGCCCTCTGGGTTCAATCTGTAGCACCTAAACGAAAACAAAAAGCACAGACTGTTGCTGTGGTTGCTGTCTACAACTAAAGTTCTCAAAGAAGACAATTTACATTCAAAAATTGTTCTCATTTTTTGCATTTATAAAATTTCACCAGCTCAATCTAGATTTGAAAAGAAAAAATAAAAGCAACAAAAAAAAAGAAAAGACAAAATCATAGAGTTTTCCCAAATGTACGCTGAATTCATGTAAATGAGAAGATACGCTCTTGTTCCACTTCTCAATCTGCTTCTTCGCACTTCATCCTGCGTGGAAGGCTTTCCCCCCTGTCACCCAGTCAGGACACTGCCTCTCTTGACTCTCACGCTTCCAGGCGTACGTGGACCAAGGGAACTCTGGTCATGGAAAGCCACGCACCCTCCTACGGCTGTGACCACCGGCTCCAGCGCTGGGCTGCTAACTGCTCCTAATAGTGCCTCCGCTGTAGTAATCTTAAGCCATTAGCTGGGGCTACATTAAACCTAGTGGGTTCATCCCTAAGTTTTCAGCTCTTACTCTGGGTTAATATAATAAACGACTAAAGAATATTTCTGCAATCTTCTGCAAAATCTTTGAAGAGAATGTCTATTATGTGCCTCTCTGTCCCTTTTATTGAGATTCTTATGATAAATTTGAACTCACACGGAAGGCCAGAGAAAAGTTTGGCTCTCCTGACAAATGGCTATACTTTCTTTCATCCAATAACTCATCACATTTTGCTTTTCGCTTTAGCTCAATTTAATGCGCAATTGCAGTAACTATCTTCTGCTATGTTTCTGGTTTAATCATTTCCTCTCTTCATCCATATAACTTTGGATATTTTATCCTTAATCTCACTGTCCTACAGCCTATATTTTTAATTGTCAATCATCTCTAATCTGTTTGGAAGTTAATAGGAATTCCAATCATAAATAAATAAACAATCATTTTGACCTCCAGGTCACCACTTTTAGAGTCATGCCTGCCTTACTAATTACTAATTGATTTAATTAACCCTAGATTCTCTCCTGCTGTTTCCAGGCAACTGCACCCAAAGAGCCATTATAAGATGCACTTGGGGACATTAAGCATAACAGGGAGGGAAGGAGCTTTCTTAGGGATGAGTTGTCTTATATTGGTATCATTTAGTCATTTTTTCTTTTTTTGCTAAGAGCCCCACTTCTCCATTCTTTGCTTGAGTGAGAGCAAGGACCCAAAGAGATGCAGAGGGTTGTTACAGGAGACTCCTAGCCACCCCTGCTTTAAAGACCCCCTTACTGGGTGCAACAAGTATGCTTCCCCACTTTTATGTATGTCTGCATGGGGATATCTCTGCCTCTATTACCACCCTCACCCACTAGAGCCCACTCATTAAGTAATAGATCCAATCAAAGGCCACAATTCTTCACCTCTCCTGACCTCTCAATTCCTTGACTTGAAGCTTGGCTCCATGACTTGCTTTGGTCAATAGAATGGGACAGAAGTGACAATTTACTAGGCACAAGCCTATGCCTAAAACGGACTCATGATCTTCCACTTGCTCAGCTGCCTTATATTTCTTCCAAAGCCATGAGCACAGTTTCTCCAAGGGACTTTCCATTCCTTTAGCCTGGTGCCAGCCAAAGCTGAATGTCCCATGAAGACTCAACAGATTCATGAATGAAGCAAACATTGAGGTTGTGTGAGGTGTTGTAGGGATTTCTTATGCAGCAGAAGCTGATTGATACACTCTGTAACAGCCATCCTTGAAGTTCAGGTTCTAATCCTTGTCTCTCTGTGTTTGTCCTTGATTCTTCAGACGATTCAGCTTACTCCCAGGTCACCTGCAAAGTAAGAGCCTTAGTTACTTTTGTCTCATTCCTGGGATAAAACACCCAACACCCAGAATCAAGAATGGAAAGGTTTACTTACTTCACAGGGATTGGAGGTTTTAGTCCACACTTGGCTGGCTCTAAGGCAAAGTGGTACATGGCAGAGGGCAGCAGTTCATGGTGGCAGAAAACAGCAAAGGAGCAAAGGGAGGAGCAGCAGCTGAGGCAGCCAGCAAGCCTCTCTCCCCTCCTTACATTTGTATGCAGATTATCTGCCCCAGGGTGGGTGTAGCACTCACACCCATAATCCCAACATTGGACCATGAATCAATCACCAACTCTTCAAGCCACCCCAATGACTGCATGGGCTCTGGGGGGACACCTAGACAAAAACCATTACAGTAAGTGACTTCTTTTACAATCCCAGTGACCTTAGCTCAGGGTAGAGTGCAGGGCCTGCAGCTTGAATCTCATTAGGCTGAATGCTAACAACCTGCTAGGCCCTGCACTAAGTGCCTACATGTGGTATGAGGCACTGCCAAGACTTGTGTGGCAGGTATTGTTATTATCTTTGCTGTATCTGCAAGATCGATATCTGCTACACTTACAAGATTTTTCCAAAGTCTCACAGCCTCACAGAGGAGAAACGGACCCCAACTGCATCCAGTGCTGGGGTGTATACAGTGCCATCATTTACTTCAGCTCATCATAGGATCACTCTGTTTGGTAGACAGTGTGGTTCTAGTCATGGTTGGACTCTCTTCATCCCTACACATAGGCTCAGAAGGTTAGGTCCTGGACTCCAAGCAGCAGCCATCTTTGCCATTGTTCCTTCTCCTCTGAACCCCTCAGTAGAGGTGGCTTCTTAGACAGAAACTGTGGCAGGATCTTTCAGGGCCCTGTCTGTATCATGCTGAGCAGTAGTGAAGCCTTAGGGAGCCATTCTGTCACTGATAGAGCAGGAGAACATGGAGAAAAAAGGGCAATGAATAATCAGGCCAGTTTTCCAGACGTTTCTGGGAGGATCTTTGTGTGGGAGATCTAGACTATGCTGCTTCTCTCTAGGGTACAGCCTGAGCTCCCTGAGACTGCTGAAAATCACTGAAGCACAGTAAGGCAGAGCTGGATGTGGCCGTAAGGAACTTTTGTTCCAACGCCCTCATTGTATAGGTGGGGAAATGAAGTCCATTTCTTTACAATAGGATGTCTCACTCCTGCCTTCTAGAAGTAAGAGCAAGAGGTGTACTCATGGGGCAGCACATTGTTCCCTGCTATAGTTTGGGGCTAAATGTTCTCCAAATGCCAAGGAGTTAAGGTTTGGTTCCCAGTTGAACAACTGGAAGATAGGAGAAGATTTAGAAGCAGGGGCTAGTGGGAGGTCCTTAGGTCACTGACAGTGATCTTCACAGGGGACAGAAGAACCTCAGCCTTTTCCTTTTTTACTTCATAGCTTGAGGCAAGCAGTGTGTTGTCACATGCTCCTGCCACTGCCATCTGGCACCCCCACCAATGGTCCACCTGCTCATAGGCTGAAACCTTTTAAACTGGGAACCAAAATAAACCCTTTCTCTTTATAGACTCTCACAGGTAGTGATAGAAAGCTGCCTAGCACAGGGCCCTTATTAAAATGTTTCTATAGCACTGTATGTTCCTCCCAGGCGTATAACTATTAGGGTGCTATTCACTCAAGTGAGACATGACTGTGAGGGACTACTTTGAACCAGACATCATTCTGAATGCTGTGGGATTGAAAGTGACAATTCACCTTTGTATGCCTTTGTGGAGCTTTTGCTTACCCAGGTAGATGTCTATGTCGCGAGAACCTGTCCTCTTCTGGGTTTCTCCATCCACAGGACCTAGGGAGAAGTGAATTTGTTCCTCCCAGAGTCTCCCAGGAGGGGATTATGTTTCTGACTAGGCATGTGCCAATGTCACCCAGCAGAGAAGACGCCCTCATCTCGCTGATTTTCCACACTCCCATGAACATCTTCCCACCTTCTGTGAAGCCCTCCTTGTGGACGATGGTGCTCACTTCTTATGAGATTTGCTGCTGGGGATGGAAGCCAAGGTGGATCCCAGCTCTGCTTCACAATGCTTGTTTATCATTCATTGAGTCCCGGGGAGCAAAGCCAAGAGTCAGTGTCTTCATACCTTCACCGTACACCTGACGTCCATCCCTCCACTGCGATGACATGCGCTGGACCCTCTCAAGAAGGAATGCCCAAAGTCCACTCAGTGACGACCCAGAGTCCATTGTCTAGCTGTGTGCAGCAGGGGCAGTGTGTCCTTGCTGCCCTTGGATAAGTCTGCTGGAGGTCACAGCCGCACAGTTCTCTGTCCATTGTTTTGGAGCCACCGTGTGCCTTTCTCACCCCTCCTCTGATAGGTGTAAATTGGTTCACAAATCCTGCAATTCGTTTAGCTCATGCTCCACTGAGTTTCCTCGGCGATTTTCTGCTTTATTGCCCATTGCCTGGTTGCTAAGATTCCTTGTAAATTGCATTGCCCTCTGCTCTGTTCCACCATTTGTTTAGGCTCAGCGTGGAAGCTGTCGCCCTGGCATTTGCCATGTGCCGGTTGTGAACTGCTCCCGAACAACAGCACTGCTGCAAGCAGGCTGGCCACCTGAATGGCAAAGAGGCATCACGGTGACACAAAACCCAAGGGCACAGAGCTAATTTATGCCACCAGGCAGAACTCATCTTTCTCTCCTGTCTCATTCCAGAGGAGGAATCAATATATTGAGGCTGTGGGATCGCTTGGTGCTTTTGAAATGTTCCTCGATGCCATCATCTCCGTGGGCCTGCAGATGACTGAAAGACAGACAGATGGTCCTTCGTGGGCACTGCAAAAACAGGGAGATGTGCCTGGGAAGAGGCTAAAGGTGCAGGCCTGTGCCAGCCATGTAGGTGCTGATGGAATCTTGGCTACTTCCTGGCTATGTGACCTTGGATGAGCCATTTACATTCTCTGTGCTTTAAGTATTCTTCTATAAAATAAAAATAGCAAGAACACCTACAGCACCGGATTGTTGTGAGATTAAAATGAGATGCTAATATGTAACATGTAGTCTCTGGCACTAGCATATAGTAAGGGACTCAGTATGTGTCCACTATGATCACTGTCATCAACACCACCAGTGTCCCAAAGCAGCTGGCCAAAGCCGGCTGTGGGCAGCTCTGTCCTCTTCTATCCTGGTCTGTGGGTTCCTGTGCTGCAGCCCTGCTGTCCTGACCACCCCTGGGCTAGTGCTCCCTTGTAGTTCCATCCCTGTTCTGCCTGCCTCACTGTTAACACAGAGGTTTCATACTTACTATAATTTATATCTAGATGTCTCATAAGAGCCACATGTGCTCAAAGGCAGGGTTTTTGGAAGACAATTGGATTATGGGGCCTTATAGCTGTTAAGAAGTAGCGTCTGATGGGAAGAGCTGGGTCACTAGGGGTGTGACCTGGAAGGGTTTCTCTCTCTTCAGCTCCTCCCCTCTCCCTGCTTCTTGTGCCCCATGCAACGAGCAGCTCTCCTCGGCCATGCCATCCTGCCTTGGAGCTGGCTGACTGTGCAAGGACTGACACTTCTGAAATGTGAATCAAACTAAGCTTCTCCTCCTTAAAATTGTGGATGTTGGGTATTATCTCCCGGCAATGAGGAAAGTAATGAAGACAAAACCCTGGCACTCTTTAATTGGGAAAGATAAGTCAGTTTTCATAGTGAAGAGAGGGGCCTACTTCTTCAGGGTGGAATTATAAATTACATTTCTACAGACCCATGGACCTTTATACAGATAAAGCCTTGGGTCCTTGTTGAAAGGCTAACCTGCATCCTCCTGGCACAGCCCCCATCTAAACGTTCTCAGCAGCCAGCAGCGTCGAACATCTGATGGAACTGCTCTTACAGCTAACCTTCTCTTCAGCTGCCTTTCTGAAAGAGGGTTCAGAGGCCACCTTGTGGAGGTCCTCTTGGGAACTCAGGGGTAAAAGAACCCTGAGAAGCCACCACTGGTCCCTGCTCCTACCCAGTCTAAATATGAAGCACCCCCAAGACTCATGTGTTGAGTATGCTAACGTCCATGGATTAATCCATTGATGAGTCGATTACTGTGGAATGGGCTGTTAGGAGGTGGACCTGGCTTGATGAAGTGGTCACTAGAGTGTGGCTCTGAAGGCATGTCTTTTCCTGGGCTCGTGCTCTTCTCTTTCTCTTTCCTGGGTGCGCCGTGCTGAGTGGCTTCCTCCCTGTGCCACTCCTGCCTTGGACCCAGCTGACCACGCACTGAAACCTCTGAAAGTGTGAGCCAAAGTAAACCTTCCTTCCTTCAAGTTGTGTATGTCAGGTATTTTGTCCCCAAAATAGGAGGATGAATAATAAAGACTTAAACACTGGCTCCTGTGGCTCTTTCTAGGGAAAAACCTGGCTCTGCTATGGGGCTCAGACACTAGAAATCACTAAGTTAAACCAACACGATTTCTTTCCAGCTTCTCTACTGTCACTCTGCTCATTCCTGCTTCTCAACAGACTTTTCAAACACCGGAAGGCAGCCTTCCATCTCTCTTTGGCTCCTCTACCTTGGATTACACATCCTACATTCCTTAAACAATCCAGATCATTCCCCACCTCTGTTCCATCCCAGTGTTTCCTCCTGACCACTCTCTGGCCTGTTTATCTGTCCTGAGAACATGAAGCCAGACCGGGAAGGCCTTTGCCTGGACATGTTCCAAAGGCCCAGCCACTCCTGTCTCGGAACATGATAGCAGTGTTCATTCTGTAACCTGAACCGGCACTGGCTGCTGGACAGCTCTGACAACCGCAGCCTCCCTCAGATCTCTTACTCTGGCGACCCATGTTAGGCTGGACTCCCTCAACCCACACTTGCAAACTGATTTTTTAAACTGAAGGTGGAACTTTGCATTTTCCCTTGTGGCCCTCAGAGTAGCCTAGGCAGGGGACAGGTTCAAAAGGAATGGAATCCACCGCTGCAGCAATTAATGAAGTTCTTTACAGAGATCCTGTTTCTTCTTGCACCAGCATCTGTCGCAGTACGTTATGTGCAGCAGACATTCAGTAATAGCTGAATATGGACATGAACTGCTATGTCATCCCCTAAATCATAAGTTCAAATGTAGGATACACATAAATGCTCCTTAAGAATCATCAAGTACCACGCACACATCAACGATTGTCAATGTGGGTATTGTTACTAAGCATATGAAAGACGCAAGCCATGTTCATTTTCTCTGTCTCCATAGTTTGATGTCTTTTAAACAGAAGGTGCTCCATGAGTGCTGACTGAACATAATAGACAGGTTTGCACAATATCTTGGATATGGACTTAGAAGAAAAGGCCAAAGTCGAGGCAGGGAGCCTCTAGCTAGGGTATGGCAGGAGATGAAGGCATAGAATAGAAAAGAACAAGGAAGAGATCTCTAAAAACAAAGGTTAGTGACCATCCTGGGTGGAAGCATACCCGGGGTTTCTACACTGTGTCAGTTAGCAATCGGTAGGTAACTCTTCCCCCAAAGCTAAATTGTTTATAAGCAGCAAATGTAACAGTAGCAACCTGTCATAAAACATTTCAGTGAGGCAGATCAAACCCAGGAGTGGCTGACCTAGACCAATGTCTTAGTTACTTTTCTCATTGCTGAGACAAAATACCCAACACCCAAATTAAAGGGGGAAAGGTTTATTTAGTTCAGTTTGCAGAGGCTTCAGCCCACAAGTTCCAGCTCCAAGGCAGGGTGGTACACGGCAGACGGGCAATGTGGAAGAGAACCAGGTCACGGCAAGCAGAAGACAGCGAAAGGAAGGAGCGTCTTTATGTCCCTTATATTATATCCAGGCCACCAGGATTAGAACAGTGCAAATCCAATCAGTGGACTGATTTAGTAACCAGCCATCCCTAATCCCAGAGTTGTTAATCCTAGCACTGCACCATGAATCAATCACACACTCTAGAGTCAGCCACCTCTGCAGAAGCCCACCTATGAATGCATGGGTTGGGGGAAGCTCTACACACAAGGCATAACATCTGAGCGGGGCAGATGAGGTCGAAGCTGGAGGCCCCTCCCATGCACAAGCAGTGGCAGGGTCATATATATCTCATCACCACTAAGCCAGCTCCTGCTTATTGATGTGACAGCTCAGCAAGTTTCCAAAAGAAAAAGCAAGGAGTCCAAGAGGCACCATGAGGCCTTGGCTAAAAGTGGGTACATTATCACTTCCACTGCATCCTATCAGCAGAAACAAATGACAAATGCAGCCTAGATTTAAGAGACAAGGAAAAATGTCCTCCTCCTCTTCATGCAAGGGTCTTTAAAAATGCATGCATCCAGCAACAAATAGAGACACAAAATCCATCTTCCATTCTTCCATAGAACTCATCCTTCCATCCAACACATACAGGTTGGATGTCTGCTACAGGATTGTTCTATGCCAGGTATAAGAGTCACAGCTGGAAAAGGTATATGTTGGGGACATGAGCTCTTGTCTTTGGAAGGAAAGGGCTTCAAGTACAAGAGCACCACCACAGAAATGGGTCAGGAGGAGGACTGGGGACAGCAGCCAGAGTGGCTGCCGGGGTATCAGTGCCTGGCTGTGGCAACAAGAAGATGCTCTGGGTGCAGATATGCCTCACTGCTCATTTGTTTCGTGACCAAACTGCACCCTGATGCCCAACATTTCTACTGCCAGTTCCAGAACCCAGAACGATGTACAAATCACATCTGTCACAATGCCCATAGTCGTGTCATTCTGGCTCTGGCAAGGACATGACAGCCTGATAGGCCCCTGGAGGATACAAAGAGCCCAGCAGCTTTCACTGACTGCAAACATGTCCTAGAGTGACTTGGGACAAAGGCTGAAACCCTGGTGGAGGCAGCCTAGGATAGAGAGCCCCATGCAGAGTTCTTGGCAGGACATGTTATAGCTCAGTTTTATGAGCTCTTAAATCTTAACATTTTCTAAAATGAGGGAGCCCAGCAGGAAGATTAAGCACAGCCTGGCCCTTTAAATCATCAGCACCAGCCTTCCTGGGGGCTAGATTTCTTTTAGGCCCTGGCATGATCTTGGTGTCAGAGACCCATGGAAATACGCAGCCATTAAAAGTTTAAGATCCTTGCCAAGTTCTACCTGTGACTAGCTACATGACCTTGGGTGGGTGACCCAATGTCTCTGTACCTCAGCTTTCTCCTTCATATACGTGGCTGTACGCACTCACAAAATGTCTTAGGGAGTCTGAAAGCCCACATACAGGGTCCAATGACCCTGGGGGCTCTTGGGGATTCTAGCTCCAGGAAGCAACCCCTCCCCAACCCCAACCCCAACAAGCCCCAGCTGCAAAAGCTCCAGGGCTGGTGTTTCTATAGGTGCCTCAACATGTCAATCAGCCAGAGTCAGAAGCAGATGCCTCGAGTCAGATCAGACAACCCAGACCTGAGCACACTGTGTGAGCCCTCGGGGTTGCCTGAGCCCAGGATGTAGGTGAGCCTCGGACGCTCTCATGCTCCTTCCTGGCTAAGTACACCAGACAAGTCACATACCCTCCATGTACCTCTTAGGGACTTTGGTGCCATAAGTGGCATATCAGCTATGAAAATCATTTCAAGATCATTTCTGTGTGATACATTTTCTTGTTCACCAATAAGCACCATACAGCCAGCATGCTGCTGGCGGAAAAAGTAGGTAGGACTGAGGCACCATCGTTGCTTACCAGAGAACAAGGAGGTAGCAAACATGTCCCTGCATAGGGCCAGAGCCCTAGAGAGCCTGGAGGAGATGTCGCAAGGTGTCCAAGCAGGCAGGAGGCTCCATGGAGGACGCCCCAACAGGTACCAAAGGAAGCGGCAAGCTAAAGGGGGTGGAGCTAGTGGTGACCACAACAGGAGAGGAGTTGGAGTACAGGACAGCTGTGATGGGTGACTTCCAGCTGTCTGCTGTGGCCTGGGCCTGGGCCAGAGAGGTCAGGATGTAGAAAAAGACAAGGGCCAGCCAGCGGAGAGCCAGATGGGTGAGGGGACTGGGTTCTAACCTGAGGTCAGGAGGTGGCAACAGTTGGCGGCGGCAGCACCATCAGCCATGCTGCAGCCCACTGCTGGAGCTGGAGCTCCTCGGAGAAAGCCAGGCAGCACTCACAGCCAGCCTTTCCTAAGCATGGGGTGGTACCTGAGCGCTACGCCAGCACCCAGCTCCTCCCACACTCATGCTGAAAGGTAGAGCTGAGCAGGACTGTATTTGTGTTTCGCAAGTGAGGTTATTTTGTTTGGAGCCCAGGCCACCAAATAAATGTAAAACAGAGCGAATAACAGACCCCTGGCCCTCACCTGGATGGGCAGCCTAATGAAGGGCAGATTTCTCACTCGGTCCTCCAGGAACCCCCGAAACAGTCTTTCTCCCTGAGTGCCACCGCAGGCCCGCATCCAAGCACTCCCACCCCCAGCTTACCTCTCTTCCTCCTCAGGCTGACACCCCCTCATTCACATTTACCCCCCTCTCCGGGCCTACCATGGAGCCTGCCAGTAAGCCCTGGCTCCAGAGGGTGTCCTCTGAAATCTTCATTAGAGTCCTAATGTGGGAAATTAAAACTCTGAGCTTGAAGCTTTCCAGGGCAGCAAATAATATTTACAGGCATACTGCTTGAGAAGATCAAATATTTATAATAGGGTTGACTCCATGATGTTGCCTGTTGTCTGAGCTTCTGGGGCTGCAGCAGCTGCATTATGAATGGGATCAGGCATTAAAATGCTTTTGAAACCATTTGTGCTGGGGGAGGGGCAGGGAGGAGAACTCAGGGAGGACGGTGTGTTCCCATGTGGAGTGGGCCAGGGCTCCTCCATGAGGACATCCTTTCCTCCCACAACTTCTCTGGCCTGGGGACATGCCCACATCATCTGACACCCTGATGACAGGGCCATTCCTCCCAACAGCTGCTTCCACAGAGCCCAGAACAGTGTATGGAACAAGGTAGAGACTGGACGCACTGTCGCTGGTGGACAACCTGCCCCCAAGCTCATCTTTTTCTGTGAGAGTGATCCTGCATCCCAGAATCTACTTTTCCTTCTCTAGCTCAGTTCTCTGTCTGTGCTTCCTAGTCATATACTTAGTTTCACAAAGAACCATGCTTAATTGATTTGGAGTCACTCTTTCCAGGGCTAAGTTGGATCCCTTGTTTTTTAAGTAATCCATTACTTTTTCATAACCATTTTCTTCTTTCTAAGCCTTCCCGTAAGTACATTATTATCAAAAATTATATTATAATTACTACCTAATGACTATTTCTCTGTCTTCTTATCCCAAGCATTAACCCAGTGAGCGATCGTCACCACATTTCTCTGAACTGTCCCCAGTATGGAGATTCCTTGTGGCCAAGAAGCACGTGCACTCCAGCTGTGGCAAATCCCATCCCAAGTTCATAGAACAAGGTTCTCTGGCTGGAGATCCGTGTCCAGACTTCTTGGCCTTTGTACAACGTTTTCCTGTAAACAACTTCAGAAAACAGTCTGCAAGCACTCTAGGTCCCCTTCTGGGATTTGTGTAATGGCTCAGTAGGATGCAGTTTAGATCAGGGAGCACAATGTAGTGTGCCTTCTACCACCGTGATGGAGAATCAGCTCAAAGGAGGAAAGCCTTCTTTTGGTTCATGGTTTCAGAGATTACAGTCCATGAGAAGTTGGTTCTGTGTTTCTAGGACTGTTGTGAAGCAAAACATCATGGTAGAGAGCTTCTGGGAGGCCAAAACAGCTTGCCTCAGCATATCTAGGGAAAAGAGAGTGAGAGAGCCCCAACACTCTGATACACCCTCCAGGGCATGCCCACCAGTGACCTACTTTCCACCAGGCCCCACCTCCTGTAGCTTCCACCACTTTTCAATAGAGCCACCAGCTGAGGATCAAGAGTTCAACACATAAACATTCGAGGGGCAGGGACACGATTGCCTGGTCCCCGGATGCTCGCTTCTTAAGCTTTCCCAAGTCAGCTGATTGAGAGGTAGGTCACATCTGCAATGTGGCTTTCATACATACAGCATCTGTTTGTGTGGACAAATGGGAGTGGACAGATAAAGGGTGGTCGTGTCATAATGGGGCTGTGCTTGACTTACAATGCAAGGAGGCTGATTTTCTGGTTTGGCTTCAAAGGCTAAAAGAGCCCCCATGAGTGCTTCATATCCACTCTGTTAGAAGGAAATATAATCAAATACTTTCTTAAAAGTTCAGATAACTTGGCAGGCAACATAGCTCAGCGGACTAAGCGCCTACTTAAGCAAGCACAGGGACTGGGGTCCGATTCCCGGTACTGCATGTTGCGCTAGCCCCACCCCTGGACACTGAGCTGGCGAGCACGTCTGGGCCTGGTGGCACACACCTGTAATCCCAGCACTGGAGAGGCTGAAAACAGGAGGATCACTAGGATTCCTAGCTGCATAGTGAGACCCTCTACCAAATACATTTAAAAAAAAAATCAGATAGCTTACATTTATCCACTTTCCTCCCTACATGTAATTACTACCACATATTTATCCACACATGTAGCCACTACCTCCCACACTGCTGGTGAATTAGTGACCTCACTCCTCTTAAGCTTCCTGCTTACTTATGTGTTCAATGATTTTACCCTTCATTATAGATCAGCGGTTCTCACACTTGTTCATGTGGCTGAGCACCTGGAAGTTATGGGGCTTTTTGCGGAACATCATGAAATACTGATATATTTAATCCCATTATATGAGCCAGGAACAATTTTACTAGCAGAAAATATGACTATATTAATGTGTGCAATATAATATCACAAACACAGGTATCCTAGAAAAGGAAAAAAAAAAGTCTGCCAAGCTGAGATTAGGTGTGTGAGAAACTTCTCCTGAGCCCGTGTTTGCTGCTTGCTGGTTCATGTGGTCGTCTGGGGGGCAGATCAGGGCCTATTAGAGTTTTAGGAAAGAGTTACAGACCATGGGTGAGACGGCTGAGCAGCCGTGTGCAGGAATCTGGACTGCCAGTGTTCCGAAAGCCCCTACCAGCTGCCCAGACCTGGGGCCCTGCGGCCAGAAGCGCCCTGGGGGCTCAGACAGCTCCTGAGTGTCTTGAAGCCCCGTGGCTTCTGGGACTTCTGGCTGAAATATCAGATTCCGCTGCTGTTGAGGTGATACTGCTGTGACCTCAGGTTCTTAGGCATCCTTAAGTCACCTTGGTACATGTTATCCTTGTGACCACGAAGACCCATGAGTATAATGACAATGATGGAAGCAGGATTGGAAGGGAGGACCGCTAGGATGATCTCAGCCCTGGCCTGAGCTTGTGCCCACCTGAGGGATGGGTATAAGAGGCTCCGAGCCTCTGCTTTCTTCTTCCCTCCTCGGAAAACCCCAGCCTTGCTCCACCCAGATAATCCAAGACGATCGCACCCAAGGATGCTTGATCTGATCACATTGTCAAAGACCCTTTTAAATAAGGTTACGTTCATAGGTTCCAGGAGTTAAGGTGCAGACATAACTTTGGAAGGGGCCACCATTCAACCCAGGACGAGATCGCACCACTGAGAAATCTCGGTCCCTGGATGAGGTTACTGCACTCATGGGTCCCAGCTCTGGGCTTCAACGCCGATCTGTGGTCTTGCAGAATTATTCTCTCTCTGCAGTCCCAATGCTAGGACTGTAGAGAATAATTCTGCCAGCGAGAAACCTCAAAGTCGCCTTTAGCTTCAATCTCGCTGCATCCTAAGCTCAGCACAGCTCCCCTCCCAGGAGGAGGGTTTTCCGCATGACAACAACTTGATTTTTAAAATTGTTTTCAAAAAATTTAAAAATCCACTTTTGGGGAAGACCTTTGGGATATGAAGTTGACAATCTTAAAGAAGAATTTAAATTATTTATTTTCTACAGTTAGGATCAGAGAATAAGAGGCCCACAGATTTGAGTAAAGCTGAGAATTTCTGAGATCACTAGAAAGTCTAGTTCCCTCTGTCCCTGGAGAAATGCTGCCCCTAAGATTGTGAATGCAATGAAGAAAGTGATACTGGGAAGAGGATTCTGTATTTGGGAGACTTCTTCGGGACATGGATTCACCCCTCCCAAGTTTATACAGCTGACTGACCCTTCCCGAGAAGAAGCCAGGGTGTGACCGCCCCCAACTTCACCCCACTAATCCCTTTCTGCTTTGTGGCTTAAAAAACGCTCATCACCTGCCAGGGTGATGGCTTCACATGTGGCTTGTCATCACACCACTGAACTTCTTGCTCTGATGTATTCATCTGGGCCATTTGGATTTTCCGTCTCATTGTCTCTTGCCTGCAGTGCAGAATTGTAGCGGAGCCTCAGCTGTGTTTTCCAGTCCCAGCAGTTTCTTTTTTTCCTTTCAGAGGTGAAACTGAGCAGAACCAAAGGGTCAAAATGTCGAGGACTCCTGCCCTGGGTCCTGGACTTTGTGGGCCCAGGGTGGATTGAGAGTTTGCAGTTGAACCCCAGCTCCAGAAGGAAGCGCAGAACTGACCTCAGTACATTCCAGACGTAGCAGGGAGGTGAAACTTTTGACCCTGTTATTCAAGGTAATTCCGCTTTACTTCCTGGCCTGAGTCATTAGGAAATAATCTGCTGCTTTAATGTCTGTGTTTCATCAGACAGTGAACTCCCAAGGACAGAGACAATAATAGCACTATTAGCTACCATTTATTCAGCATGTACGGTGGACCACACACTGTCCTGAGCATGTAGCACACATAACCTCACCAGGTCCTCTACAGCTCGGGGACCCAGGGCCACTGCCGCCTGCCAGCTTCATTTCCAGTGACACCAATACTTAGAGGGCCTACTTGACTTGCACAGTGATGAACTCGAATTCAAATTGAGCCTGAAGCGCTCCAGGGCCTCTGTTCTTACTCCCATCACCACCCATAGTGCCTGGCACAGTGTGGGTGCTTAGCAGCGTGGCAGGCAGGAGTGCCTCTGCCCTTTCTTCCCAAGCTCCCAGGGCAAACACTCCCCCATACCCATACACACACAAATCCTGTCTTCTCTTTCCACAGAGTCTACCTGCTGGCTCTTGTCCCCTGACTTCTGCTGTAGAGTCCTGGGCCTGGTGCCCACTGTGCTGCTACATGTATTGCTGAGGAGCGTGTGATTCTGGGAGGAGAAAACTAGGCATGGATGGATTCTCACTAGGAACGCATCTGGAGGCCAACCGGATAAAGAAATCAAAGCTCTCCAAAGAGAGACTCAGAGGTAAGGCCTAAGACAGACAACTTGTTCACCCTGTTAACCCATCCTCCCTCCCCGGTCACCTGCCCTGGCTGGCCTGCAGAGGAAAGAGGCCTAATATAGATGTGGCAGGATCCTGGTGCATGGACACTGCATGCCCTATGGACACAGCATGCCTGGATTGTCCCCCAAACCAGAACCCAGAGAGCAGAGGAGCTCCTAATGCAGAGGGACAAGAAGAAGAAGAGCTCGAGGCTGGCAGACCTGGAGCACCCTCCTGGCGGGCAGCCTGGAGCAACTCTCTTTATACCCTTAAACCTACCTCCCTTTGTCTGTAGAAGGCAGGGCAGTGAGACCTCCTTAGGACATGAGGGCTCTTACAAGGTCAGTATAAAGGGGGCCACCCCTTCTTCTCTAGGCTGGCCTACAAACCAAGCTATCTCTTTCCAGATGGCCCTTCTGGGAACCTAAAAAACCAACATGATACAGAAGAGACAGGCTCTGGCACCAGACGTCCTGGGCTTTGGCCTTAGCTCTGAAGCTTTCTACCTGTGTGACTGTGCGTATTTGTTGTCGGTGCTTCAGTTGCTCCATCTGTGAGATGGGAGATGTTTTGCGGTCCCAGCCTCATAACCGTCATGAGGGCAAAATGAAACCAGCGGCTCAGTGGATGTCACTGTCATTCCTAATGTCACAGCAGCAGAGCGGCAGTGACTGTAACATGCAGCCCTCTCCACCTGCTCCCCTTCTCAGAGAAAAAGGGGGACAGAAATTTCTTCAGGGAGGAGATTTAGACAGAATAAGACAGCCGCTCTCCCTTTCCACCAGACAGAAAAGACCTCAGAAAGGACTGGAGCCGCTGGGGCCTCGAGGCCTCCCTCCACAGGAGAGAACACTCCTCCCCGGCAGATGGAAGACCAGAGCCTGGTGCTCTAGGCAAGGGCAGGCCTGGAGGAGAGGCCCAGTCCCATCACTGGTAACCTTAAGTGAGCTGCTTGATCCCCCTGAGTTTCGGTCTTCTCATCTGTAAAGTGGGAGGCATTGAAGCACCCTACCTCGTAGGTTGTTTGAGACTTGAATATGATAATGCGAAGAAGTCCAGTCGAGCAGACTGGTGACACGTGAGCACGTGGCACAGTTCAGCCACAGCCTCTCTATTTGTACAGCGCTTTACAGTTCACCAAGTCTCCTCACCTACTCCTGACAAGCCAACCAGAGAGGCAGAGCCCAGGGGCTTTACATAGATCAAGTGCTAGACTTTGCGACATAGGAACTAGCCCTGTCTCACAGATGCGTCCAGGCCTCAGAAAGCTTTCTTGACAACCCAAGCCCACAGGACAAGGGAGAGCATCCTCCACGTCACCTTGCCGAGCTGTTTCCCAGTCAAGGAAAAATGCCACCGCACCCATGAAGGCATTTAATTTTACCACATCCCTGGCAAGCTAAGTGACTTTCTTGCTCTGAGCCTGGGAGGTAAACAGCTCGAGCTCTGTGTCACCTAAGACAAGGTCACAGGCTTGTGTGTCCTATTTCTGTAAACAGTTGCCACCTTCTTCATTCTGCAAATAAGTGTCCAGGCATGATGACGTCAGTAAAGATGAAAGAAGAACCCTGGGGCCCGAAAACCTCCCTTTTGTTGTTTTCCAATGTGTTCTTCCTATTAAAATTCAGGCTGTGTCAACAACACCCTGCTGGAAACTGTGCTGGTTACGAAAGCTGTGACCAGATTCACGTGCCCCAAACACTTGTCTGCTGACCTAAGGGATCCTTTTAGCTCAAAGCTGAAAGGCTTGAGTAATCCCCCAATTTGGAAAGAAAACCTTTTAAGAAAGCAGCCAAAGCGAAACCCTAGAGTAAGCAGACACATTTTTTTTAATCCAAGAGAGCAAAGAGAAATACCAGTAGCCCCCAAGAAAATTAGGTTTTACTAAAAGAAGAGGATTACTCACTGTCCCACCAAGCCCACCCCTGTCCACGTGTTCAGTGGACTGTTTCGAGGAAGCCAGTAAATATCCCACCAAAGGCAGGAAGGCCTTGGGAAGGGGACCCAACTGTCAAATGAGTTCAGCAAACCAAACGCTAAATCGGTGTCTTTCCTTCTCTGGCAGGCAAGTTGCAAAGAGCGTGCAGAAGATGACGCTTCACAGGCCCAAGTGGCGACAGCCCCAGGAGACTCTCCCTTCTCCATCACTGTCCCGGGAGGCAGTTCCCTGGGTGTTTGTCAGCAACTTTCCAAAGTCTTTGTCACTGGAACTCTAGAAGGACCTTTTAATGTTCCCAAGTGTCCCTGATTTTTTGAAACAGTTTCTACATCTTATGCAATTAAATGTGACTTGCATTCCTGCCCCTTCCCCCACCCAGTGTTGCTGAGGACTGCTCCCTGGACAGTCAGCCACACATGAGCTTCAAAACCCTCTCTGCGGTGGGCGACATCAGCGGGCTTCGCTTCTTTCCTGGACATGAGGGTCACTGCTTGGTAGGCTCACACTGAGGGTCTCACAGGACAACAGCTGCAATGTATCAGACACAGAGTCGGTGTTTGCTCACTATTAATTTTGTTTCTTATCATGTTCACAAAACCTGAACCAGGTGTGTAGACAAATTTAAAAGACTGGAGAGGAACCTTGGAGAAGGAGAAAATGCAAGCTTTTAAATGCCAGGGATAAAAAAGGCCGGGGAAGATTTCACGGACATTGGCTGCTGGGACAGTGAAACTATACATCTCTTCAGAATAACAGGAGTGAATTTCTAGGGAGCTGGCAGAGGCCTTCTCCTCCAGCATATGCAGCACCAAAACCACAGTATGCCCAGGATTCAGACTGAATTCTTAGCAAAGAATTCATAAGTCTCATCACCAAACTCTTCTTCCTATTCTACACAGTCCACAGCTCACAGCCAGGACACATAGGGGATGAGGAGGGGTAGAGGGGCTGCCTGGCTCAGAGGCCCAGCTGGGCCACTTGGTCGCTCTGGGATTCACAATATGCTCTTGTCTTTGAGCCACAGGTTCATCGCCTACGAAAGGGGAACCTTGAGGCTTCCTTCCTGGAATGTCAGACCAACCAAGCTGCAGCAGGCAGAATGAAGACTCTCTGAACCACCGAGTGTTCTGCCATCTGAGGGCTGCCAGGGCGTTATTTCTGGGAAGACACCAGGTGACATACCCAGGCACCTGCTGTGTCACGCGGACCCTCCTAGGCAGAGGCTCATTTCTCTGGGATGGCTCTGCAGGCGGGCAAGGAGCCATGTGACCTTGGGCATCACTAATGCTACACAGTCGCTGTACCTGGGAGCAAATTCTCCGGGTGCTTGGCAGGGAGCCACGGGTGCTATGGCTTCACCTGACCCCTGCACGTAAGTTGCCACCCACAGCTTAGGGCTCAAGAGACCATAAGCTACTGTGTATGTGGGTCATACCTGTCATCCCCTCGTAGTTATAAACAACACTCTTCGTTCAGAAGCTCCCCAGTTTGGATGGTAACGCATGTGTTCCCTTGACTGAGGACATTTTCCTGAGGCCGTGGTGAGGGAAGCAGAGCTGCCTCGCAATGGCTTCCAATAGGAAAGCGATCACCTGTCACTGCAGGAAGGCCCTGGAGACCCGCCAGCCCGGCCCGCTGGAGCTCTTGAGCCCAGACAGCAAGTCTCCTGACTCCTGGGGTGGGGTTTTCCTTGTGGTGGCCTGCCCACAAGAATCACAAAGGTAAACAAGAGCTAGTGGAAATCCAAAGCCACACCTAAGTGAGGCATCCTAGACTGCAACAGTGACCCGATGAGGAGCGTGTGACCAGGCCCTGCCTCTCACCTGCCTGCAGCAGGTCAGAGCGTCAGCAAGTGTGGGCAGAGCCAGGTCTCCAAGGCCCCTAAGTTCCGCATCACTCCTGCCCCTTGCTGGGTGCCAGCAGTGGTCTCTCCTGCAGCAAAGACTTGAGGCAAGTGTGAAGGCTGAGGGGCTGAGGCTGTCCCAGCTGGGACCAAAGTGTGTGTCTTTCCCAGCCAGGTAGTCTCTCCAGCAAGCCACTCAGGCACGGGAAAGGACACAGCTCTGCAGCGTGTGCATGAGGGTCACAAACACAGAACTTGGCGACCAGAGGGCAGGGACCCGGCAGCACTCACAGTGTCTTGCAGAGCAGGTGTCAGAGACTCAGGTCGTTCAAGCAGAAGAGAGTCCTTTCTCTGATTCTGCGCACCCAGCCCTGGCCACTCTTCAAAGGGCACCATAATTACTAGCTTCTCTGGGGAGATTTTTCTGATTTCCAAACTTGGGCCCCTATCACCTGGCTGTTTCTTCCTTTTTTTGAACTAAAGTGGCTTCTATTGAGCACATGATGCTAACCCCGGCGCCAGGCGCTATACACCACCCCTGTCCACACAGCCTCATGAATTAGTCGGTGGTCTCCCCTTTATAATTAAGGGGGCTAAGACTCAGAGACCATGCTGGAAAGTGAGGGAAAGAGGCAAAGAAACACAAGAGGTAAGTTTCCCAAGAGGATCAGTTACTGTTTGGAGAAGAAGAGGATATAGACAATTCCCATGGGAGAGAGGGAAGAGAAAGAGGAAACATGAAACCATTTCAGGCTTTCCAACACTGGCTGACCCTTGCTCGCTCTGCTGGCAAAGCCCCTGATCCCGGTGGTTTACTATCTTCATTGTATTCTGCAGAAAACAGTGAGTCACAGAACTATTGTCATAGAGCCACAGCTTAGAAATAGTATGACTGGGATACAAACTCAAGCTGCTGGTTCCAAGCCCAGGCTATATACCACATGTGCACACACGGCCTTTCCCTTGAGCAGCTACTGGTGCTAGGTGCCATGTCTTCCAGGGACCCTCAGCATGCATATCCATTTGAAACCTCACTGGAAGGCTCCGCGAGGAGTTTTGCACAAAACGGTATCATCTGAGATGGTAGCAGCAGAGGAGGAAGAGCATCCATCCATCCTGGCTGTGGCCTGTC
The DNA here is from genome assembly GCF_000260255.1 of Octodon degus. Lineage (NCBI taxonomy): Eukaryota > Metazoa > Chordata > Mammalia > Rodentia > Octodontidae > Octodon > Octodon degus. The sequence goes on along the minus strand of NW_004524586.1, from coordinate 5,835,905 downwards.
CCGAGCCCTGGAGGAAGGCAGCAGAAGTCTGTTTTCTCCTGCTGCTCATTACAAACCCTTCCCAGACCAGCCACTCTGAGCCCCCAGAACTTCGGCCAGGGAAGTGACTTCAGCCCCACCCTACCAAAAATTCCACTTGGAGCAACTCTGTTGTTCCCTGATGTACCCAGAAATTCTGAACTTGAACTTAAACAAGCCCGTGAAACCTAGCCAGGCCTGAGCTCCCCTGAGGAGCAACCTTCGTCCTCCATCCCACAAGTCAGTGCTCACTGTGCACAGCACACCTTGCTGGGCTTTCCGATGGGCAGGACACACACACCCCTGGCTCTTGGAAGCTCTCTTCTCATGGAAGAGAGAGGGCACATGGAGCTGGGACGCCAGACAGGAGGAGGAAAATGTAGAAGAAATATTTGTGAAATGAGAGTTGACACGTACAAATGACTCCTTAAGTTATGTGTGTATTTGTGACTCTACCACTTTGATTTTTAAGTGTTTTAAAGCACAGGCTCTTCTTCAAAATCTCTCCTAACACATCCACTGTCTTGCAGTGTTAACGATAATGAGGTCATGAAAGGGATAAAGCAGTTCTTGGGGCCACAAGGACGCTGGATGCCATCTCATGGACACCCCTACAGCCAGCCCGAGAACCCCCAGCACACATGAGGAATCATGCAGCTGCTAAATCACAGAACATTAAATCATAATCACCAGCCCAGCAGCAGATGCGACAATCACAGAAGGATGATGAGCCAAGGATAACACGCCAGGCACCTCCCGACTCTTGCCCAGGAATATGTACCTGAGCACACGGAGCAGGCTTTGGGGCTGATTTCCCACTAAAAATGTGTCGGTGCTAGTGGGAAAAGGCCGTGTCTACTGTAGTGGAGAGTCCTGGGGCAGGAAACAGCCTTTCAGGGACAGGGACTGGCACAGCTGAGAGGTGGGACAGCCAGGTCCAGAGGCCTAAATGGAGCAAGAGCAAGGAGAGTGTGAGGTGAAGCAGAGTTTGAGAGAGGAAATTAGGAGAAAAGAGACAGAAGAAACCAGAGCGCGGACGGGTCCATCGTTCAGCGTCTGAGTTGCACGCAGCCCAGAGCTGTGCCTGTGACTAGCAGCAGACCTGTGGAGACAGACGTCCTTGTTCCCTGGCGGAAAGGGGATCAGCAGTTCCTACATGGTGGCCTGCTAGGGAGGGAGCGCTGCAGGCTCCAGTGCAGCTCCGCTTCCTAGCTCTCACCTGGAGCAAGGCCTTGGCCAGCTTTGCCAGGGCAATTCCAGACCACCTATCCTGCTGAGCTAGTCCTGGGAAGGCTCCTAGCAAAGGTGGCCATAAGAGGGCAGGAGAGGGCTGGGAATGGGCCGGCCACAGCAGCCTCACCAGTGCTCCGGCACTCAGGGCGGCCAGCTTTGAAAGCTGGCTTTGCAAGGCCCTGCTAGACAGCACTGAGCCATACAGGATGGGAAGGAGAGGGAGAAGGGAGGAGGGGCAAGGTTAGCGCCACCCCTGGGGACAAACGCCATGATGAGAACCAGGCCACGAGTGGGATTCGCAGCTAAACTGCTTCCTACCTGCCTGTGACTGCGTGACTGAACTGGTCTCTGTCTCCTGTCTTCCTTGGCACTTTGAGAAACTTTAATAGCAAAGTCACGGTGATGCTCACAAAGAGGAAGTGAAAGACAGTCCAGGATGAAGTCCAGCACACTGGTGGCAGTGTCCTTGGCCCGGTCCCCCACCCTCAAGTTCGCCGTCTCCAGGAATGCCATGAGCCACTCGGGCTGGAAGCCTGGGCTGGTCTCCTACATCCACCCTGTCACAAACACTTGCCTGTTCTGCCCCCAGTCACTGTTCTGTCCTGCTCTCTGATTCTCTCATAGTGATGCCCCTCTCACTCGTTCCCTGAAGAACGCCAGGAGCTCTTTCCAAGTCACCGGCATGGCCCCGTCACTTCTCTGCCTGCCTCTCTTCACTGGCTTCCCGTCACCTCCACAGTGGAACTCACACACCTCAGCATGGCCTACGCGGCCTGTCTGCCTCCCCCTGCTCACCGAAGATCTGAGGCTCCCGAGGGTGTGCTCCTCCTTTTTGCCTCTGGGCCTTTGCATGTACTGCTGTCCTTTCTGGAGTCTCGTCTTTGGCCTTCTCTCTTCCCTTTCTAGCTCCTTGCAATCTACGCCCTCGGTGTTTGCTATGTGGCCCTTACTTCCTACCTAAACCTCACATCCTTGAGAAACTGCCTGCTACTTCTGCCCAGACCAGGCGAGCAAGCCTCCTCAGGGTCCCGTTCTCCCATCTGTCAAATCACTGACCACTCTACTTTGGTCACCAATTGCCCCAATCACAAGCTCTGTGAGGACAGAGACCGAGTAGCTCTATGAGGAAGTGTAGCCCTGAGCTGTGTCTGGCCTGCATTGATAGGTGCTCCAGTTGAATGAGTGAATGAATGAATGAATGAATGAATGAATGAATGAATGAATGAATACGTGCATGCAAGGAATAAGACTAGAAATTCCCCAAGGATAGGCATAATTCTTCTCTGTCCTCTTCCTATCTTTCCTCCATGTGACGCATACCTTTTCCTATAGAAACTCCCTATTCCAGCATTAAGGTGAAAAAAATTCTTCAAACTCAACTATTTATAAGAAAAATAATCAGAGCTAGCATTTAAATACCCCAGGCACTCTGCCAAACCCTTTACATGGTGTCTTAGTTACTTTTCTCTTGTTGCAGAGACAAAATACCCAAAACTCAGAATTAAAAGGGAATAGGTTTATTTAGCTCGTGGTTTGTAGAGGTTTCCATCCATAATCAGCTGGCTCAAGGCTGAGGTGGCACACGGCAGAGGGCAGCGGTTAATGGCAGTGGAAGACAGCAGAAGTAACAAGAGACCTTAAAAGCACCTTTCTGCCCCTTTTGTGTTATGTCCAGGCTACCCGTGTTAAGATGGTGCCAACCCAATCATTGCACTAATTTAAGAATCACACTCCCCAAATCCCAGCATCACACAACCTAGTCTCAGCCACCTCTTCAAAAAGCCCCGTCTAAGACTACCTGAGGCTGAGGGGTGGGGAGCTTCTAGACACAAACCGTAACACGGGGGTTATTTTTAAGAATTCCTAGTGTGAAGGTGCTGTTCCCACTTCACAGATTAAGAAGTGAAGCCATGGAGAAGTAACTTGGTTTGCCCAGGACCCTCAGCTAATAAGAAATGAAGTTGGCTTTCCCATCCCGGTGATCTGATCTGAGAGTCTCCTCACCTGTCCTTTCTCCCTACTCCTTGTTCTTATCCAGCCTTATGTTTCTGTCAAGGAAACTGAAGACTAAACACCCCAAGGTCGCACAGCAGATTGACAGAGAGCTGGGCTTGGAGCTGAGCCCTCCACACTCTGACTTCACTCACCTATACCACCTGCCTCCTGCGGACTGACCCCACACCCACAAGATGCCCTGCCTTTCGCCTTTCGTTTCCTCTACCCCGACCACCTGCACTCCCCAAGGTGCTCCCTGAAATCTCCCGCTCAGTCTACGAGCCCCTCAGGCTTGAGCATGCACACGAGGCCCTCTGCCCCATGGCCAGATCCTGCCCTCAAAGCTGCCGCTTCCACCCAGCCACAGTTCAGCACTTTGGGAGCTCGAGATTGGCTGGCCTGTCACCCAGGATCCCTTTCTGCCTCACAGCCTACTTCCAGCTGCTTTCCACCACCTGTCCTTCTGTGGGACCCCCTTTTGGCTTCTGCCTGGCCATGGCCACTCGCAGCACTGCATGTCAGAGATGAGAAGCCTCAGAATACGGGGCAGAGGGTGGTGCAAGGGAAGGGTCCTGAGCCCATCCTTCACCCCACCTACAGATGCTCAGCTGCGCCCCTTTCAGGTAGCAGAGGTGCATGTTTGCTTTATTGGGACTGAAGAAAACCCCCAGCTGCCTAAATCGGGCTCAGACCCTCAGCAAGTCTGCGCTCCCTCCAAGCCAGGTCTTCACTGTCACACACACCCAGTGAAGTGAATTTCATCTTCACTCTCATGTTGTCACCTTGTGGATATTTATAGCATTATCGTGTCCACCAGAGAGCGTAATGGGCTTTTTAGGCTAAACCAATTAAACTCTCTTCCCATAAGTCATGTCTCCTGCATGGCTTCTGCTGCCCTTCTCTAAACCTGTTCTATCTTCATTATCTCGGCTCCACATGGCAAGGGAGGCGCAGCCTGAGAGTTCACGTACTGGTTACTGGTGTGCGCCTCTCTCTGGCCTAAGCAGATCCCTCTTCCCACCACCCCTCACAGTCCCTGGGCTGTAGAGATATAATCCAGGGCAGGGCAACACTGTTGACCCTCTGGTAAAGGAAGCAGAACGTCCTCATGAGGAGGTGCTTTGTGTTTGTCTTCTTTTAATCTTGGCTACCTCCGAATGTCGAGTAATATCGACTATGGTCAACAAATGCCAACTGTCTAAGTCTACACAAAATATACTGGGCCAGAAAGTGGGAGGTCTTAACCTGCCGTGACTGACCTTCAGGTGTGGCCCTGGGCACTTACACCCGGTGGGAAAGTGCTGGGGAACACCGTGCTCTCCGAGGACTCCTGGGCATGCGGTGAGGGATTCTCGAGCTTAAAGACAATGAGTAGGTTTCCATTTCTTTCTAAATCATGAACAGTCACTCTTCCAAATGAGCACGCCGAAGGCGTGCTGCAAGCTCCCTGCCAGCTTTAGTGGAGATCGGATCAGTTTGGCAGTGACTCAGTCTCCAGCCACCGGCTCATCACACAGCCGAGCACCACTAACCAGCCCGGTGGGCCTCACCACCACACGACGTGAATCCTCTTTGTGATTAGTCATAGCCGGTTTAATTTATACCAATATGGACCATTGGTCTAAGACAAGAAACATAAGGAGCCCTGAGATGGAAATACAGTCTCAAGTTAATGAGGAACATAAAATATAGACTAATTCTAAAAATTTCCCTACTACTCCATAAACCAGTGCTAAAAAGAAAAACACTATGGCAGTTAGAGTCAAATTTAGCTTATTTTGGTTTATGAAGGTGGAAGATGACCCATCCCTGTAATGTATTTTTGAGGAGTACTTGCAAACAGCAATTGAAAACTTTCCCTTTAATCTCAATATATAGTGGGGGAGGGTGGGGGATGGGGGAATCTTTTACATTTGAAAAGAGTTGATTTTTTTCTCTCTTTTTTAATGTATATAGGACAGGGTCTACAGGGTCTCACTACATAGTTTGGACTCATAGTGATTCTCCTGTTTTCAGCCTCCCAAACTCTGGGATTACAGGCACATGTGCCACCACGCCCAGTCTCAATCCCTGTCTCAGTGCACCCTGGAGGCGGAGCAGGCACACCACATCAGCGATCAAAGCCCAGCCACTGTGCTCTGCCTAAGCAGGCACTTTAGTCTGTTGAGCTCTCTGGCTGGCAAGTTGATTTTTTATCCACCCCTGCGGAACCGGGGATTGAACTCAGGCCCTTGCGCTGGCCAAGGAAGTACTTATCCCACTGAACCATCTCCCCGGCCCCATTTCAAATATGAGGTCCTGGCTGGTGAGATAGCTTGGCCGTCTAGGCACCTGCCTAGCAAGCACGAGCACCTGGGTTTGATCTCCGGTGTCACGTGCCATGCTGTCCTGGAACACTGGGCGTGCTATGCAGGCCACCAAAAGCAGGGGTGGTGACACATGCCTATAATCTCTGCGCTCATGAGGCGGAGACAGGGGACACGATGTGTCTGAGCCATGTAGCAAGATCCTGTACCAAATTATCAAATAAATAAAAGATTTTTTTAATTTAAATAAAAATTTAAAAAACAAATATGAGGTCTTTGAAGTGTATTTTTATGCTGTAATTTACAATTTTCATCTACATTTTAAAACACATTTGGAACAGACAAAACTTAAAAAAAATAAAATAAGACACATTTGGTTCTCAAATAAAACATGTCTCAAATTATAATTTGTCAACAAATCACCTTTTTGCATAATTAAAGTAAATTGTCATTTACTTAATAAGGAAAATGCTCAAATTCATTTCTACATTATGGATTAAAATACACTTTATGATGCACTTTTAACAATACATTGATATAAAATAGAATTATTGTATCTAAAAACCACTCCAGATACTAGATAAAAGTTACAGAATTGTTTTAAATAACCCATTAGCATTGCTGTCTGTGTTTCTTGGCCTCTTTGGAGGCCCCAGGGGGAATATGCCTGCTCTGTTCCCACCTCTGCCTTGGACTGAGGACGAGATCATGTGGCACCTCTGGCCAGAGAACTGGAGAAGAAGGCTCTAGACCGCAAGGGCTTCTTGTCTTTGTGGAGGTGCCTGGCACTACGTGACATGCGGCTGCTCCATCATCCTGCCCTGAGCCGCTGGGGCACTCGTGGCCGTGCTGACTTCTATCAGATGCGTGAAGAAAAACCTAGTCGTTTTAAACTACTGAGATTTGGGGACTGTTCATTACTGCATCTTAGCCATCTATCTTAGCATCTCACTGATCTATAAAATCCCCACATGAGAATAAGTGAGATTATCTACAGTTTACATTTAGTAGTAACAGGTCACCTCTATCACCAGGGATAAAAATAAACGGCACAAGCTTGGATGTTGGGGAAAAAGCACCCTATGTCCCCATCCTGGACTAGCCACTTACTGTCTATGTGGCTTAGGCAATTTACTTAAACTCTAAACTTAGCTTTTTCATCTTTAAAAATTGCAGCACAATATCCACCTTGACTGGCTATTAAAGGAATCAGGAATAGCATATTCAAAAGTTCTTACAGGAGCTGGGAAGATAGCTCAGTGGTCTAAGCACCTGCCAGCCCTGGAAGCCCGGTATGCCGTGCTGCCCTGAAACCGGGCATGGTGGCTCATACCTGTAATCCCAGCACTGGGAAAGCTGAAAAAGGAGGATCACTATGAGTCTGAACTGTATCCAATAAACAAAATAAAACAAATTTTTAAGAGAAGTTCTTACAGCATGTATAATCCATAGATGTGCTAAAAATAGAAACTATAATAAAGTAGCTTAGTAAAACTCTATTGCACTCAGCTTCCCGCACTCCTTTCCCTCATCGCTTTCCGATTCCTCCCACTGGAGCTTGGTGGTTTTAGCAAGGCTGCCGATGACGGTGGCCCGTGTCCTGGCAGAAGCGTGAGCATGTAACCAAGGCTCACCAGTCCTCTTCCCATTCACAGGACTGGGCATGCGACCCAGGCGGGGCCTCTAGGAACTTTCTATGCTCTCTGATATAAGAGTAAGGAGAGAGAGGCTTCTCATCCAGGGAGAGTGACCGGTGATGGAATAGGCCTGGAGTTGGCAGAACTCACCTGCCCACCCATGGAAAGGAAAACTCTTCAATGGAAGAGCATACAGTTCCATAAAGAGAGGAGAGCTGGGAGATGGGGATATGGGGAGGGAAGAAAAAAAGAGGGAGATCAGAAAGGGAAGAAAAAAGGAGGGTGGGAGGAAGAATGAGGGGAAGGAGAGAGGGAAGGGAGGGGGACAGGGAGACACTCATCATAGTTGTCCTTCTCCAGCAGTTGGCTGCTGCTCTATCTGGCTTTGTTCGGTATCAGCGCCATCTCCTTCTTCTTAGGTACATGAATCAATAGACTTCTTATATATAGCTTAAGCAGGTCTGTGTTTAGCTTTTGTCATTGGCCATCGAAAGCATCCTGGTGATTCCAGACATGCGCACTCACCACGCGAGGCGTGCGCGCCCAAGCTTGGCACAGCCAGGGAGCATGTGATCAGCAGCACAGGAGCCATGGCAAAGGTGCAGCAGAGTCCTGGGGAAGGAGCCACCATGCCCAACTGGCTGAGGCAGGTGGTGGTCGGGAAGCCCTTCCTGGGAGGTGGCATTTGAAACAAAACCTTGAGGAAGGGTAACAAAGGCTGTTGTATTTATTTTATCTTTTTTTTTTTTTTTTTTTTTTTTTGTGAAATTGGGGGTTGAACTCAGGCCCTTGGGCTTCCCAGGGAAGCACATATTCCACTGAGCCATCTCCCCGGCTGTTGGGGGTTTTTTGGTGGGGTTTTTTTTGTTTGTTTTTTGTTTTTTGTTTGTTTTTTGTGGAACTGGGGTTGGAATTCAGGCCCTTGCGCTTGCTAGGGAAGCACTTATTCCACTGAGCCATCTCCCCGGCCCCCATTTTATCTTTTCATACACCAATGAGTGCACATATGCTCATCTCAGATCCAGATAATGAGCCCAACAGGGACATGATTGTCCTCTACTTTCCCATGTCTAAAGGCTAAATTAAAGAAAATGTTTCAGAAAGTTTCCAGGGCTGGAGAGTTAGCTCGGGGGTCTAAGCATCTGCCTGGTGAGTGCAAGGACCTGAGTTCTGTCCCAAGTACTGCATGCCATGCCAGCCCCCAAAACTAGGCATGGTGGCACATGCCTGTAATCCCAGTGCTGGGGAGGTTGAGATAGGAAGATCACTATGAGTCTGAGCTGCATTGCAAGACCCTATATCAAATAAATAAATAAATAAATAAATAAATAAATAAATATTTAAAAAGAAAGTTTCCAGACAGAGCTTTTGGAAGCCAGGAATTTCCTCACATAGCCCCCGTCCCTAGCCGAATACTAACCAGGTGCCAAGCAAGTGGTAGGTGGTCTGCTGGAGAAGTCAACAGGCTGACATGAGCCCCCCTCAGCATTACGGAACTAATAGCCCATTGGGCATGCCTGGAGAACAAGACACCACTGACGCTTGTAAAGGCCAAGTAAGGAAGCGAAATGATGGACATACACCGTGCCCATGGGGCAGGGGGAGGACTTTCGTCTCAGGCATGCCCAGCCTGTCTGAACAATAGTCCTCCCTTTAGGACTAGAGAGAAGGAGGCTACCAAGAGAGAGATGACGCTCTCCAGCCCAGCGACCTGAAAGTTCCAACGCTCAGAGGTGGGAGGAGGACAGATATTACGAGATTTGAAAGGAGAAATAAGAGGCTCATGAATAAAGTATAATAAGGACGAGATGGCCAGAAGGCACAAGGCCAGAGGAACAGCCAGCAGCTCAATCACCAAAATGCAGGAAGGCCGCTGGAACTGACTCCCAGGGCGTGGGAAGCCCTACGGAGTGTCAGTCATGGTGAAGACAAGATTCTCCTCTTCCTGTGGCATTAAGCCCCACTCAGTCTTTCGCTCCATCAGTCTCTCCTCGTGGAAGGATTCGGGGGCTCCTCCTGGGGCCCAGAGTCTGCCCTGGTGGCAGCTGGCCCTCGCCTGTGTTGGGCACCGGTCTGGACTATTATCCTGCTGGTCATTTTCTCTAAGATCGGGGCCTACCCTGTGCTCCCCCAGGACATCTGAATGAGAGTCATCCAAGAAACTCATGCAAGACTCACCCTGAAGGCCCTCCTCGGAGGGGCTCACAGGCAACGCTGGGGTTCTAGACATTGTCTTGGTTACTTTTCTCTCGTTGCTGAGACAAAATACCCAACGCCCAGAATTAAGGAAAGGAAAAAGTTCATTTAGCTTACAGTTTGTGGAGGCTTCAGTCCATACAGCTGGCTCCAGGGCAGGGTGGCGTGTGGCACAGGGGCAACAGCTCGAGGTGGCAGGAGACAGCAAGAGCAGTAAGAGCAAAGTGGCGGGAGGGGGAGGGGAGACAGGCCTGTTTTCCTCCCATATAGTGTAAGTAGACACCACACACACACACACACACACACACACACCCCAGGTATGGGTAGCACACAGCCACCTGTGCCCTCCTCCTGTCCTGCACAGGATGAGGATGTTTACAGAGGAAGGCTCCTGGCCCCTGCTGAGTGGCTTAGTTAAACTGCTAAACTGCTCAAGTTGACACAATGTATTAACCATTACAGACACATAGAAGCTTCTGAAGGCTTCAGAAGAACCTTGAAGGGTGAGGTGGAGTCTCCGCTCATCAGCGCCCCTCCCCAGGACCAAATCATTACTTCCTGGATCACCCACTGCCTGACCCCAGAATGAGGAGCACCCGCTCCATCGCTCCCCCAGGCCACAGGCCCCTGGCCACCACGGCCCATCTCCCAGGCACGTGTCCTGGCGAGTCCTTCTATTGAACATGTCAGACCCTGAACTTCCAGAGCCAAAGCACCTGTCTCTCACTCTGCCTCTTCCCCAGTGTCCCTGGCTGGGCAACTTCCTCTCTCTGCCGCTTGCCTACAAGCTCCAGAAGCAGGTTTCCTGCTCACGCTTGCCTGAGGCTGAGCACATGGACTTTGTGGTTGGACAGACCTGCACTGGGATCTGCAGCTCAGTTAACTCACTTCAAACAACTCGCTTTCCTACAGCTTCAGTTTTCTGCCTGGAAAACAGAGCTAATATATACAGTGGACCGAATGTCTGTGTCTCTCTGAAGTTGACTGGTCAAATACCTAAATCACATGTGATATTAGGAGGCAGGACCTTTGCAAATTGATTATGAGGGTCTTGAGGTCAAAAGAGTGCCCCCAGACCCCCACTTTCTCTCTCCTCATCCCCGATGCGAAGTGCCAGCAGTCCTCACCCTGGAAGAGGACCTCACCAGAACATAACCGGGATGGTGCTCCGGTCTGGACTTTCAGCCTCCAGAGCTATAGGGAATAAATTTCTGTTGTTATGAACCCCAACCCATCCCCCAGTCTACAGTATTTGTTACGGCAGCCAAAGCCATCCATGACATTCTAACTTAAACTTTTGCTATGAGAATTAAATGAAGTAGTACTTGTCACAGTTCCCAGTATATAGCCAGCACTCAGCAATAGGTAGAACTGCTATCATTCCCATGACCACCTGAGAATAATAAGCCTGGCCGCTACTATAGCTGCCCAAGTACCTTTGCTTGACCAACAATTCTCTATTAAATGATGATGTACGCCTTCCTCTCGACACAAGCGCTGTGCTGCCCTGAGTGAGGGTGCCGGTGAAGACATTGGTCTGGCACTGCTGCTGTACAGCTGAGGAGAGGAAGGCTGGCGGGGCCAATACCCTCAGCCGCAGGTGGAGTTCAAGGCCTGCGGTCATTTTTCAAGTAGAGGAACTTGTCTCCCCTTTCCATGTCTGCTGCCTCCTTGACTAAATTGACTAAAATCTATTTTTATCTGCTCTGCTCTCCCCTGAGCTGAGACATTTGGCTGCAGGAAATAGTGATTTCAGAGGAGGACACACACACACACACACACACACACACACACTCCAACCTCCCTCTAAAGCCAGTTGCATGAGTGCTTCTGCTGCTCTGGCGCTTCTCTGTGCTCCAGCTGGGAGACCAGCTGTCTGGAAGTGGGGCCACAGAACGAACTGGGCCATAGCCAGTGCCCAGATGGGGAAGGAAGGTATTTCTTTCCAACCAAACTACCTGGAGGTGGTCTGAGAGCTCCAGGCTCCAAGGACAGAGCCAAGGTAGACCCAAACAGCATGTGCATGTCCCCTTCCCAGGCACCGCCAGGCCATATTAGGAGGTGAACCTCCCAGAGCCACACCTAGCTGAGCTGGCAGGGCCCTCAGTGACCATCCCCCTCCAGCCCTTCCCCTGGTCAGCTTGGACAACGTCCCCAGAGGGAAGGCACTCTCTGCAGCCACTGTGAGGGAAAGCCGCAGGTCCTGGCCATGTGGTGCCCCCACCCCCGGGAATTCACTGGCAGGCTGCTGAGCCAGGCCATCTATTGCCCAGAGTAAAATCCCACACCTGGACCGCCCAGCATCCCTTGCAGCTGCCCGCTTGGCTAGTGGTCCTGCTTGCTCAGTGCCAGCACTGCCTCCTTCCTGCTTATTTTCCTATGGGAAGAGCCAGAGGAGTGGGCAGGGCCATAGCTAGCAAGTGGCCCTTCTGAAGAGCAGAGTGTTATTCTAGTGGCTCTGGAATGTCTAGAAGATGAAATGGAACTACTGTTTGCAGGGGTGGATGGAGTGAGCTGGCCTCTGCTCCAGCTCTGTGTATACTGTGGGGTCAGAGTTTCTAAACAACTCCAAATTCCAGAATTCCAAAGCATGTGAGCATCATTTCCAGCCTGTGCCATCAAATGCCCCTGGTAGGAAAGGTCACTGGCCTCAGCCATGGCCATCCACAGAAGGTGAGCCAAAGTTGGAGTGGTCACATGAATGCCCAGCTGCCCTGTCAATCACGACATCCATATGGCTCCTGCCTTTTTTTTTTAATCCTCAGTGAAAGTTTGGAAATCATTTTGGTCTCACATTCCAAGGGCCTTGCACAACTGGCAAAATAAAATTTATTTCAGGCATAATGCAAAAAGTGCCTCAAAATTTATGGGGTTCGCAAGTTGAGGGCCACCACAGCCTATATAACACCTTCGTGCAAAGTAGAAAAGACTTCTTTCCACAACACGCTTCGCTCTTAATTGTTGAAAAGATGTTGCAATCTAGTGACTCTGTCAGTGTGAGCTAGCTGATTGCCAGGAACCTGTCACAATTCATCTGCAGATTTGTGATATATCAGATGTGAATGGGTCGTGCAGCACACCATCCACACAGAGCCCCGTGCTGGCCTAGATTGATGGCACTGTTGCTCTTTGCTTCATCTCAGATCCAAACGGTGCTGCTGAGACCTTTGATGCTTCCCTCCTACTCCCTGAATAGTTGGCTCAGCCTGGGATGGCTAGCCAGTGGTGACCCATAAGCTCAGGAAGCAACTGATGGAGCCCCAGGATGGCCCTCCAAAGTCTCCTTCACCCTCTCCAGGCCACAGAAATGGGCAAGGGGAGAGAAGGGAGCCCAGACCAATGTTTGGCTAGGAAAGGACAGAGTGGGCCAGGAGGCTGCTCCCCATTTCCTCTACAAGATGAAGCGCAGGCCAGTGTGGAGGATGCCAAGGAAGAGAACAAAGCCAAAGAAGTACACCCCCAAGCATAGAGATCTTATTTCCAAGGCTCTCTCCAAACTCAGAAAGAACCTACATTTACTTTTGTTGTAAGAGGGCAGACCCTGAGTCCCATTCTCCTCCCCAGACCGAGGACATACCATTAAACTCCTGGATGCTCCCTAGCAAATCTCTCCCAATGGAGAAAGAAAACGTAGACCCTGGAGTCTAAAATTCGCCTCCATCCTCCCTTAGGAGCCAGAGACAGCTTTTCCCACACGTGCCTTCCTAACCCCAGCACTCCTGTCGGGGCCTCACCCTGGCCCCCGCCTCTAGGTTCATTATGGGCCCACTGATATTCACAATGATTTCATTAGCGTCATCACAAACGCAGTCATGAAGAACTTATTAAGGAAGTCTGAACTGGGCAATGCTTCCCACAAAGAGCCAACTTAAATACCAAGTGAAACATCATTTACAGTGTCAAAGAAAACCCCAAAAGCATACAGCCAAGGAAATATTGTTGCTTTTGGTCGATGCTGAGAGTGCTGCTAGGGAAGCTGCAAGAAAATTATTAATAGCTATTTTGGGGAAAGTGGATTAAAAATAAACCGCAGTGATGGAGGAGGGCAGAGGTATGACGATGGGGCGAATGTGAAAGGCAAGCGCAAGGATGTTCGGTCACAAATGTTGAGCCTGAATGATCCAGCTTTGTTTGTTCCCTGTAAGGCTCATAATTTTAACCTTTTATTATGCAAAGCAGCCAGCTTGGATTTACATTGCCAAAGGAGACTTGGCATGATTAACAGATCACATTTGCCAGTCTCTTCCTCTATGAAAAGGTGGGTTAGCTTGAAAGGGGTCGTTGAAGTTATTTTCAGCTGTTTGGCAATGGAGACTTGAGCAGCTTAAGTCAGCCTCACTTCCCAGCAGCTGATGTAGAGAAAAGCTTACGGTGGATCGGGCTAGAGTAGGGAGTGTGGAGGATGATCCAGAGCAATCCTCCAGGTCTTAGGGAGAAGACCTCCCTGTGCATTGCCACTGGCCACCATCAAAATCCCGAGGGCCATGACAGGGACAAAGCCACCAGGTAGATGCAGGTCTACAAGGAGCAAATGGGCTTAGCCTCTGGGCCTCCCTAGGAGCTCTCCAGGGTACTGGACAGACTGCCTGGAATTCTCTGGCCCAGGGGACCCTGAGGCCTGCAAGTGCCCTTGCTATCCTGGATTTTTCTCCCATAAAGCAACTCACTTAATATCATCAGCCTGCCAGAGGACCCAGCATCCTCTTCAGTATTTCTGTCCAGGAGACAGCAGAGCAGTGTACTCGAAAGTCAACAGATTTTTCAGTCCAGAATTGGATTTGAATCTTAGTTCTACCCCTCATTATGGGAATTGAGAAAGTTGATTTCTTTTCCCTGAGCTTCAGCTCCCTTCTCTGTAAAATGGAGTGATAACTTAATTGCCTTTCAGGATTATAGTATGAATTTTAAGAGTCCAGGGATTTAAGATACCTAAGTCTCACACATAATCAGTGTCCACAAGCAAATGTCTAATATTCCCATCAGTGTTAGCCTCCATGCGCCTGTCACCTGTCAGTCTTTGGATTGGTAACTCCTTCTCCCCATCCATGAGATCAAACTCAACTGGTGTGAGCCACAGAAACTGGTGTGGATTTGGATGGAGACAAGGAGAGCATTACAAGGGCATGGCAGGGCCTGCTGGAAGCCCAGAGCCTAAAGGCTGCCCCTTTTGGCAGGGTTGTGAGCTGGACAATGTAAGGTCACTACGACCATCATCATCTCCCAGCTCCACTCTCCTCTGTGTCTCCTTATCCTCTCTTTGTTCTTCCTTCCACCCAGCAGATGCATGGTCACATGTTTATGTTTAGAATCGATACTTGGCTGGATTGGTTCCATAGCAATATTAGACATTTGTTTGTGAACACTGACAGTATGTGAGACTTAGGTATCTTAAATCCCTGGACTTTTAAAATTCATACTATAATCCTGAAAGGTAATTAAATTATTGGACAGAAGGAGCCATTCCCAGGGAGCAAGAGATGAACACATCAAATGGTCACTTGAGTCTCCAGTACAAAAGCCACTTTCACGTAGTGGCAGATGCATAAAAGCCCTGAAGTGTTATATAGCAGATAGATGAGGCTTCAGAAGTGATGGAGGCGAAGGTACTTAGATTACAGATTTTGGTGTGTTTTTCTTATCATCAACCCATAAAATAAAAAGCGATGGCCTTACCAGTGCCATTAATAGCTGAATATGTGGGGCACACACTGCAGATATTGTATGTGCGGAGAAGCTCCTAAACACAGGCACCACCCCAGAGTTGTTCAGCATTCCTGGCAGTGGAGGCTGCCGCTCTGTGCCCCAGGGGCGGCATAACCCTACAGGAGACATTCCTGACCAAGAAAGACGAACCAAAGAGAGCTGAGTGGATTCTGTCCCCATACACCTGTGCTAGGACAACTGTTCAACCAAAGAGGGTTTAATTGCAGGACGTTATCCTCCACACACTCAAAACCCTCCTCTGAATCCTCTTTTCCCAACAAGATGCACTGATAGCCTTCAGTATCCTGTTATTCTCTAATTTTTAATTTTGAGACAGTCTCTCCAAGTCTCTGAGTTGACCAGGCTGGGATCAAAATCACAGTTCTCCCGCCTCCACCTCCCAGAGTGCTGGGATTCCAGGCATGGACCACCACACTGCTTTTAGATATGATTTCTAGGACAGGCTCTCTTTTCACTGTGCAGGGGAAATGATGTCTTTTCTTTCTTCTCCCTGGCAAACTCTCAAGAGAAAATGACCCAAGAAGTCTGGCCTGATAAATTGAGTCCTTATATCTGGATTCCTAGAGATATTACACCATCTTCTTAAGAACCCAAAGCCTGCAATTTGAGAAAAAACTCTTATTGAAAAGCAGCTAAATCAATGCCCATGTGGCAGTGGAATGGGGACTTCCTAGACCTCAGAGGACACTCCTTAATGTTAAGCCACTGGTCACAGAATCCCAAGCAAAGTCTAATCGCTAAGGTTTCACTAGTAGTGGGAAAACAAGAGTTTCACTCCCAAAAAAGGAGGCCCCAAAAGTGAGGGATACACCCTACTTTGAGGACCAGAAAGGCTTTGGGACCAGTGGGAGGGAGCAGGCAACACCAGCAAAAAATCAGGGGATCTGGCCAGAGGTAGAGTAAGGAAGAGCTTGAGGAGATTAAAAACCAAAGCAAACAAACAAAAAAAAAGAAACCTCAAAGGAAGGAACTTGGAGTTCCCTGCTAAGGCAAGGCTTAGCAGAGAACTATACAGGCTCCCCGGAATCTCACTGGGAAGGATGTGAGCAAGAAACAAGTTGACCAATAAAGTTTTGCAGAGACAGAGTAATCTCTGCAAAGTGTGTGGGAAGAGCCGGAGCTCTACAGAGACACAGAATCTGGCCTTAGCCACGTCCTACTCTACCAGCTGTGTAACCCTGGACAATCTGCCCAGCATCTCTGGGTCTTGATTGCTCCATCAGTAAAGTAGTTGCTTCATCAGTGGGGAACAGTTATTCCCCGAATTCCTTCCCAGATCTGAGTCTTATAGATGTTGCTGCCAACTGGGGAAAGTTCAAGCCTAGTGTATTAGTCAGGGTTTTACTAGAAGAACAGATAAAATACAAGGAACAGATATAACATAAGATGTGCAAATGTACAAGAAATTAAAAGATTGTCTTAAATGGTCAGCCTCAGAGTCTGCTGGGGAAGCGTGCAGAGGGCATCTGCACACCCGAGACTGAAGGATTCAGTCCCAGGGTCTGAAGCGCACTGCAGTGTGCCATGTGAGTCTCTTATTAGTCGGCCGTTTGGTCTGCAATGGAAGGCTGAAGAATCTGCGGTGGAAGAATCTGTGATGGAAAGTTGAAGGGTCCAAGCCAAAGGCCAAAGAGTCTGCACTGGAAGCCAGGAAATGAAGTCCAAGTTGATTGAGTAGACTGAAGTTCTTCTGAGGAAGTGGAGTACCAAATCCTTCCTCAATCCCTTTATATATTGTTTTTGTGTGAAGTAACTCTGGAGCAGGCCCTCCATGCCCTAGGGTGGGCCCCCCCCCCCCCGCAGAGGCATCCGGCCAAGTTGACACAAATATGGACCACCACACCTGGCTACCATGTGTGCTGGAATCTCCTCTTCACTCCATCTGGGCCCTGAGAGATCCTATGATGCCAGGGAACCATCCCCTGATGACTGTCCAGGGGGAAAAATGACACAACCACAGAACAGCCATGGAAGTTGGGAGGCCTGGAGAAGTATATGGGGGAAGTTAACAAGCCTTAGGAGACCTGAGCCCAGACAACTGCTCCTCTTCCTCCAAGGATCCTAAGGAACCCTGCTAAAGGCTGTATTTCTAAAGACAGAAAGGAATCCATAACTTTGTCCTGATCAGACTACACTGGCTAACCCAGGTACCAGCGGGTTTTGCTTTGAGATGGAAAGGCCTCCACACAGCATGATAACTGGCATAGTGAAAGCCACTTACTCCTTGGATGGATGAAAAACAGATGGCAAATTACAGCTTCTTTGTGTAGTCTGCTGGGCAATGGAGGGGAGAGTATCAGTCAGGGCCTGTTTGGGAAAACAGAAACCACAGAAGTTATTTTAACAGAGAGAATTTAATCTATAGAATTGGATAGACTTGTATCAGGTGACTGAAAGGGAACAACAACAACAACAAAAAAGACCCACTGAGGTAACAGAGTGGATAACCACAAAATACAGCGGCCAGCCCAAGAAAGGAACAAAGAGAAGTTAGGAGTTATGAAAAGCTCCAAGTTTGGAAGAGCAGATGCCTGGAGGCAGGAGCTGGGAAGGGCATGGGGAGGACGTTTCTAGAATTATACAAGAAAGCTAGAATGAGGGACCAAGTCTGCTGCCAGGTGGAAGAGTGAGGGGAAGTTGCCAGGCACAAGGCCCAGCTCCCTTCTCCTGGCTTCTTGTTTCCTTCTAGCTTCTCGTTGGCAGAGCCTGAGGGGGACAGCCAGCAATAGGGGCTGTGGCTTGCATAGTCCAGGGCCTGTACCACAAAGTGAAGTGCAGAACGATGGCCTTGAGTCTGAGAGACATTGCAGAGCAGTCTGTTTGCCAGCCACAGGGTCCACAGCCACAGGGTCCACAGTCACAGGGTCCACCTATTCGCCCACAAGTGCAGTGTGAAAACCAAGCTGAAGTTGGGTTTGATTGCTGCTTTGGGACCCAGGGAGCAGCAGGGGCCCCAGGTACCTGGGTTTGGAGTGAAGCTCAAATTTGTCATGGCAGTGGACACTAAGCAGGCAGCCAGGTAATTCCAGGCTGAACAGCTCCGCTCTCCACACTGCCTCCCACTCTTTTCTTCCACAGGGGAAGGGAAGCCACTAACTAAGAACTCAGGTGGGGAGATGGCAGGTGTTCTTTCTGGACTGAATACAACTGTCCTGCTGGAAGAAGACAGGATGGGCAACTTTTTATTTGCAAGAGAGATGCCAGCCAGCCAAGCACAGAGCATGAGAAGGCCTGTAAAATGTGTCACTGGTCCACTTTCAGCAGAACCGTTGCTGCACAAGGGGTGGGGCTAGCAAGCTCCTGCCTTCATAGACCAGGATGCAGAAATGTAGTCCAGGGCAGCAGCCCCGCCAGGTGATCGTAGGGCCACTTCCTGGGTCCCCCTTCCACGGCTTGAGGACCTAAGGCACCCAGGAAATGGGGACAAGGAAAGAGGCTTGAAGACAGGGCCTGGCCCGGGGAGCCACCTGGGTGGGCTTGAGCCTCACCTCAGGCAGGTGTCCCCGCCATAGCACACTGGCCTTTAGAGGCTGGAGTGACTCAGGCTTGAGGCTTTTCTGAGCAAAGCTCCAGCTGCCTTCTGGTTTGTGTTTTCCCCGCGAGACTGTCACGCCCATGTCTACATGACACCCGGGCCTTTGAGCTCTGAGCATATTTTTGAAAAGGAAAAATCTGGGTCAGGGAGTCACCATCCAAGCCAGGTTTCAAAGGACTTTCCATTCCTGAGCCCTTCCCTTTGAACTTGGTCAAACCTTCCTCCTGGGCTGATATTTCTTCCTTGGCATGAGAGCCCAAAGGTGAAAAATGCAGGGCAGCCTTCACCACAAAGGGTGGGGTTGTTTTCCAGCCTGGTGAGTAAGTGGGGAAAAGTACTGGCAGCTGAGGCTGGCAGCCCCAGACCCACCCAGGATAGCCCAGCTCTGTCCCAACACCTTCCCAGTCACTTGTGGCACAAGCTGTCACTCCAAGAACTCCCCCCTTGGAACCACAAAGTGGTGAAAGCCACCACCCTGGCCTTTTCCCTCCTGCCTCCTCATACAATGCCACAGCATGTGGGTCATCCACAGAGCTCCCGGCTCAGCAAGAGGCTCCAGCCCAGATGGGGCAAAAGCACTACCAACATGGACACTGGCACCCCTCCTCGCCTTCCAACATCTTCCCCTTAGTACTGCCCACATGTGGTTCCTGCCTCGCAGGGCTAACTCAGGAGAACCCGCTAGAGGCTTTCCTTCTACAGTAACAGGTTAGACTAACTGAGCGTTGATGAATACATTGGGAAGGAAGTGAAAGGTATACTTTCTTTCTCTGTAATCCAGGGAGTGAAGCACAACTCTAAGAAACAACTCTGTAGCTTACTTTGTTCCCAGAGCCATCCCCAGTGTTCCTAAGGCCTAGAAATTTCTAGAAGGACTAGAGCCCAGCCTGGGCTACATAATGAGTTCAAGGGAAGCCTGAATAACATAGACTGTCTCAGAAGCAAACAAAGAACAGAATGAAGATAAATTCTTGAAGCCAGGCCTTCCTGTCAGAGGAGATGTCAGCATGTATGTGCTCCTCCTGAGCAGAGGGAGTGGCCAGTGGCTTATTGTGCCCCAAAGCTGGAGCCCCCACAGGCTTTGCACTGCTAGTCTGCAGAATGGAAAGGCAGGGTCCTCAACGCCTGGTCTTTGTCTTGGAAGTTCCCAGGACTGTTAGAGCTAGATTGTTCTGGCAGAGATGGGTCTTTTCTTTTAGGGTTTTAATGTTCTTTTATTCTAGGTGCAATATTTCACAAGGGCATTTATTCGGTTTTTGTTTTTACAGTGCTGGGGATAGACCCCAAGGCCTTGTACATGCTAAGCAAGCACTCTGCTACTGAGCTGTCCTCCATCCCTGCTGCTATTTGGGTGATAATAGTATCTTGGGAGGGGAGACTGAATTATAATTTGTAGAATTACTACTTATTCCTATAAATAGAAATCCTGTAAATGAATTCCTATAAGTAAAATAACACAGTCTATACCCTTTGTGACTGGCTCCCCCCATTCTGCACTACGCCTTTGAGAGTCACGCGTGTCATCACATGTAGCAGTAGTTGGTCCCTCATATAGCTAAGTACATTTTATCGTGTGCACACAACATTTATTTATCTCTTCACCTGTGGAAAGAAATGTGGGTTATTTTGAGGGTCTCTGGGTAGCTATGAATAGAGCTTTTAGAAACAGTCATGTATAGTTTTGGGTAAATGTATGTTTTTCTTTCTTTACAGAAAATATCCACAAATGAGCTGGCTCATACGGTAAATGTATGCTTAATTCAATAAGAAATTGCTAACCTTTTCTAAACTAGCTTTAGTGATTTGCATCCTCCACAAGAACATACATACTTTCTTCTTAACTTTGGCCTGGGAATGAAATTGCCATCCCTGCCAAGGCAGAGGGTGGAAACACAGTGAAAGGAAAGCTAGCCTCCATCCAGGTTGAGTTAGATGATGGGCCTGAGTGATGATGAGCCAGTGGGGCTTTGGCTTCCGGTACCTCAGACGGAGATGTGGGTGGATGTGGCGCAGCATGGACATCAGGAAAGGACACTGGGCTGGGTACGGAGTGGGAGCTCTGCTGTGTGCGGTGGCCTGGCTTCTCCACTTCTCTAAGCCCTAGGCTTCTCCTAAGGTTTGACATTCCCCTGATACATGGTGTTTCCATTGCTACATAGATAGGCTTTGAGGTGAGGATCAGAAAAAACTCTAAGTAAAGGCTTGGGAACCATGTGTGGCCACCTCCAGACCATGCCCTGGCCAAGAATCCTTGCAGAAATGTTGAAATAGATACTCTGCTTTGTAGTCAAGCAAAGTCTGAAGATGCTTTGCTTTGTAGTACAGATGTTTCTAGCAGTGTAGAAGTCTTCTCTGATTTGTGAGCCATGGAACAGATTCAACCCAGATTCAACCTAGAGCTCCATTCTGACAAAAGTGGCCAAATAAAGATGTGACTGTGTGCCTGGGCTTCCTCTCTCAACCATTTCTGTGCCTTCTGCCCCTCTTTGTTACCCTCAGCTAGGATCTCTAGGAGCTTCCTCTCTACTTCCCCACTCAGTAAGGAGTCAGTTCCCTGTGCTGGAGTGGATAATTAAGCTCGGAATTAAGAAGGCATCTGGCTGGAGAGATAGTTCTGCGGTCTAAGCACCTGCCTAGCAAGTGGAAGGACCTGAGTTTGATCCCCAGTACCACATGTCATTCCAGCCTCCAAACCTGGCATGGTGGCACACACCTGTAACCCCAGCACTAGGGAGACTCAGACAGGAGGATCATTACAAGTTTGAACTGCACAGTGAGACCCTGCATCAAAGCAAGCAAGCAAGGAAGGAAGGAAAGAAGGAAGGAAGGAAGGAAGGAAGCAAGGAAGGAAGGCAGGAAGGAAGGCAGGCAGGCAGGCAGGCAGGCAGGCCCATTCAAAACTGAGTCACCTTCTGCTTGATGACCTTGGACAAGCTTCTCCTCTTGATCTCAACTTTCTCATCTGTAAGTGGGGATACCAGAAGTGCCTCCTTCATGGGACCACTCCAAGGGCTAAGTGAGCCAGTATGTGTGCCCTTAGGGTGCAGCTGACACACAGTATGCTTTAGCTCATTTGTTTATTGCTTGGTGAGAGGTTGTTTTCAGTCTTCAAAGAATATCAGACTTCAGATCTCTAAGCCCTCTTCCATCTCTTAATGTTCCATGCAACAGTGCAGCCTATCTCAGCCACTCTAGACGCTCACTCAGGCACAGTTGACTCACTGGAGCCAACGGCTATGATGGAAAAAGAAGAGCTGGTGCTGCCCAAGCTCTACCACTGAACCCAAACTGCCTTCCGTGGCCGCTTAGTTACAAAGGCCAGAAAGCCTAGATTCTGCATAGCTGCTGCAAGAGTCAATCCCAGTCCAGGCAAAGGCTTCCAAGAGGCTGAACAAAGGAGCAGGATGTCCATGTGCTCCTCCCTGTCCTGCAGAGATCATCACTTGAAGCCCCCTTTTCCTACAAAGAATCAAAACTCCGGCCTTAAAGACAGAGCTCTGCCTGTGGACACTGCCCCGGCGATGTGTGAGGTACGGGGCCAGCCAGCCCTCTACCTCCACCTAGTAAATGAGCAAACGGCCTCATCTATGATTAGATTCCTGAAAGCTGCATGGTAAAATGGTGATTGCGAAGCAGTCTTTGTTTCCCTTAGGCACAGGTTTGTAATTGGTGGCCACTGGCCTGATCAGCAGGGATTCGACAGCAAATTCGCCATAGTCCCAACCAACTATGTCATAAAAACAAGTATGTGCTAGATGTCTTTTATAATCACTTCAAATACTCACATTATGCTCAAATCCTACAAAATGGGCATAAATATAACCAAACACTTTATTGTGGGAAGTGAGCCAATGATCTATATGCAATATATGGGCAGCTATGAATGATACAACCTTGTCATAAATTTGAGCTAAAACCAGTATTTGAGACTTGATGAATGTGAATTAAATGTTTAATTAATGCAATTGTTCCCTACTTGTTTAGAATTCAAAATGAATTTGGGGTGGATGAGCTGGCAAGGTAGCTCAGTGAACTAAATGCCTGCTTAAGCAAGCACAGGGACAGGGGTTCGATCCCCGGCACCACATACCATACCAGCCCTGCCCTCGGGCCACAGAGACCGGTTCTGATGGCACACACCTGCAATCCTAGCCCTGGGGGGCTGAAAAGAGGAGGATCACTACAAGTCTGAGCTGCATAGAGAAACCCTGTACTAAATACATTTAAAAAAACAAAAAGAATTTGGGGTGGATGATTTGAGATGAGTAGCTCAAATCTTTTTTTTCAATTGCTCTTTTTCCAAGTCTGAGTCATACTTTTGTCCCTCAGTAAGTGAAGATCCCATGAGGAGCAGCGACATACAACCCAAGGAAGCAAATACAGCTAAGGGGGTGTTCACCCCACTGGGACACGTTCTCAGGAAGTGCTCCACGAAGTGCTCCTGCTATCTCCCCTACCACTAGTTGTACACAAATGCAGGAAGGTTGCCTGCTCTGTCATCCAGCAGGTGGGGGACCACCTGACTGCTGCTCCCAGGAAAAGAAGCAGCTTCGTGAACTGCCAAGGGAGGATTTCCATGGGAACCCTGGAAATGCATTTGGGAAGCCCTGCCTGGGGCACACCCTAATACCCTCCTTCAGTATGACTGTCAGGGGCCTGGCGTGTGCTTTCTCACCTGCCCCTTGGTCATTCTGGTGCACGCTGGGGTTGCCGGGGTTGAGAGTCCCTGCGCTGGACTCAGTTTTTAACTCATGGCCATGCATAACCAGCTTCCACCATTCCTCCAACTACACGACAAAGCCGAGCACACTCTCAGCTACAACTAAACTTAAAGTTATCTCTATTATGCAAGTGATGTAGGAACACATACTAGTTGTCTAAAAATAATTGAGTAAGAACCTACTATAAGGCATCCAAAAGTAAACATTTTCCTTTCTTTCCAAGTTTGCTTTCTTCCCAGGTGGAAAGCTTTGCCTGTCATGATTTGTGTGTCTTTCTAAATCTTTTTTTTAATGCATTTGCATATACAATCTGTTGCTTCTTTTCTCTCAGTCTGTTTCTGGCTGGGAAGTGCTTGATAGATTCTGAATTGCATATGTAAATAATGTGGTCAATAACCAGGAAAAATAGCAAGTTTAAATGTTCCTCCATAGAGAAGCAATTGAACAACCGTCGATGTAGCCATGTTACAGGATGTGTTAACATTCATGATGTCATTCCAAAATAGGAGGAAAGGCACGGTGAAGCTGGTGGAGAAATAAGTAGGACCTATTTATTAACAAGATCCCAGGACAGCAGCAAATAATTCCAGGACCCTGGAAGTGGGACTTGTTGAGGGTCCCGTGTGGTGTGGACAACACAGAAGGATGCAGACACCCCCAGGAGCCTG
This sequence comes from Octodon degus, assembly GCF_000260255.1. Lineage (NCBI taxonomy): Eukaryota > Metazoa > Chordata > Mammalia > Rodentia > Octodontidae > Octodon > Octodon degus. Next base: position 5,811,872 of record NW_004524586.1, on the reverse strand, counting down.
CTGCGGTGACCCTTCACGGTCACCCACTCTGTCCTCTAGACCAGGGTGTACTTTAACTTTTGTTCTTTTTCTCTCATTTGGCCCAAGTTTGCTCTACAGAGCCAGTTTTCCCCTTACACTCCTTCACCCTTCACTTTTCAAATAAACTTTTGGCACCATTTTGGCTTGTCTCGTCCAATTCTTTCTTTGAAGCAAGAAGGACCCAGAGTACATTTAGTTAGCCATTTCTAAAGGAACTACTCAATACCCTTCTCTCTGCATTGGGGAGTACTTGTCATGTATGTGTGGTGGTGGGGGGGTGGTGTTGGGGATCAAATCCAAGATGCCACACGTGCCAAGCAAGCACTGTACCTCTGCGCTACATCCCCAGTATGCTATTTGCTTTCTGCGCTTTATAACACGTGTGGGAACAATTCCTTGGTTTTTCTCTGTTGCACCATATCCTATAACATGCCTACACCAAGGGTTACTCAATTGTTTCTCTATTGAGAAACATTTAAATTTGCTATTTTTCCTGGTTATTGACCCCATTATTTACATATGTAATTCAGAATCTATCGAGCACTTCCCTGGCCAGGAACAGACTGAGAGAAAAGAAGCAAATAGGCTTACAGATCATCCGTGGTAGGGTGGGCAGCACTTTGCAGGCTTTCCCTACTTAAACAATTACCAGGCTATTAACTCCAACATTGGCATCTTGCCACCATGCGTATACCTTAACTGAGGGTCTCTATCATGCCACACCTGCAATAACCTCCCACCTAGTCTCTCCACCCAGGTGTGTCCAGTTTGCGCTGCCAATTTGCTCTTTTTAACCCATCATTTGTTTGGATCAAGCCCACTAGGCCTGCAAATTAGGCATGCCTGCTTCTGCTCCTACCATGGGTGCTCCCTCTTGCCAGCCATCCACTGCCTTTCCTGCATGTCCTCCCATTCATCTTATGTCCCAACTAGAATTTTCTGCCCCTGGATGAGCCCCAAGGGTAGGTAGAGGTAACCAGGGCTGTAAAAGATGTCATCCTGAAAACTATCTGCTGAGGCCTCCTGATGGCCACTCCTCCATGAGGACTACTTTGTGCTCACACCTGCTGCAAGCCACCCCCACCCTCTACTCCCTCAAAGCACTGATGTGCTGAGGTCCCGGACTCCAGATAGGTTTCAGTTATGCCTGCAGCTCTCATCTTCGCTATGGGAGAGTCAACTCCTCAGGGGCAAAGATGGCTGTGTGCATCTGTGGAAAGCAGAGGCCATAACGTGGTTGTTCTCCCAGGGCTAAGAACCCTGAAGAAGGCAGAGACTGTGCGAGGTGCCCTTCGCCATTGCTTGGCACCTTCCCTGGGTAATAAACCTGCTTGCTGATGAGTAGTCACATCTCCAGCCCTGCCCTTCCCCAACAGCCCGATGACAGCTCTTGGCTACCTAGACAGACGTCTGAAACAAGGCAAAGCCTGCCCCTACCCCAGCGTCAGTGTTCTCTAACCCAAAACATTAACCTGCCAGGCTGGCCTTTCCTCTCACCCAACCACAGGTCTCAAAAGTATTTTTAGCTCTCAGCCTTTGCTGGGCCCCTCTCAGGATGGTGCTGGACTGTATGGATCACTGGATCCACTTGCTCCAGCCCTCAGCAAGCAAATCTATCCAAAAGTAAGAGGTCCTTGCTCCCTTACAGCCATGGTGCTAAGTGTTAGTGCGCAGCAGAGCCAGCTCTGTGGGATAAGAGCACACACGGTGGGTTCCTTCCGCCTCCAGCTGAGGAGGTCTGGGTTGGGCCTGGAGACTGGTGTTTCCAGGAAGTTCTCAGGTGATGCTGACGCAGCTCCTCTAGCAACTGTACTTTGAGAACCATGACCTTCCAGGGTCTGTGTGTTTGTTTATTTATTTATTTATTTTTGTGGTACCAGGGATTGAACTCAGGACCCTGTGCCTGCCAGGCAAGCACTTATTCTACTGAGCTATCTCCCCAGCCCTCTTCCAGGGTTTAGAAGTGGCTTCTGTCACCTGAATTTGGGATGAGCCTAAAGCAAATCCCTAGTTCCCTCACATCCACCCCAAATCTTATCTTGTCATTCTTCCCCCCTCCCCCCTCTCCGCTCCCCCTCCCCCTCCCTCCTCCCCCTCTTCTTTTCCCTTTCTCTCTCTCTGGCTGGTGTCACACAGTCCTGTTTGGCTCCCAGCAGACAAGGGGTGGCACCTAGCTGCTGAACTAAGGGAGAACACTCACTTTACAGGGCTATGACAAGAGTGCTTCAAGGCAACACTGGCCTCAGAATCACCAAAACCCACCTCTGCCCTCAGCCCCAGCGCAGACCCTGTCCACTCTGCTTCAGAGTTGTGTGCCCTGCATTGTCCTGTGGAAGATCGCGCCGAGAATCTGACACAAACAGTGGGCTCTTTGCTGTATAAAATCATAGAGACACAGCTTCAGGGGATATCAGAGATACCCCCAAAGAGCCAGGTCTCAATTTAAGAAGTCTGCTCAACTCAGTGGTTCCCAGACTTTGATGGGTAATAAGATTACCCCAGAATTTAAGAAGTACATATGTCCAGAACTCTCTGGCAACATGTTAATAGAACAGGTCTGGGGCAGGACTGAAGCATGCCCTTCCCACTTGCCCACACTTTTAGTCTTGAAACAGCCCTGCAGCCCTTCCTGTCCCCTTAGATCCCTGGCCAGACCTCAGCTGCTGTTGCCCACTATGATGATTAGTGGTAGATGGGGTGGCTTGATGTCTGCCTAGAGTCACCTCTCCTCAATTATCATTCTCACAAGGTTCACAGCCAATCTCCAGGCCATATCCTGTGTCCTATTGGAGAGGGCATCTGGAGCAGTCAACCCCATCCTTCCCACCTGGGAACAGCTATATGCCCCATTAACTGGCTGCTCCTTCGCACTTAGTTGCAGATTGGTAATAGGAGCTGTTATTCTGTCCTGTCTTAGGAAACAATTAAGATGAGAAAGGATCTCGAGCAACCACATGGAAAGGTCTGCTCCAGCACAGGGCGTTGATATGCCTACAAGAATCAGAGGGGCAGCACACTGTCCCTGGAGTGTACTTTAGGATTTTCAGAACAAGGAACTTTATAATCAATACTAAGAGGCAGCATGGGCAATTGTAATTGATTAAGTGAGGAGCTTAAATAGAACAATCACAGTCTAATTATTGCTCGTGGCTGACTCAGGTATCCTCTAAAGATAGATAGATAGATAGATAGATAGATAGATAGAGTCAGACAAAGAGAGACAGAGACAAAGAGAGACAGAGAGATAGAGAGATAGAGAGAGGGAGACAGAGAGATGCATACAGAGATGATGTCAGGCTCTCCCTGGTTCTTAGAAGGATGTAGGAAAACAGTGACTAGGAGAGGTGAGCTGGGGCCAGAGGAGGGACAACAGAACCACTCCACAGTGTCTTGTACAGGACTGTCATAGTGTCCCCTTTCACTTCCCATACCCTTGCTGTTGAGCCAGGGCCTGCACACCCGGGATGAGCTGAGGCACTTCATTGGTGGCAACCGGAATCAACCACTTTTAGTGCTACCGAGAAACCAGTTTCCTGAGCTGTAGCCTGCCCTTGCTGATCACAATATTCAGCCTTTCCTAGATCCTTCCAATAAATTTCTTTTTTGTTTCACGTAGTCAAACTGGTATCTATTGTTTCTACACTATACAATCTGACCAATCCATGGCCCCAAAGGTCTGAGAAGTGAAGGGTCCACATATCTCAAATTTCTCTCCTTTCTCTTCTGTATTCTGTAAATACAGAATGAACTCATTTCAAGAGCCTTCATTTCCTTGCACCTGCAAAAACACAAAAGTCACCTTCACACATCCTAGGAGTGAAGATCGGAACGCATGGTGCTTGAAGCCGCAGTTCGACCCACTGGTATCATTGGTGTCTGGGAATAGAATCAGCCTCTTTCTGTCCCTCTGACCCCCCACCCCTTGGCATAGGCAGGTCACCAACACCCCAGAAAAGCAAGATGCATCACATGGAGAAACTAGCACTATGCGAAGCTTAGTTAATTAAGATAGCAGCAGGCTTAGGTAAGGAGAAACCTAGGCACAAAGGTAGGTCAAAGTAAAAATATACCTGCAGTTCAAAGGCTATGACCACAGCTGTCATGACATGCAGAGCCACACTCACAGTATGGGGGACAGCAATGCTTTCTGTGCTCCATGCCATCTATCCCCAGGCAGGAAATGCCCCACAGGCCACCCTTCACAACACAAAACCCCATGGAGGGAGAGTTGGTAGCAGGTGCTTGGCCGCTCATTCTGGTAGGGAATTCTTAGGTGCATCCATCCAAAGAAAGGCTTCATTAGATGGAGCCCAACTGCTTGCTGTGGGAAACAGTTCAACAGCCTTCCATTGAAATAAAATAAAATCTATCACTACAGACCCAAAGGTAAAGGAATGTGAAAAAAAAAACCCTTTATGCCTATAAACTTGACTACTTAAGCAAAATGGACAGATGCCTTGAAAAATCATGAATTACCAAACTTGCTCAGTAAGAAATAGATAATCCAGATAATTGTCCTTTGCCTGTATCTTTCTTCTTGTTCCACCCCAATCCCTCCTCAGACACTGACTTCCAAGGAACCCAACTAACTTCACTGGTACCACAAATGGTCCTAAGCAGCACCAGCTGTGATTCTGGACCTGGATCACTTATGTTTGCGGTGTGAACTAGGAAATGCTGAGCTTTCCTGAAAGCATTTTGGAAGACCCACGTTCCCTGTAACCAGAGGGCAGACTGCTAAAAATCAGGCCCAGGATTTAATCATAAGGGTGACAAAACTGTTAGATGCACAATTTCAATAGGTTTCTTATGCTAAAATTAAGTTCCTGAGAGGGAAGAAGTGGACCCTGGAGTCGAGGTCCCCATGGCCTCTGGAAAATCTACCAAATGTTTAAGAAAGCAACAATACCAAGCTTATGCAAACTTTTCAGAGTCAACCAAAGGAAACATGGACTTTGGCTTCCAGAATGTTAAAATAAAAGGTTTTCTTTTATGCCACTTAAGTGGAGTTGAAATACAAACAAAAATCCAGAAGATAGAAAGAACAGGAAAAAAAACTTAGAATAATAAAAATGCAATACACCAAATATGAAATCTCAATGGAGTATCTCCAGAATAAAATGGAAAGGATGGAGGAAAGAATGAGCAGACTCAAGGACAGGAAAATAAAAATGACCTAATCTGAACAACACAGAGAAAACAGACTAAAAAAGAATCAACCTCTGTTCCTCAGGGAACTACGACATTATACCAAAAAGCTCTCGTATTTATCATTCATGTCACTGGAGTTCTGAAGCAAAAAGAAAGACTTTTTTCAAGGACTGAAAAAGTACTTGAAGAAATAATGGCTGGGAATTATCTAAATTTTGCAAAATGCATAAGCCTATGAATTCAACAAGAAGAACAAAAACCTGAATATAATAAGTCCAAACAAATTCCTATCAAGATACATAATATACAAACTTCTGAAAATGAAAGAAATAAGAAAGCAGAGGAGTAAAACAATACCTTACCTACAGGGGCAAGTCAGTTTGAATAACAGCAGATTTCAGAAACCAGGAAAGTATGGACAAAATTCAACTTTCAAGAAAAGAACTGTCAACATAGAATTCTATATTCAGAAAAAGAAATCCTTCAGGAATGAAGGAAGGAGGCAAGAAATTCTCCAATGAAGGAAAATCGAGAGGATTTATTGCCAGGAGGTCTACCCTCAAAGAACAGCTAGCAGAAGTTCTCTAAACAGAAAGGAAAAGATAGAAGAAACTTGGAAATGTGAGGAAGAAAGAAATATAAACAGAAAAGTAAAGACATGATTAAGTAACCATTTCTCTTTTGTTTTAGAGTTTTCTAAATTATATTTGATAGTCAAAACAAAAATTGAAACATAGCCTGATTAAGTCATTGACACAATACGCAAGACAATTATACTAAAAATGAGAGAAGGGAAGGAGTGGAAAGCAGGAATGGGACTTCCAGAGTCCACTTCAATGGGGAAAATGGTACTCATCACCTGCTGATAGTAATAAACAGGAGGAGGAGAGACCACAATAAAAATCATGACCAGGGATGTGGAAAAACCAGGGATTGATTAATCAGGGTGGAATTCTAAAAGAATATTCAAGTAGCCACAAATATCGGAAAAAGAAAGTAGAGAAAGAAAACTGTAATGACAAATACAAGCACTGATATAAACAATCTGAACTGGGTGTGGCAGCCCATGCCTGTAATCCCAAGACCCTGGAAGGCTGAGGCAGAAGAATCAAAGTTTAAGCCCCACCTTGGCAATTTAGTGACTTAGTGAAAACCTGTCTCAAAATTAAAAAAAATAAAGGCTGTGTTTGTGACTCAGTGCAAAAGCCCTCAATTCAATCTCTGGAACTTTAAAAAAAAAAAAAAAAGTAAATGGCCTAAATACACCAATTAAGATGTAGACATTGGGGCTGGGGAGACAGCTCAGCAGCATAAGCACCTGCCTGGCAAATGCAAGGCCCAGGGTTCAATCCCTGGTATTGCAGGCCTCACTGGCCACCAAAACCAGTTGTGCTAGTGCACACCTGTAATCCCAGTGCTGGGGCGGCTGAGACAGGAGGATCACTGAGTCCAAGCTGCATAGCGAAACCAAATAAATAAATA